>NC_066367.1:15479642-15809285 GCF_013377495.2 Cygnus atratus
GAATGTGTCCAGAGAAGGGCTGCAAAGCTGGGGAAGGGCCTGGAACACAAGTCCTGTGAGGAGCGACTGAGGGAAGTGGGGTTGTTTAGTCTGGAGAAGAGGAGGCTCAGGGGAGACCTTATTGCTCTCTACAACTCCCTGAAAGGAAGGTGTGGGGAGCTGGGGGTCGGCCTCTTCTCACAGGTAACCAGCGATAGGACAAGAGGCAATGGCCTCAAGTTGTGCCAGGGGAGGTTTAGGTTGGAAATCAGGAGACATTTCTTCTCAGAAAGAGCAGTCAGGTATTGGAACAGGTTGCCCAGGGAGGTGGTGGAGTCACCGTCCCTGGGGGTGTTTAAGGAAAGGTTGGACGTGGCGCTTAGGGACATGGTTTAGTGGGTGACACTGGTGGTAGGGGGATGGTTGGATTAGATGATCATGAAGGTCTTTTCCAACTTTAATGGTTCTATGAATCTATGATTCTATGATACATCCAAATCCTTTGTTATTTAAAGACAACCAGCTGTCTTCTCGGCCTAATTTCAGAGTGGGACTTATGAATGAGTATGGTTTATAAGAAGACAACGGACTTCCTAATGCCAGGACCATAATGTTTAATCTAAGAAGGCAAACAGAAACAAAACACGGCATTTCACTCCATCTGGGCTGTACCCGCCCATCCGCAGAGATTTAACTTCGGCAGAAGTTAAACTCCTCCAGAAGCCAGCCCTGGCGCCCAGGGAGCTCGGGGCAGCGCCACGAAGCGGGCCGGGCCCGGGACTCCCGAAGGCAGCGGGCGGCAGCGGCCTCAGCGCCGGGGCACGGCGGCACCCGCCCGCCAGCGGCGCTGCCTCACGGGCGGGGCCCAGCCCCGCCGTCCCCACGTCCCGCCTAGGGCAGCTTGGCCCTGCTGTCGCCCCCTTTCACGCCCCCAGAGCCCCGCTGCCTATCGGCCGCGCTCCCTTCCCCGCTAGCGGCGCCCAGACGACAGCGCGGCCCTTCCCTCTAGCCGGGGCTGCACTGACACCTAGCGGGCCTTCCCCTCCGCTCCCCTCCGCTCTGCTCGGCCCAGCCCGCCTCAGCTCCTGCCTTTGGTTCCGTTTGACCCTGTAGAAACGCTTGCGTCAAGTATTGTGCAGCAGGTAAAAGAAAATGGTGGTAAAATACATGATTTACTGGTGTGGAGCTGGCCTAGGTGACAGACGTGCTCATAGCGCGGTCTTCCAGAAGAGCTGCTGTGTGATTTAGTTCTTACTTGTACTTTAGGAAAGGTAATTCAGTCCATAGTACAGTAAAATATCAACTAAATCTGAGTGGAGCTTAAATGATACCTCAGTGTTTTCAGTTCTTCATTAAGGCCACACTTATGAAACAATTCGGCTGGAAGCAGCAACAACCAACAGTGAATAAGATGAAAAATGTTGCTTATGTATAATAACTAATCATCCCAACGGCGAGAAGACAGCACGTTAGCTTCACAGCTAACAGAGACACCCATGCAATAGTGGAAAAGAATAGGGTGTATTAATGTTTACCGTCAGAAACTGAAAAGTTTAAAATAATTTGTCACCTTAATTCCACCACCTGTAAATCACAAACCACACACACTGGTATCCTGTTCCTTGAGCATGCAGCCAGCAGGGTCCCAGCTTGGCCCAAATTTTCACCTGTCAAGACAGGTTAAAATGCTGGAATACATACACACAGCCACAGACGTCTGCACTCATGAGACGCTGCCTTCCTCAGTACGAGGAAGGCCATCACGCACCCCTGCATTTTAACAACTTCATTCACCTTCCCCTGGGTGCCTCTCCATTTCCAGCCCCTTTGCTGCTGCCCATTCCCTTGAACGAGTGTTAGGCTGCAGGTTTCTAACCCACCCCTACGCTACGCTTCAGAGATACATCCAGTTGCTACATTCAGAAGGATGGTCTCCCCCAGGATTTGAGATTCACCCCTGTCTACCTATATGATAGCCCAGAAAACTAATCTCTAGGATGACATCTCATTCAGCACTCTGGAAAATGTACCCGCTCTGAGCTCCACTTTAAATAATGACCTGACATTTGTTCTGTAGAGGGAGACAAAGCCCAGCCTGATGAGAACAGTTGGCAGCTGCTTTCATTTGTGCCATTCAGAAGCCAGATGATAATTTGTCCTCGGGGACCCATCACTTCTTGGCAGACAGACCTGTCCAGTGCACTTTGCTGTTACTTTTGCTGTTACCTCCTACCCCTATCATAAGCACTGCACGCGGAGAGTCAATATGCAAGGCAGGCTAAACTAAAGCTGACTGCAAAGTGTCGTAAAGGATTTCATGATGCTGAGAATGGGGAGATTAGATCACAGATGAGTTCAGTGATGATACCAAGCAGTGGATGTTGGGAAAGACACATTTGTTAGACCTACATAGAGGGGTAAACTATCTATTGCTCAGAAAGAGAGATTCTGAACATAGCGTAATGAAAACATTAACTAAGCAATAAACAGTGGTCAACAAGGAAAACAGAGCAGTAAGAATTACTAGGCAATCAGACCAAAGCAGAACACACGATTCTGGATGAACTGAGTTCACCTTTTGCATGCAATGTACAGCTCTCAGTCCCTTAAGTTAGCTGGAGCAGAATTACAAACTGCTCAGACAAGGGTGACCAGGATGATCAGAATACCTTCGTACAGGGAGAGACTAAATAAATGAGGACTTTTGAGTCTGGAAAAAGTGGTTACTAGGGGCTGATAATAATGATGATAGATAAAATCATAAATGGGATCACGGCGGAGAACAGATGCAATTATTCATTATTTCTCACAGTACAAAACTAGGTGACATAAAATGTTAATGAGCGGGTTAAATGAAAAAAAAAATCACATAAACAGTATTTTTACACAGTTTGTAACTGAACTTTAGCATTCACTATCAAAGGATGTTGTGGAGGGTAACAATTTAGGATCATGCAAAGATATGTTTATCTTAGACAGTAAAGTTACAAAATGCTTCCCAGTGCTGGGAAACAGTACATAGAAAGGGCTGTCAACACATTGCCTGCAGGAGAAGAGCAAGGGCAACAACGAGAGACAACATACGCTTGTTACCCATGCATGTGGTCCCACAACATCTTCCATCACTGTAGATGCAGAGCCTGTGCTTGGATGTAGTCACCATGAGGGAATGAGATATGTATATTTTTCATACTACTGCTCTTATCCTACCTAATCCTGGCAGCTTTTGTTATTAAGGATCTCCCCAACTCTTGCCACAGTGGATGCTTTCTCTTTTACCCAGTGACAGAGCTACTCACAGTACTGCTCTGCAGAGATGCACACAGAGAACTCGGGGAAAACAAGCTAGAGCAGGTTTCCCTCTTTAGGAATAGAAAAGCAAAAGCCTGTAAGTGCTGCGAACATTTCAGCAGTCACTTGCCAAGTTCATTATCTGCTCTTCCACCTAAGCCACAGCTGAATGTACCTAATTATCATCAACATTTCAGCAAGGTCAGGCCGTAGTACAAGCAGTTGTGCTCGTCTTACTCCTCCCTTTAGCACGCATTTGACTCTGATATCTCCTGTGGTCTTGGGCTCCTCTGCAGCCACCTCCAGCCTGGGTGGCCAGGGAGGGAAGGGGAGCTGCTGGTCTGCCCCAGGAGCTACAGCGTGATACCAATGCAAGCAGTGCCACCATGCAGAGGTTAAAGGGATAATGTAGGCGAGGCAGTGCTGGGCTCTCCAGTGCAGGTTTCCCTGGCTGTAGCTTGGGCTGAATATGCAATGCCATTTCATGGCCCAGTTGCATCCAGTCAGGCCAGCCTTGCAGTCCTTTGAAGCTGCATGGTTCAGGATGCCCACGCAGGCCTTCTTGCTTTCACGTAAGCATCCAGAGCTTGATCTTCATGCTCACACTGCCCACTGCCCCAGAACATCCCACACGGGGCACGGGCTGCTGGGCAGTATCGTGGGGCCACGTTCCCCTTCCCCCAGAGGAAGGGGGGTGCAGAGCACAGCCCCCAGCTGACTCGGTTCCTGCTCCCCTTGCAAGGCTGGGCAAGCCCAGCCCGTTGTGCTGGCTACTTGAAGCTTTCTGGCCCTGGGTGACTCCTTTCCCTCCCCAGCTACAGGCCTCAAATGCAGATCAGCAAGTGCGAGCGTCTCCAAAGGCCATCCAAAGCGGAGGGCAAGAAGGGGCGTGTGGTTTATTTAAATGTATCATTTAAATTTGCATTCCCCTGAATACATAACCTGGTGATGGGTGATAGAAGGTGGACCTGAAAAATTGAACTGTAAAACAGGATCAGCATTGTGACGGGGTAGTGTCCGGCATTTACCCTGGCACAGCCAGGAAAGGAAACGGTTTGAAAACACCAGATGCTCTTTGCAACTGGCATTTTGGATATATTTCAGGCAGCGATTTATCTCTTCCCCATGAAAACAGACACACATTCGCATTTAACAACTAATTGATTTATTTAACAATACAAATTTCTTTCTACTGCATGGTTTAGCAGAGAGAACTTGAGAAACAAAATTAGCTTTTCTTTTTTTTTTAAAGTTTAAATGTTTACACAAAAACAACCTTTACTTCAGTAAATATAAAATTTACACACAAAAAAAACCTACATTAAAAAAGAACAGAATCATGACAAACCAACAAAAAAAAAAAAAAGGATGGGAATTCAGTGTAAAGGATCCAATTGCAAGGAAGGCAAGATGGGGCAATGCTAACAAGGCATCCCACTTGTACACCTAGGTCTTTGAAGTTGTCAGTACAATACAAAAACAAAATACATTAAAATTAAAATAAAACCTGTATTTTTATACCATAGTATTTTATGATATAAATATCTGTAAATTCTGTAGGCAACATAGTTAGCATGTGAAATACACAGTTTGCTCCTCACTGGAAAGTCACTGGAGTGGTGTATGAGCACTGCATAACACACCAGTGCACTAGTGGACAGCAGTGAGCAGTCTGTAGATGTCCAACACGGATGTGATAGCCCCTTGTTTCTTTGCCAATCTGTGCTATTTCTCACATGTTCAACGACAAAATGAGAAACTCTGGTCACCGTCAGCAGTGATTTCCAGCACTTCATCTCCTGGCATTAGTCTGTTACCTGACTTAGGCATATTCACCTGCCAGATCCCCTGTTTCTCATTCCCTTTTGCACTTTAAAACCTGAACTCTAAAGCTATCTTGTAGCTATCAAGAGAGACTGGCTTCTAGATATTTGGGATACGCAGTTCTTCAAGCCACCTTCAGGAATCTGTAGAAATATTTAAAGTAGGGTGGGCAATTCATGGTCAAAGGTTATGTGATACAAAAAACAGGGATCTATATAGTGATGGCTAACTTTAGATCTAATCTTTATCATTTTTTCTATTGCTTTAATATTTAAACTTAACATTCATTTTTCATATATTAAGTGAGCAGAGCATCTTATTGATGGAAGTGCTACATTATCTCCAAAAACACCAGGTAGTAAGGGAGGCAGTGAAGTTTAAAATTAATTGTAATTTTAAAAATCATTTAAAGGGATCAAATCTCTTTTTGTATAATCAATAGTGTGACTGGTAACCTACAAAAGCTTAAATTATAAAACTATTAGTGACTCTACTGTATGTACTATAAAGCTGTATCTTTGTTACTTACAGATGTTACAAAATTTGCAAGCCAGAAAGTGAAGAGGGGAGGGGGAAAAGTAGTCTAAAAGTTTTACATATTTCATTTTCACTAAGAAAAGTTAATATCCCCCACAACTGTTTTTCTGTTATAACTATCTACTCAAATTTATTCTACTCCTTTCTTTTCTGGATAGACAAGATAGTGTTTAATCGTGCTTTGGAAGACCATTTTCAATGGACAACTGTAGTTCTCCAGAGCAAGTCCGACTTGCTTTACTTTGACACAAAAGCACCAGACTGTGTGTAACTTGTCCCTGGTCCTGCAAAAAGAGTTTGTAGCAAGACTCGGTCTGTTACAGGAACAGGTCTGGCCCTGAAGCAACCAGCTACATTAGCTTTTGGAGGAAGCATATGCAATGCTCTCATTCCAACTTGAGAAACAGCTGAGCAGTATTAAATTTAAGGAAATTGTAGAAATGACACTTGTTCTGTAAAAACAAAACAAAACAAAACAAAAACAAACAGGGAAAACTTAAACAATCCACAGGTGCATTAAACATTTAATAGCAAGCCTTTGCTTATGTATATTAATTTAAAGATTATCCACAGGGATCTGTGATACATTGGCCCTGCCTTGTTACTATAATTAAATTTCTTCAAATATTAATTTAAAATAGGAAAACAAAGAAACTACTCCTTGGGGAACATGTTTATTGTGTTTGAGATGATACACTGGGTGCTCTCTGAGCTACAAAGGGAAAAAGGAAATCCTTTCATTACAAACTGACAAAGGTAAAAGTTAAAACAGTTTTCACAACAGCATGTACCACATATTGGAAATAGATCTGGGTTTAATACAAATGACATAATTCCTAGTAATCTACAGCTACCTTTAATAACTTCATACAGATAATGAATTAGGCTAAAATGCACTATAATATTTGGTTGACTTCAGGAACAGTATCCTTAGTACATCACAAAATACATTTTGATATCCCAAAGAAGCAAGACTTGCAAGTAGGCATTTTAAACATAACTAATCTACAGCTACAAACTTCTACTCTTGATAGCATTTACCTTTTTGGGGGGCAGTATCCCAGTCTTCAAAAGGATAAAAGCAGAGTAGAATCAGTATAACATATACACAGAAGTCCGTATTGTAAAGGCTATAAAGATTTGTTGCACACTGTAAAGTTGCCTTCTGCACCTTCACACTGCACAAGTAGTTTGTCGTTTATGTTGCATATCTCTTGGTCCACTGTCTGGCTATCCTGTCATGTTCTGCTCTGTTGGTCAGATACTGAGTGGCTATGCTTCCAACCAGAGGATCAGCTGTAAAGGGCAGGAGAAAATGCATTAGAAACCATTTCACAATAAAAAATAAAAAAATCCCAATAACCAAAAAACAAAACAAATCAAAACCAAACCAACCAACCAACCAACCAAACCCACCATGATTTAAAATACAGAATCTATTCCAAAATATAGTCTTTGTTAGGCCACAAAATGCTGTGACATGTAGTGGGGCTCTTAGCATACAAGACATTTCCAAGAGAAAGTACACAAAGCACAGTGAACAGAAAAATGCTTTAATCAGTTTTGATTATCTGTGTATTAGTGTGTCAGATGACAGGCAGACACCTGTGTTCAAATGTCACAGCTATTCTTTTCAGCCAAAACCTGACAAAAGGCTTGGTGTGAAGTTTTGTAAGATAACCAGCAATTCAGATACCATTTCGTCAGGCGCGATTTTTCAATATTTGTAAACAACTGATGTTTTGAAAATAAAAACCTTCCCAAAAAGTCTTCCATTTTTTAAAAGATCTAATCTGCTAAAGGAGGGTAAACATCTCCTGGACAGACAGACTTGCTGCCAGCTGGTGGTGGTGAAACAACAGACAAGTGCGACAATTTCCTGGTGAGCCACAGAAAAATACAGCTCCTTAACTTCGAAGAAATCAAGATCCTTGTAAGCAGAGCCTACTCTCTGCAGCTGAAAAGCTCCATGCACCTAACTCCAGGATACACCCACCAGTCGTACTGTGTCAAGAGTCATCAGACTTCTGTATCAAAGAGGCTAATCTAATTCTCCCTGCTCGTTACCAGCCTCCTGCGAATGACCTGTCATCTTGACACTACCTCTCAGTTCCTGTGCTGACCGAAAGCAATTAGCATTCATAGCACAGTGGCCATACAGATGTTCCTGAGAATTTTACAGATGCCAGTGGAGTTCTTCCCCTCCCAACAGGAATATGGAACTCTCTCTGAAAAAGGTAGTATCTCCCTAAACCTTGTCACCTGCACATTGGCAAGATGAAACATTTCAATTGCTGTCCTAAGACAAAGGGACTTCCTGCGGCCCCCTTCCAACCTGAATGATTTATGGGTTTGTAATTCAGAGGACTTTGCTGTACTCCTGGATCTACCACTCATTTGCTACAGCCTTTAGGATACAGACCTTCAAAGACACTGACTTCATTTTCTCCACCACACATTTGAAATAAATGGGCTTAATGCTGTTTACTTTCTGTTGGATCACAGGACTGAGAAGCACCATTAAATGTGGGACTGTATCCAAGCAGGAGTGTTTCAGCCCTGATTTTAAAAATAATAACTTTGATTCAATCTAAATATAATCAAATATACAAAATATATTGGCAAATAATTCAAAGGACTAAGAGTGGATGCCCAGAACTATCAGCTCCTTACCCGGGTTGCAGTCTGTCAAAAGAGAACAAATAGACAGCAGGACCTTTGAAATAGTCAAAGCAGGGCTCCAGTTGTCCTTCAGGATATCCAGACAGATGACTCCTTGACTGTTGATGTTGCAGTGATAAATTCTGGTACGGAAAGTAACCTAGAATTGCAGCAAAAGAGACAGAAAAAGTCATTCAGTGTTGCCTAGGAATGCTGCCCCTAGTCCCTGAGTGGCAGTCCCTGAGCTGCGGAGCTTCTGGGGAGGCAGCTCCTCTCTGCTCATTTTCTAAAGCAACATTCTGTAACAGAAAATTGCACATTTATTGTAGTCATGGCTACTTTTAAGAAGCCTACCAAGATTTCAGTGCACAGACTGCTCTCACACAAGCCCTTTGTCGGGTACCCACAAAAATTAGGACCTACTTTGTAGTACTGGATGCTAGGTTCATGCACACATCGCATGTCAAGAACACAGACAAAACTTTACTGAGGTTATTGAAGGTGAAGAAGTAGTTAGAACTTGACTGCATATGCCGTATTAGCTGATCTTTTACTTTCTATCAAAAGCCCAAATATAGACCACAAAAGGGAATATTTAAAATTGGAATGCTATAATATTCATGTCCAAATTAGCAATGAAATCTTTGCCGTACCTTTTCATTAGGCAGGATATAATACACATCTAAAACAACGCTACCTCTCTAACTGACACCATCCTCATTTTTATATTATTTCATACTAATATCGGTAAAATATGTATTATTCTGCACAAATAAAAAGTTTGAAACATTTAAGTGCCTTAATTATATACAGCACAAGATGAGGAAAATTTTCTTTTTCACACGTCTGAAAGGGGGAAAAAATCCATGATGGTTTCTGAAACTACTGAATGTTCAAAAATGACCGAACTCTTAAAAAAAAATTATGAGGAATTTGTCTAAATCTCTGCATCACTTCATTATAACATTATTAAGGAACACTACATTTTTTAAGTTTCAGGCAAGTGTGAAATACATAAGAGGATGTATTCTTTATACTGTAATCCTTTTGGGAATGGAAAAGATACTGCATTTACAATAACAATGTTACAGCCACAAGAACCACAAGCTGTAGAAATGTTGTGTGACAGAACGTATTTACGGTTTGTGAATGTCAGCAGCGTCCTTTCTGGTGCCCTGGTCAAGATTTGTAATTTGGCATTAAGGGAGGGGAAAAGGGAACAACCTCTAACTTCTTTGACACCTGTTAGGAAATTATGATTTCTTAAATGACCGTACCAATTCTAAGCAAGGAAATTAAACTTTAATTAAAGTTAATATTGGTTTCATTTTATAAAAAGAACTTTTGCTGAAAAATACTGTCAAACAAGGCTGCTGAACTAACAAGTAGTAAATATTTTGACATTCTACAATAATGGAAGTCATCACAATAATTTACTCAACTCCATGTCACAATATAATACTTTAGCTGTCTGTCTAATGTTATTTCTTTTTATCCTTCTGTTATTTTGCTAACACTAATGCACAAATATATAATATAGAATCTGGTTTATAATAGAAAAAAGTTTCTTTTACATATACTTTAGTAGCTGGAATGAGATGAAGGAAGCATAAGAAAGTCTTGTGCTGTCTTCTATTAAAAGTAGTCTCTTGTATCTTTATTCTTGATCAGAATTATCATGTCATTTATTACTGGGTAAGGCTTGGAAATCAGTATTCATTGTGGAAATCAGGAAATAAATTAGACGTGATTTGCTGAAATTGAAGCCAAGATTTTGAACTCTATAGTTTTCAAGTGACCATAAAAATTTTGATTTTCAGAAGGTGCTGAGTACTCACCTACTACAAGTTAAATTCTTCTCGTATGTTAAAAAACCAAACACAATGAAAACCTTACCCTTACCTTTGGTGGCTTGAATGGATAGTCAGATGAAAATGTGATATCCAGGAAAAAAACGCCCCCTTCATATACAGAACCCGGAGGTCCAAGTATAGTTGATCTCCATTCATAAATGTTATCTCCTTTAGGGCCGGCACTGCGTAAAGGAAGAGGAAAGGAGAGAGAGAAGATAAAAAAGAGTGTCAGATCTACCTCTGAGACAGAGGTAGAGTACTTTATGGATTTCCTTCTATATTCATTTTGTTTTGTTTAATACTAGCCACTGGCATATCTTCAACATCTGCCTGATTTCCAACTGATTTCAGGGGGCTCATTGTTTTAAACAGACACAGTAGCTGGGCACTCTGCTGTCCCTGGGCTCTCATGCCTCTGGACATAGAATGGAGAACCCATGAGCAGCTGGACTGTCAGTCCAAAACACTCCCCCACATCTGTTTCCTCAAGCATGTGGTATGCTCTGAGCTTTTACATTGTATTTTTCCAATGACATGATATCCCTGCATGAAAGGAGTTGTGTATCTCAACCACACTCATCTTCTCCAGGTATTAAATTGATCACATTTTCATACAAAACGTAACCTACAAATATATTGATACACATTTATTCCCACTTTTTTCACATGCTACAGAGTGAAATGCAACACTTTTCCAACTGGGGATGGGAGAGGCAGGTTTAAGTAAGCTGGAATTGAGCTTCTTACGACACTGTCAATGCAAAAGTTTCGTTCAGGAGATATGTGTATTATGCCTCCGGGCTATCAGCATTTAGACAACTAGCCAAAAATAGTTTATTTTAAGTACCATACTGAACACATTTCTCACTAGTGAAAGGGTTGTTCTATAATTAATTAAAACTTTGAAAGGAGGGATAATGAACAAGTAGTTTCTTGACTTCTGAGAGACTGTACTTCATGCTATTATAACACAGTAGCCAAAAAAAGTCAAAGCAGAATCTAATTTCTGTAAGCAAGTCTCAGTGTAAAAACTAAACTAAGCTCCCACAAAAAAGGCCTTGAATCCAAACTGCTGAGAACCAAGCTGACTGCTGCAGACAATAACACGGCTGAGCTCACGGAGGCACTGTGGGTCCATCACACCCAAACAGACAAGTCAGTAACCCGGCGGCGTAGAAGATCCTTTCAATCCTCCCTGCCTCGCAGCCTCCCAGGTACTACCTACACATTGCAGACACATGGTGAAGTGTCCTTGTCTTGGACTCCCTCTCTCCCTCTGTGGTCCACAGAACAGGCGCTGAGGACTGTCACATGTGATTGCACATGGAGCTGCAGGCAGGGAGTCTGTGTTTCTGGCGCTGCTCAACACGCAGAGGAGCCTTCCTTGTGTTAAGGCTCTTCCCGTGTCATGTCGTCTTGTGCATTTGTCTGGCTGCAGTCTACAACATGGCGTGTTGGACACTCATCCTTACTACGTAGCCAAACATGTGGAGACATTCATTCATCAGAGAAAAGGAATATGAGCAGTCTGCACTATGCATCTACTATTCTCCCATCAAAAATTTGGCTACTTTTTCATTAAGATCATATTCAAGAAATAACCAAAAGCTGATTTTGATTAGGAATTGCCTTTCAATTCATAATTACCCATAATGTATTTTTTTTCTTGTGTCTGCTTCATGTACTAAATGTCTAAACTGTTGCAGGCCTTTTATTAACAGGGTAAAAATAATCATGGATTTTGGCTGACATCCTATTTAATTAAAAACAAAAAATCATTTGATGGAATCATAGCTATTTTACTGTTGCCAAAATGAAAGTAGGTAACAACAATGTGCTGGCCTCCAGAGTACAGCTAAGAAAGACTAAAAGTGCTTTCAAAATAAAGCTTGGGTCTAAAACCACAGATCTTACCTTTCTATGTGCAATTCATGCACAAAAGTGGAAGAAAAACTGTAGATACAATTTAGGAAAGAAGGGAAAATCAGAGACAAGGAGGTGCACCTTCAATGACATAATGAACCATTTGTACCCTCAGTCACTCCAGAAGGTAATTCCATGTATGCTCTCTAAAAAACAATTAGTGTACGAACTGAAAATATTGGGGCAATAATGACAATATTTAAAACCCACATAGGCTACTGAAATGTTTTAATTAATTCTTGACATTCATCAAGCTTATAGCTAATTAGTATTATGCTTGGAAACCAAGTTTCTATGGAGCAATTCAGTTTCGGCGTTAGATGTCCTAATGACTGTTTTATAGTTTAATACAGAGGTTACTGTTCTTGCCTCGTGTGTCAGATACCTTTCTTTCATACACCTCTAACGGCTGGATGCAGTTCAATCAGATTAATGAAATAGCTGAATTAAATTAGTGACATATTTCAGCCCAATGAATCAGTCACAATTAAGTGCAGCTATAGCATCCAGGCCGGTGCCAAACTATCTGGTAATCACTCACCCAGTCAGAACAAGGGCATCTATCAGTTAATAGCCAGAAGCTAAGTGCAATAACTCTCTGCGTGTTACTATCTGCTGTCCTCTTCTGTGCTGTGACTAGTAATATATAAAAGGATCAGGCTATAATGTGAGAAGGGGGATTCTTCTCCTTGTAAGAGGAAGAAAATGCTGTGTTCAACTTGCTACTGAGAAAAGATTGCTGCAATGTCAAAAGTAATGATACAAAGCAGTAACAATAAACGCACTCAGATAAAGGAGAAAATTGTTAAATTGAACAATTTCATTACACCTGATTGAGGTTTGTGAAATTTCTATTTAACTGCTGAAGTGGTGTCTCATTTCCAGTAGTATTAAAGATAAACCTGTTTCATTAAGAACCCCCAAATCCCAGCAATTACAATATTACTGGCATGTGGAGACACGAGATTAAAGAGCAGAGACAAGACACCACACTTGGCTTCTACTACTTGTGTATTTCCACTCCGGACCACACTCAGACAGCCACAGACTACTTTGTGTTTTGTATACATACCAAGGTAATCTCTTTTGGAAGCAAACACAACAGCACTTGTTTCTCTCAGAACCTCTCTAAGGCTCAGCAAAACAGAGCAGAGCCATTCAGAGCTGCCTCAGCCTCTGCAGTGACTTCCCCGAGGACAGGAGCGTGGGGTTACTCCGACATGGACAAGCGCCGAGCAGAGCAGATGGGCAGCCTGGGCTCCAGCAATGCCCCGCTTGCACCCTTAGCACTGCAGCCCCGCTGGGACCAGCGCCTTGACTCTCTGCCACTGCAGAGCATTGCCTGGGCACTGCTGAAAGCCACATGAAGAGAACTGCCACTCCTTGGTGCAAGCCCAGCTCGTCCCTTCCCGTGGAGGGCAGGTAAAGCCCTGGGCTGAAAGCTGGGAATGAGGAAGCATCACGCTGTTGACAATTCACTGATGCTTCACATCCAGAAAAAGTACTCTCTTCCTTCTGGGGGCACTGAAGAGGCTGGTACAAGAAGTGCTTCTAGCAACTGTATTTGAGCTCTTTATTCCTGGAAGTTCTCCTGCTATTTCAGACACTCACTCTCCTATTGCAAGCGTAGGCTTCAAGTATCTCACCTTAAATCTTTACACTCGAGGTGAGTGACAGCCTAGAAGTCTCTCTCACTGTCTGCCACACAGGGCAGAGCACTGTGATGGGGAATACGACATTTTCCTTTCCTGTTTTTCTCATCACTGGAAGACCCAGTTACTTGTGACTCCCCCAGATGAATCAATATTGACAAAGCATCTTCTTCCAGTCTGCCCTTTAAAATATGAAATCCTAATGGAGCAACAGATCTGACGATGACTTAAATGTTTTGGCTACACAGCACACGTTCAGTTGACTGCTACCAGCCTGCTGTCCTCCGAAATTAGCTACAGAACATCACAAATTCCATAAAGGAGCCATCAGTATATTCTCAGCAAAAGAAGCAGTCAATTAATTTCTTTCTTTAAATACAGGCTAAAAAAAATATCAGACAAAATAACACAGCAAATTAAATGACAAAATATTCTTTACAAAATTAAGGACGTTCTACTTCATACATAGAAGCTGCATTGATTTTTTTTTTAAAGTAGACAAATTGACAGAATAAAGTTAACCAGCTACATCTGCTTCCTAAGCAAATATTCATTATGTGCTTCACTGAGGGTCTATACCTGATCAAGATAAGACAAAGGATTTATAACAGCACTCCACCCAAGCTAGTCAGCTGAACAGATTTAATTTACGAGTGTGACTTCAGAAGGCGAATTTGAGAAGATGTGAGGTTAAACTCTAGGGGCCTACGGGGTCACACCAGGTCCTTTAAACCTAACACTACTGAACCCTGACTCTCAGGTTTCACGAAGATGAAGAATGGCTTTTCCAGCACAGTGCTATGAGCATCCAGACAGATGCAGCAGCATTTATACCAGTAAGGAGTCTGTTAGACTCCTGACAGGGTGGTTACAGAAATCAGAATTCAGCATTTGTTACAATTCACTAAATCAAAATGCATTAAGGCTGCCCATATGGAACCAGCTGCAGGATGAGAAAGTAGGACAAGAAATTTCCAATCTGCATGATGCTAGTAGCATGCTGCTTTCTGTACTCACTAACTGCGCTTTGACTGTCAACAGCACTCTTCTAAAACACAGTGCTCCAAATTTGGTGACAGAATGTAACTTCATAGCACTGAGGCTGTGATAATTACAAGGAAAGAGGGTGAAGGAAAATGTAATTTAGCTAGATTTGATGTTGATTCCGTATTATGCTTTATTATGAGAAACAATTTGGGTCTGTAATAGGACAGAACTGAAGGGATAAAAACTGTTTTTGTAGGGAGCTTCCGGATAGCAAAATTACGAGAAACGTGGTTGGTACCACAGAACAAAAGAACCTGGTCTATGACCATCGGGGTGTCTGGCAGCCACAGCACAGACTGAAGTGGGAGACCCCGAGCATGTGCAAATCCTGATGTATCACAAAGCTCTGGCAGAGGAGTGACTGACTCCAGGATGACTAAATTCTGAATGACTGAGTATTTCTGTGTCTGCCTTTCAAAGGTTCCACCATTACAGATTCCTCAGGCTCCCCAGGTAGACAGCCACTAACAAATTAAACAAAGTTGGGTGCATGGAGTGAGAGCTATGTAAGGAAAAGGAGCCCCTGCTGCCTCCTCAAACTCTTATCTCAAGATAAGACTCAGCAAAAGTAAAAATTCTTAAGCTCTTCACAGACTGCTCAGCCATAGTGAGTCTGTTGCAATGGTTTAACTATAAATTATACAGCAATGTAAGTACAGGCAGTGCTTACTTACAAAAGGAGTAAAATAACTTTTTTATTTTTCCCTTAATTCAAGTGAAGATACTAAGGAAAGGAACAATTGCTGCACTTAAATATGCTCTGCAACTATGTACTTGAAAAATCCACTTCATAAATCTACATACTGAGATTTGCAAAATCTACAATGCAGCTTCAGGAACTGAAATTTACAAAGAGCATCCAGATACGCCCTAATGCACAGGTTCACCATCTCCGTCCCGTGACATCTGCTTTTCCCTGACCGTATGTGGAACTCGGCTCCTAACTCAAACCTCCACGCTCGGTACATTTGAAAACCTTCCTCAACCTCCATGCAGTGAGAAAGGGTTGTCTAGCACTGTATTCATACACTACCTTGTACTGCACTAGCTTTTTATCTAGATACACCCTGCCATGCTGCTGGTAATTCAGAGAAAAATAAAATAAAATAAAAAATCTCACAAGGAATCAGAGGATCTCTGTCTAGTGCAAGCGTAGTTCATAGAGTTACTCTGTGAAGCCTGGAGAGAGCACAAATCACATACCAGTAGTTACATTTTAATGTTAAACATGGGAATGGAAAGCTGTCATTTTGTTGTTGCTCAGATTATTCACCTGCTTTGATATTTTCAACATTTTGAAGAATATTTGTCCATTAGCATTTTTCTTAATCCTCTTTTCCCAGTTTTGGAGGTTCTCCTTTGTGTTGTTTACGGTGCACAACAAATTAAATGAACGTTAATTAAAAGGCATACTTTTGTGGCTTGTAGTACTGTTTTTAAGTATCTTAAAAAACTAACAAGCACGGACAACAATTTCCATTTTCTTTGTTTTTCAATGCCTAGTTTACAAGGCTTTCTGGAGTACTTATTCTCAGCATTCGTAAGATCAGTGCCAGTGCCTTAGCACCTGTTCTTCCAGCATCTGAGCAGTACATCCTGTATGCACAGGAAGTGTACTGTTTTCATTAGCAAGAGCCTCAAATATAACCCTAATTTTTGGATTACAGTATTTTACTAGGGTAGGACACGTGTGGGTTGTCTACAGCAATATATGAAATTCCCATTTAAATTGCTTTTTGATAAGGTACTCCCTATTATTAAGGCTCCCAGGTTATGTGCAATTTCTTACACAGAAAAAGTTCCAGTCTATTGTGTTCTTTATATAGCTATAACCTTTATTATTTTATCTGCCACTGAACTATCTATTACACCTGTTTGCTGAAAAAGGTTATTTACTGCTTCTAACAATCCATAGAGGCTCCATGTAACTGAAGATACATGGAGTCTAGTTCACTGTACAAACCTTTGCTTCTGTCACGTCCTTAAAGTCTATCATGCCCTTAAGACTGAAGTCTAGAAATTACTGCTAGAAAAGCCTATTTTTAACTTAGGGATCCCCTGCTAATTCTGCTGGTTGTGAAGCAGCGCATAATTTGTGCCTGAGGCCATGGTTCAATGCAACAGTAAATCCAACTTTAGAGCTCCTACTACCAGATCAAAAGCAGTGTGGCTACTCAGAGGGAAGAACTGATCCAACGTCAACCAACTTTGCCAAACCACACGTGTTCCAAAAAGGTCAATGGATTCACTTTGCAGCACCAGGCTTTATGCCTGCTCAGGTATCATTTGTCCTCCTGCTGCCAGCACAAAAAGCATAAACTTCTGATTGCATGGTCAGGTTAAAATGTAATCATGTGCTCCTACTTGGTTCACATCAAATCATACTGTTAGGGGTATCTAAAACAGTACAGATCAGCTATTAATCACCCTAAAGAGAAAGATGCCAGATTGTTGTGTTTTAGACTATTAAAACCTCCAGTGCTAAACTTGCCATTGTAGAAGAATATACACTGCTGTTACTAAAGAAAGATGGATAACAAATCGTTGGATAATTCCATCACAGATGTTATACCCCAAGTAATGCATTTCGGAAAGTAGATAGTTTTTCCAGTGCCAAAAACCTCATTAAACTAGTTAATTGCTACAATAGCTCAACTTTACTTTCCTATTTGTATTCCTGATAGTTCCTAGGACCTTTCTTGCTGCTGTTAGAAGCCTACTCAGATTCCCTCCATTTTCCAGAACAAACATAGCCACTTACAGAGGTCAAATTCCCACACCTTTTGTTTTGAAAAATAGCTATCCCCAGAATGAAGTTTGATAAACTAAAACAGAATTATTGGGTTTAAACCAGGTAACAAAATTTATTGGATTGATTCTGTCCATGCTCTTGACAGAGGAGCTATAAATAAATACCTACTATGCAGACAATATATAGAAAGTTTTCCAAATAAGACTAGTTTTTTTTAAAAAGAGAGATATCACAGGGCTCGATGGCATGAAGAAAGTCCGTGCTGAACATTAGGTTTATTTTAAATATCTTGAAATCTGCATGGAACTCCTTTTCACACGCATACACCACAAATACTACCCATACTCCCTACTAAAACATAGAGCAGGCCAGTCAGTAAAGGGAAACATTACCTGCTATTTCAACATGTGTTCATAATAAATTCATAGTTTAGAATAAAATAAAAGATGAGCTCCCTGTCAACACAACTGAAACACTAGCAGCACTAGTGGTAAAATGTGTGCTATTTTCTTCGTATTGGTATAAAGCTCAGTTTGTACTAAGGTCAAATCACTTTGCCAAAGAAATTAGTCTACCAAGTATACAGTTCAAATTTTCCTTCCACTCAGAATTTCTTACTGATGAATCAGTGTTTAGAAAACATGGCAAATTTTGCTCATCTTCCATGAGACAGGATCCTTCTTAACTCCCTAACACAAACAAAACTCATCTGGTATACACTTGTATTTTTTTTGTAATGTATTATAGCCTCCATCCAACCTGATGCTAGCAATCCGTACTGAAAGAATCATACAGTACCTGAGGACTCGTACAGCCATGGTTTAAGGTGTCTACCCACGAACACACAAAATTGAGGCACCAGACACAGGATCGTTTTCCTAATCTCATCCAGAAAGTCTGCAGAGTATGACTGCAGGGTAAATCTCCCAAATCCTAGAACATTCCCTTACATGCTGGACTGAGACCATACTATTAGTATCTCATTCAATAATTCTGTGGCACCCACATATTTCACACATCACTCAACTCCCATCATTCACTGCAAAATTTCCAAGTCAGTAGGTTAAGTGACACTGAAGAATCAAGTTTAGGATTTCCTAACAGTATTTTCAATAAAACTTTAATGTCAAAAATGAAAATGTATTATTCTCAACATCCTTATACACGCACCTTAGACCTAGGAAGAAAGAACAGTTAAAACAATCAATTCCACTACAGGACCTAATTGATCTAAAAATACAACTGGCTTTAAAAACGTAGTCAGCTTACAAAAAGTTCATGCCTATGAACAATAACTGGGAAATTTTCAACAGACTGAGGCTGCAAGTCAATTAAAGCTGTTAAAAATGAAGTCCCCAGCTGTCTGCCCCAAATACCTCACAGTTAAGCAATTTCAAATACTGACCAATGTATTTTTTTTTTTCCACATAATCTCTGTGGATCTATTTTCTTTCTTAAGAAATGTATCTTTGGCCAAAAGTTCAAAAGAATTCTACCTATAAACAGTGTTTTTGAACAAAGAAAGCACATTAGTTCATTAGAGAATTGTCACAGTCTAACAATTCAAGTCTAAAGGCAAACTCTAGGATTGGTGTCAATGTCATGGAAGAACTTTTTTTCTAACATTGCAAAGTGACTTCAGGAAGGACCAAGTGAGAGAGAATTGCTGGGAAGTCACGCTTGCTGCAGCCACCCATCCAAACGAGCACCCAATGCTCCTGGTGTCAGTGCGGCATTGCCTCCGCCTCCTGGCATGTGAAGGATTGGGCTTCTTTACTACTTCACAGGAATATTGCTGCCCTTTTCCCTCTTCAGAAATCAGCTTTCAAATTCAGCAATGAAGTTACAGCTTGCCCACACACAGATGGAGGCGAGAGAAAAACAGCCAGTCAAGATAGCCTGCCTACACTGAAACGCATTAATACTCCGTGTAAGGAGCATCCACTTAGAGATCTAATGATCTTTTAACATATGCATAGTAGTCTTATGCTTTTAGTTGTTTCACTATAACTTCCTGAATGCTGCCCTATATCCATGCTCTTAAATAGCAAGCACTGAATCTTTTCCCTCAAAAGAAGCCCGTATTGTCATCTTCTGTCAGCTCACAGTTCAGTCTTCCTAACCATCCAGAACATACTTTCTTCCTAATGTAATTCTATTATTCCTTTTAAATACTTCCTCCCTCTTGCCTCCATTCATTTCCACATCACAGGCTGTACAGACTAACAAAACAGGAAAAAGTAGTGCCATAGCTCCCTGTGTAGGATAGCTAACTTGAAATCACAGAAGTCTGACAGAAGCCTCTGTAACTAGTAAAAGGCTCTATTTCTCAAAAATAAAATTGACCCTTCTCACTTCATACACAAAGACATTCCCCAGCTGTATCTATGCCTCTTTAACTCAGACTTTATACCAGTAAAAACAGCTTAATTAACTGCTTTTGGAAGACTTTTTCTGGGAAAAGCTCACACTTGTACAATGCAACTCTCAACAGCAGATTAAAGCAGGTAACTGTGTAGAAATTCTGAATACAAGTCTTCCACCTCTGTTGAATCCACACACAAGTCATCTACTTCAGCCGATAAGCAAAGTGATGTGAATTTCACTCACAGCTTGACATTCTCTATACTGTCAGGAATTGTTGCATCCACAGTTCTCCTGCATCATTGCTGAAAGCTCCACATTGGGAAAAAAAAACATGAAAGGTGGTAACAGAAACACCGAAGCCTGGCAAACGTACCTGTAATACGTTTACATATTGGTTTAATCATAACAATAACTTCGCTGCTTACTTTACAAGTGCCATTTGGTCGGATCTGGACGACAAAGCCATTCCACCATGCTCTCAAATGATGTTGGGCATCTCACAGAGCCCACGCTCACACGATCAGCTCCCAAACCCACTTCACATTTCCTTCTTTTCAGAGACACCAGTGTGACTGATTCTAGGAGGTTCTCCAAAACCAGCATGCAGACCTGGCTACCAAGAAGACAGAGCACTCCTAGTTTAAACAACTGTAAGAATTGTGGTTTTGTTTGCAGCTCAGACTTTTAAAATGAAAGAGGCAGGAGACTGCAGCTGGAATCAGAAAGGGCTGTAGCTGCTGCGAGGAGCAGGGGCTGGCAGTGGCTAAATGACAACCTTTTAGCCACTTCACTGAGTCTCTGAGCTTCCAGACGACCTCACTGTTTCCTGAAGTTCATTACCATCAAAAACAGACACAGAAATGCTGTTTCAAGTCAAATTCTGTTACACTGAAGTCTAGAGAGCAGCTTCTTTGCCTTTAAATTCTCAGTTCTGTTGCATTGATGTTCTCTACTAAAAAAAAATCCCCTCAGCCTTCGAGGCAAGACACTAAGAAAGAGCCTAAAGTAGGGGATACGGATGCTCTGCTCTTCGAAGTGCCCTTTGTCACAGCAACACATTTTTTAAAAATGTTCTTCCTCTCAAAAAGACACAAAAATGGAGTGCTTGAAAGCTGTCAAAGCAGCAATAAATTTTGAAGTAAATTCAGTGCTTAATGTGGGCAGATTGACAGTACTTGAAAAGCAAACGCTCTGTTTCTCCACTGAAGACATACAGCACGGGTGTATTAGGCAGGCTTCTCCTCAGCAGTTAGTCTGCTTTTACAGCTGATGCTGTAGGGATGTGGTCTCTGAAAGACCTTCAGATGTGCGAAGAAACAGAACCGCTATCACTTCCACTTACTCAGCATACCACTGTAGGCAACGCAAGTTTTAGGTCATGCCAATAAGGACGAGTCCTCAAGTCTGTCTCTTTTTGGGACATGGCTGTGATTGCAAAATGGCTTCTGTCACTAGCTGCTGCAACTGCACTGGAAAACTTTACTGTTTTGAAGGGGTGTGAATCTGGTTACCAAAACACAAGAACCCTGCTCAAGCCAAGAGTGTAACGTTCAGGCCTATCTTTAATCCCGTTTAACAAAATTTGCAACATTGATGGTTGATTATGTATGGTTTATGCTTTTCCACAACTTTTTCAGAGCTGTGACTGTGGGCTTTAAACTCTGCTTAAAGCAAAATGAGGACAAGTTTTTCATACAGTGCTGTGCACAAGTTCATCGCTGTCAACAATTTTTATGTATCTGATCTGTTAGGGCAGCAGGGGGCATAAAAGTGGGCTTAAAAGACAGTGGGATTCATACTGTGAGAGTGCACTTCCAGATCCAGTCTCCTGTCTATACAAGCAGAGGCACAGGATCCTCCCTCAATCTCTTGTCCATTCTGCTCCTTGTCTGTTCAGCATGTAGCGTACAGAGCAGCCGAACCCCAGGAGCTGTAACCATCCTGGAGCCATGAGGCAGGAATGATCTGGGTGCTGAAATACAAACCCAGCACCACTGTACAATTTCTTAGATGAGTACATCAATTTGGAGCTTCAAGCTAAAAGCAGTTGAAGAAAGGAACCTGTTTTGTATACAGCAGAAATAGAGGAAAACTGAACCAACATTTTGTATAGAGTAAGATATAAATGCAGTGTGCATTAAAAGCATTGAAAAAAACACCATGTGAATAACAGTTTTAACTCCAAAAGCACAGCTATTCAATGAGACTGAGAAAGCACCATACATACACAGAAATCAATTTCTGATATGAAAGCTTATTTTACTGTACAAAAAGGGTACTGCATCAGAGAAAAATATGAAAATAAGAATAATTCCAGAAAACAGTCAATAAACATCTAAGTGAGACAAGTTTCAGTAAAATCTGTTTATTGAAAAAACAGCTTCATCCCAACTGTAATTCCCTCTAACGATGTTAATTTGATGAGTAGATCTTCCCAATGAATGTTTATAGGCCTCCTCCAAGAAGCTGACAGCCACTAAGGATGAGCTGGGAAATAAGAGACCTGCTCAGATCTTTGCCATAGAGCTTGAACTACTGGTTCACGTGGACTAAGATGTACTGCAACTTCACCTTTCTAGACAACTCTCTGTTTATAACTACAATAAAAGAGAAACATAACTTTCCCCCACTGCCAAGATTCAGGTCGACCACGGCAGCTGTTAAAAACACAGCAGCTTACCGCCTGTGCTAGGATACAGCAACTGAAGACTTGGGCAAAGCAAAAGCACATGGATGGCACCGACCTCTTTGTGGACATGCTAAACCTTTCTTTTCAATAGATACGGTTACGGCACCAGTTGCGCTGCATTCAGGAATTAAATCCAGCTACAGCATGGGCTGCAGAGTGGCTGCAATCTCAAGAACAAAGGCTCAGACTGTGTATGTTCATTTGTGACTGCAAGCATGATTTACCAGTAGAAAGAATACATTTGACTGCTATCGTTGCAAAATTCATCAGGTTATATACAACTTATATTTAATCTCTTCCAGCATGTCCTAAAATTATATATTGATATATAGCCCTACTTCCTTAATATTTCCAGTCACTTACATAATTTGGTGAACATCATTACCACGCATTTGCTTACACTTGCTATCTAAGAAAAATAACGTTCTTTCTGACAATTCATCTCAATAAGGCTCTTTTTAATTTTTATGCAAATATTTTCAAGTTTAAAGTACATCAATACTAGGAGAATTAACTTCAGACAGACTGCCTGCACATTGTACTTAACATATTCAGAACTGAAAATACAATTTATTTATTTATTTATTTTTTTTACTAGTAGTTAGCCTGCTGGGATTGATTCCTGATATTTAGATGATTAAATATTCCTCCCACCCCACCCCAAAAAAAAAATAAAAACAAAACCCACATCATTCTGATATTAACTAGTTTTATTATAGGTCTCTAAGTCAAGATCAATATTCTGTTTTACAGACAGAATAATAAATGTGACAGGGCAATAACTTGCTGAAAGTGATTGTGTAGTAGAGGGACGGAAGTGGGCACAGAAGCAAAAGTCTCCCGAGTCTCTGACAAGTAACCAAAGCACCAGGTCACAGTAGTGCCCTTTCACTGCTTCAGGATTCAATACACCTGAATTTCAGAAACCACACAAACACACCTTATCCTATAGACTCAGTGTGGAAAGGTGCTCCCAAGAGGCAGTGTACAAAATGAATCCAAAAAGAAAGTTTTCTTTCTTGTTTGAATGTTCCTTAGTGGATTTTAAAAAAACAGTGCTGGAAAGTAACAGCAAAAGTAGCAATAGCAGTAATGATGATAAAAATGAAAAGCTTGAGTCCTGTGGCCTGGTCCTGGGTTCCCTGTGCCCCCGAGCTCTGCTGTGCCTCCCCTGACGGGGACCCCAATGGGGCGCACAGCCCCAGGGCCAGCCCCGAGCCCCACGGGAGCACCACGGCACTTGGGCCGGGCAGGGGGATGCTCCTGCAGCCCCTAGCCGCCACACAGTCCCTGCGGGGGCACGTGTAGGCTCAAATGGGGAAAGTCATAAACAGCACCTCCATGGCCTGTTCCCCTTCCCCCTCACACTAAGCAAATAGCAGCAGGAGACAATCCCCCAAATGGAAAGACACCGGGCATTTTTAATTTTATTTTTTGTAGGAGGCAGTTTTTGGAAACTGTACCCAGAGGCTTCAGTAGCCCACTGATAATTTGTGAACACAAAGACCTAGCTTCTCAGGGTCACATTTCACCTCCTTCCTGCTCCCCTTCCAGTTCAAGCAGCAGCAGTAACTTTCACAGGGCAAAACTCCATAGGAGCTGGAAGCTAATTACCAGATGTCTTGTAAATCTTTCCAATCTGCACAACTTCATCCAGTCCACAATGCTTAACATCAGCTCTTCTGGAACCTTTTCATCCTTATTTTTTTGTAACAAATTTTCAACAAGCCAGGAGTTCTTTGTTCTCTCCTAATAAAACAACCTAAAATGTTAACAGTTCAGCATGAAACTAATGAATTAAATGCACTTTTCTGGAGATCTGAACAGAAGTATTTATGTGAAAATGTATTAATTCTGGAATCAGTGCTTTGGGCTGTTTCTTTAAAATAACTTTAGAACTACAAAAATGAATACAAACAATGGTTGTAAATTATTAATGTGGCTTGCCAAACATATGGCCACTAAAATACCACACTTATTGAGGTCAACTTAAATGAAAATGTTACAGGAGGCTGAAAAAAAGAAGTGGACCAAATCAGACATTTCCTCTGATTTTGCTTGATAGAAGTTCTGTCCACACTCTTTTACTCCAAATAACTGCTAGCAGCAATGCACAGATATTCTGCAGAGCATCGAGCATTCGAATCTACAGTTTACATGAATGGAAATGATTTTCAATCGCCTCCTCTTGAGGCAGAATAGTGAAAAAGATGAAGAGCGGAGTTGGTCGGTCAGCACTGCTGACAAAGGAGACTGTCAGTTCTTCCTCATCCATTTCAGTGGGATCTGTATCAAGTAACCACATGGATGTAGTGTGAAGCAGGAACATACACCCCCACGCACAGGAATCTTTTGGTTGACAGAGTTGGGAGGGCTTTGAAACACCGCAGGAGCAGGCTGCTAACATGGGGGGTGTCTGACCGTGCTCTGGAAGGAAAGATGTCTCCGCACTACCTAGGGCAGCTGGGGGCCAAACAGCCCCCGGGCACAGCCTTCAGAGGCCAGAGAACCGCTCCAGCTTACATCCAGTGCTGCTACGTCTAAGACTGATGCTATGCTGTACCCCTGCTGTCTCCCTGGAACCTGTCCTATGCCCAGGGCTAAGAGGATTGGTGACATATGGCTTTTTACTAGCTGTATAGCCAGAATGTCCCCTTTAACATCAAAGCTACCTCATTTAAACCTCTTTGGCCAAAAGGAACAAAGCAACAACTTTCACCTAGGGCAAAACAGACTGCTGGATTCCACGTGTTCTGGAAAGAGTCTGTCATGACTAAAACTGGAAGAAGTATTTTGCTTTTATTTTGCACAAATTCTATCCTGTAGATGTTACAGATTCGTTTATGTGAAGATAAATACCCTTTTCAGCACTCAATATTATATTTGTTTAGATGCATGCATTTTGGATAATAAGCCTACTACACTGTGTACTTCTTGCTAGTTTAAAAGCATCCACTACAAGCAGCATCTTTCCCCTCAAAATACTAACTTAAGTACCTAAAATATTTTTCTCAGCAAATTATATTCATGGAAGCACAAGAACAGGATAAGATTGCATTTAGCAAAAAAGATGATTAATATGTAATGGAAAAAAAAGGGCAAAAAACAGCAAAACCCAACCCAAGTTAAACTCATTTTTAAAGGTTCACCATTTATGTAGAAAGAAGTTTCTGCTGCCCTAAATCACACAAACATGAAAAGCCCAGAATTAGCTTAAAAACAGGACTGCACAACATAAGTGTTAAAAATAAGGAGGGCTTGGCTTTGCTTAAATATTCACTCAGTTAAACTGCAAAAACTTTGAGACTTCACTTGTAGAGCTTCCTTTCCGTAAGTTCACTCCTTTTAACACTAAACCACACATGCACAAAACAGAAAAAAAAACACCACCAAATAACCAAACCAACCAAACAAGAGGAAACAAGAAGAATGACAGAGGGTAAAGGAAGGAAATATTTGAAAGGAGAATGGATTTACATATTTTCTTTCCTTCCTTCCTTCTCCATCCTTTTGTAGGGAGAAAAAAAAAGGAAGAACAAGAACTTTCACAATTAAAAGTAAATAAACCTTGATTCAAGGCACACTTTCAGAATTTCCACCTTAATAAGAGAAGAGAACAAGAAGAGAAGATCCCAAATTACATCCACAGAACTGATTTTTTGACAGGAAGCCCACGGGGAAAGGCTTCCGCAGTTGAAGCTGCCCACTCACACCCATTTAAAATACCGAGCCGTGCTCCATCCCAGTAACAGGCCTGGCATCTTCCTCCCCTGCTGCCTCTGCCACCCCTGCCAGGCCTCCCTCGGCTGCTGAGCGCACGATGCCCGGCTCCTTGCATTGAGTAGCCCCTTCCCCGGGCGCTGGGAAGAGCACACAACCCCGACAGCCCTGCCTTGCAGGCTGCCAGCCCTCCCACCTGCCCAAAGGCTGTCTGTCCTGTGCTGCGGTGGCCAGTGCCAGCAATCTCAATTTTCCCAGAGCAGACAGTGTCATTATACCAGGGTTCCTCGTGTGGGGATGAGGTGCAGCCTAAATACCAACACTGAAGTATTCTGTGAAGGAACAGTAAGCTGCTTGCCCCTCTGCAGAGGGGGGTGTTTCCTGTTCCCCTCTAAACCGAAGACTTTCTCAAACTGCATTGTTCTGTGAATATCACTCCTTTTGTCAGATCTAAAAACCCAACTGTTAGTGACTAAAGTGACAAGGTACCGCTGACATTTTCCTCACCGCTCAGATGACACAGTACTCAAACATAAAAAACTCCATGAGTACATAGCTCTTCAACAGGGCATAATGCCAGGCAGCTTGTGAGACAGGTATGGTTGCTGTATGAATCAATGTCACACATGAAACCAGCCATGGTCTGAAGCCAAGATTCACATTCAGCTCATCACAAAAAGTGACCTGTTGCTGTTAAGGAGGCTTTTTATTTACTTTCCTTCAGAAGAATAACTAATTAGTTGATTTTGATCTTTGCAGGAAAAGGTTAAGTCTGTTTTAAAATCTCATTTCTATTTTTACTAAATATTTCCTGAGGAATCTCAGGTGTCTTCAAGACTGTACTCTGCCACACAAACCCAATTCTCTGAAAGTTAGTGCAGCGCCCGAAATGACCCGGTGTGTGTGGGTACTGCAGGTACTTAGTTACTTGCTGTACTGCACCAACCGTACGCACTCACACAGCGGTCTTCACATTACAAATGTCCAAAATCCACTGAAGGGAACTGCTGTTTCTTAACTAACTTCACAGATTTCAAAGTCAGGGCTGGAAGTAAAAGCGCAGAAGCACCTGACTGTAATATGACTTGTGCTGGGACTGTGGGACCAAAAGTATTTTGGAAATGGGACTTTGACTCTAAAACGATCTGTACAGTTAAATAAATTCAAGCGTGTTCCTACTGTGAACAACAGAGAAGGTCTGTGTTCCCTTCTGGTCAACCACCCGGGAGGGCTGAGGCCGCACGAAGCTCCCGTTGCACCTTGCAGCTCGGCAGGCGCAGTGCCCGTACACGCTCCCTCCATTGCCAGCACTCCAACAAAGCCCAGTGAGAGAAGACGAGACCCTTCTGCCACGTTACATTCCTGGTGCCTTCTGAAGAAAGGAAGCCAGAGGTCTCCTTCATTTGAAAGAATTCAGGGTAACAACACAGAATAGTTGCTCCCTTTTATAGATGTAAAATTACAATCCTGAACTACAGAAATGTGATGAACTGCAAGCCTACATGGATATGCCATATGTGAGCCAAAAATGTAATGCTAAGGCAGCAGCAGTGTTTTTTTTCCAATCAGACTAAAAGCAATAAACTGTTCAAAATATATTTTAGGAAGGGAAGTACTGCAAAATCTGGTACTATTCTGCTGCTGAGAGTCAATGCTGAAGTGATGACACCAGTAATTCCTATCTGACTTTTTCCATATGCTTTACTTACTTACACTCAACAGGAACAGTCACTGTTGTCAGATGTAAGGAACCCATCCTAACTCTTGTGTGTTAAAAATAAAAAATATTTACACTGTCTTCCTCCAGGGCCCTTGGCTATCCGTGCTATCCTATGTACCTTAAACACTTACGAGTGCTTCTTTTATTTAAATGTTAACAAATTCCAGGCAATTTTACAAGAGTGGCTTTCTGAAAAGATAATTCTAACATGCTCTAAAACAGTAAATCTAGAGACACCTGAAGGTGTCCCAAAACACTTCAGAGCAGAGCACCTGGCTTTAAAGGTTTGCCCCAGAGAGATCTCTAGCACCCAGCACAATCTCACGGACCGCTGGCTCACCCGAGTCGTGACAGCAGCAGCAGTACACCTTTAATAACAGGCACTAAACCACTGAAGGCAGAAAGATGACCATTAGCAACATGAAGTAGAGTGCACCACGATGATACTTCCTACCTTTTTTCTTTCCTTTTTCTTAAGTTTTATATATACTCCGCAGACTGGCATTTCTGTGCTTCTCTGATCAGCTCAGTGGCCATGCCAAGCAGAAATAAACTAAACATAATTGTCTGTTTCACAGCAGAAAGCATCCAACAGAAAAATAAATCCCAAATTCCAAATACCGACCCCCTCCACCTTTATCTACTTACTGTTTGATTTATTTTGACAGGTTAGGTCCACAAAACTAAAACTTTTCTGCTCAGCATGTTGTGATAACCACATAACAACCAGAAACAAGTGAAAGCTATAATCTTTTTATTTCTGGATTTCTAAACTTTTTAAAAACAAAGATGCTCTTTGTGCACAAGACTTCTTAATTGGTTTATGTCTATTGCATAATGATATAGCAATAGTCTATCCTGTTTTTACTATAAACTAAGTCCAAACAGGATGATACACTGCCTCTAGCTGTTTTCTTGCTAACCTCAAACAACTATACTGATGCAAATCTGTTATAGTTACCTGAAATACTTTGATCTGTTACAGTGCTTGTGTTCCTACTGTCAACCTTTATTTTGCCTTAGAAATCTTTCCTTTTAATATAGAAATATGTCAATAGTGAAGAAGAGAGATCAGAAAGAAAAGTGACAAAGGAATATTAGAGGAGTTGGATTAAATATTCATAAACCAGGAAATGCTAAATTTGAAGTTAAACATGGCAACCTTAATTCTAATCTCTCCTACATGTTCCTAAAGTTTCTTTTATCTGCATGACTATACACTATCTTAAATGCATTTTTCACAATTTTAGAGATGTCACCTTTTAATAAGACAGATATTTTGCATCTATAACCTATAGAGCAGACTGTCCTTACGCAACATCCTGCCAGTCAAAAACACGCAAGTCCTAGTGAACACCTTGGCTCACAGGCTGAGCCAAGTTCACCGGTAACATACCCCATGAAATAACTACTAGGAGCACACTTCCACTACTGAGGTGAATTATGAATTATATGATTATAGTAAAGAAAAAGTATTGGAGAATATATATATTTATAGATAAGATGTCAAATTAATGCTAGTGTTATAAAAATGGTGCAAATAAACAAGAAGTAACATATTACAGGATGTATTAAATGTGTATTAAAATACAATGTGTATTAAAATACAGACAAAAAAAGCACAATCAGTTTGAAAAACAGTAGTTGAAAGGAACCATACGGTATAGGACAGCTGTGGTTGTACACACAATTTTAGAGATACTGCACAGTCTGCTTAACATGAGCACGTATACACTTGGGCATTTGTAAAGTTATAAAGCAGCAGCAACTTTCCTTCTGAATCCTTTTTTTTCTTATATATAAGGAAACTGAAAAATGGTAAGGCATTAAAAAAAGCCTGACTTCTTCACTGTACATTCTCAGCCAAGCGCTCCAAGAGCTTGCTTGCTTGCAGTCCCTTGGCCATTACATTTTATATACTTGTCAAGCACAAGACTGTTTTTTTCCTGCCTCCTCTTTTCTTTCAGCTACATGGCACTGATACTATTTTGCACCTTATGGCTAAATAAGATGCTTGTTTGTTCAAAGATCTTGAGACAACGTGTGTCAATACTCAAATAATCAAGTATCCATAAAGAAGACAGATGATGGAATAATATATTCTGCAGACCCATGAGAGTAAGAATGACTTTTATCTGTAAAGAAATCATCTTATCTTCCATTCGATAAATAAAACAGCCCATTTCTTTTTTAAAATTTGTAACATGTACACAAGAGAAAATAAACAGCCACGTTCGTACAGTACATCTGCTTTCTTTGGATTTACTTTCCTCAAACATTTCATTTTTACTTTAGCTGAGGGCACAGCTTCAAAATATATTTGTATCACTGAAGAAGACAAAAAACACATCAAGGAACAGCACGTCTAATCCTAAACCATCTCTCCTTGATGGACAAAGAAAGTTCTTTACCAGCTTGAGGTTCGATTCTCTACTTTCACAGCACAGATACGCCTACCAAAGATGCATTGGCAAATGCACCCAAAAAGAGTTAAGACCTATAAAACATTCTCCAAGATTTCTGCATAGTTACAGAATCATTACAGAATCCTTCAAGCACAATCAGACCTCAGTAGCAGAGAGAAGCAAACAGTAAGAAACAAGACCAGAAGAAAAATTTCACAAGTACATGGGGAGCGTATCTAGCATGGAGGAATATTAAAATTGCTTTTCCCAAAGCTCACCAAGCTACACTGCTCTGGGAGTCTATACCCACCCCATCAGTATACACTGGTGAGAGAGGCATCAGACGCCTTTGTCTGTGATGACTCTACAAACTGAGCTCCGAAACAAGGTAGTTGCTGTCTGGATGCAGAATCAATCCATTTCCCCTCCTGTCTTAAGATATGTAATGCTGACAAGAAGTTAACGTTATCTATATGATGGTTAATGATTCAATCTCTACCAGCTTGACAGTGTCTGTGCTGTGCCCTACTCCACAGCTCAGGGGAGTTTTCAAAGTAAAACACCACCTTCAGCCATCACCAGATCCCACGTGCGTTATAAAAACAAAACAAAATGAAAAAACAACAACAACAAACAAGAAAGACCTAAATCCCCAGAACTAAAACCTCGAACTATTTTTTTTTTTTTTTTAGAATCATGCTTTCCTCAGAAATGCCAAAAATAAACTCTACTGATGTAGGGAGTAATTTGTTTCTTAGAAAAAGCAAAGCTGATTTTGTCAGAAAACTTGCTGCTAGAAAAGTAATGATAATCCAATGAAGGTGCTTGCAAAGGATTAGAAAAGAAAGAAAAATCCATCTGGTAAAAGGGCTCTGTGATGTTCCCTCATCTTGGAGGGCTGCCCCTTATGTTCTGCAACAAAAGGACTGACAGCGTGTCCTACACTAGACCTGTTACTGGTTTTAGATTGGAAATACCTATTGGAAGAGAGGCCACAGATACCTTTGTTCTGACAGAAATCCCTCAAACCCAGCAACAAGTGACACAAAGTCTGCAATAACAACTCCAGGATGGCATTCAACTTCTCTTCTGTATGCTGACTCTATGTTAACTTCTGAAGGCTAATTATGATCATTGAAATTTCAATAAAATCACTCCACTGTTGAAAAACAAACTGAAACATGCTATCATACAGGGATTTTTTCAATGCAGCCAAGGATACACTTGGCACTTCCCACTTTTCTGTTCATTTCAGCGGGGTTGTTCCAGAACAAACACACATTCAGAAAAATTTAAATAATCTGGAGCAGCTGGATGCAATTTTGATTTTCACTTAGGAGAGCAGTGTTCAAAAGCCTGTCCAAAAGTGAATGAAAAGCAATGCGTTCAGGTCCAAACTCAAAAGGGTAATTCACATTACTGCTGAGAAGCTGTCAGCAGCGGGTTCTTGGGATGTGGTGGAGAGGAGAGGACCACTTTCCCTGTGGTTACGACAAGTCAGACAGCAGCTCAGTTTTATTATCTGGGAAACGTTACAAATGTCAGCAAGGGGTCAACTAAAAGGAGCCTTAAAATGATAAATGAGATCAGTGTAAAACACAGTATTACCTTCTGTTCTTGAATAGAGATATTTTACGTTGGCTGAAGTAACCTTAGAAATATCCTATGGCAAATGCATTACAGGAGGATTTTCTACTTTCCCCTTTCCTGAACACTTACTTTGTCTCTACACATTGTGATAAAGTCTGACAGAAATACATCTGAAGTGTAAACTACCTTGGGTAATTCTGCAGAAGAATTCCCACGCATGCCAGTACAGCAGGGAACTCACAAAGTGCATAAAACAGTTCAACTACTGCAACAGGAAATAATCCTGGAAATCGCCCAGAAGCTCAGCTCTGCTACCATCCTTACTCGCTTTCGGTGCTGCCTCTCAGAGCCACTCTGAGCTGCAGGAGCTGTTGGAGCTGACGTGGCCAGGCTGCAGGTCTGCAGGGCGCGGGGTGCACCAGCCAGGGAGTGCACTGTCCCCCTCGGGGAAGCAGGGAAAGAATGACCTGGAAATCCAGAGCCCTTAAACACATCCTGGGTAATCTGGGGAACCTAGCAGGAGGAGCTGGTTTCTCAGCTAGTCACAACCAGCTGGGTGAGCAGGTCCAGCTCTGGAGCTGGTGATGGCTTGCAGTTGCCGATCCCAGAAATGTGCAACCAGGAAGGAGAGAGAGGCAATGGAGACCACTGAGGCCCCAAAACTCAAGACATTTTTCTATTGAAATGTTTTCTGGATAGATGCTCCCCCTCAAATTTAATGGAGGAAGTAGAAAAACAAAGATTTAAGCAGAGCTATTTTAATCTGTAACATTTCACATGACATATGCAGGATAGGAGTCTTTTATACTGGGTAGTAATATCTGGTTGGTATAGGAAATATTACGCTAGCATTAGATATGTAGAGCATTATTTAACATGCACAAATGTGCTTAGCCCCTCTGACTGAACTCTGTTCTCAGGTAGTGTTCTCTGAGCCCTGCCTAATGCCCCTGAAGTTAACGAAGGTGCTTTTACCAACACAGCACTGTGTTTTAGACACTACCAAGTGCTAGTATGAATTAACTTACTTAACTCAGAAGATAGGAACATGTGCTTTTATCTAAAAAACATATACATAAAAATAAAGAATGCTTTAATGTATTGCTAATGAATTAACATTAAAAATTGATATTTAACAATTAGCAATAATTAGCATTAATAATATATAGCTAATGAATTAGTATAGCTAATGAATTAATAAACAGCATAAAAAGCGGTAACAAAACTGAAAATGAAAGACCTTTAATGGTTTCAGTAAAAATTGCTTTCTGCTTTGTTCAGTTTTAATATTTTACAGAAAAATCTCTCTCAGGATGTTTCCAATCTCTTAAAATAAGATACAAAATCTCTTCATGCTAATTCATTGTTCTTTTGTGCAAAAGCAAACCCCATGATCTTATTATTTGAATCTCTTCATAAACAGATTAGATCCACATACACGGCTACTGTGTTACATATGCATGTGACAACCTCTGGCATATTGCTCTAGCAGCACTCAAGCACACATCTCTCTACCAGTTAAACAATGTTTCCTGAAATAAACATATCTTTTCAGTTATCACAAGCTATAAAACAGTTCAAGAGCCCTGAAGTAATCTTTTCATTAGCCTGAGATGCTTAAGCATTCCAGTATTGAGACATCCCATATAAGCCTTATGAAACAGGGGGAGATAAATCCTACCCTCCCATTTCCTTAATGAAAATGCCTAATAAAAATGTAAACTAATTCTCTTGGCTGCCACTATCCTGTCTACTGAATGAAGTCTTCCTTTTCTCCCTTATATATCTAACTTTAAACCTAGAATATCAATATGGCCATCTGAGATCACTCATTCAGCATCACAAGCTGCCACTAGTTTCTCACCTTTCCTTGTGTCTTTTTTTTTTTTTTTTTGTCTTGTCTGAGACCGGACAGGCTCACCTGCCCTGCTAGCAAAGGCAGCCTCTTCACGTCGCTGCTCTAACAGCTGCGCCAACATTCACCCTCTATCAACACAGCTAGCACAAACCCCTCAGCTCGACACATTTCCTTGCTGAAAATGTGTTAGTAAATTTCAGTCATCTACTTGATTATAAACATGCATATGCTTTTAAACTCAAAAATGTATTAAATATATTTAGACCGTGCTTTTCTCTCTCTCTGGAAATGCCTCCTTGTCCTCCCATATACATATACAGAAGGCGCTGCCCCCTCAGCTTGTGTCGCTGCTGCCAGCTGAGTGGGCACTTTGCCTCCTGCTCTGCTCCCACAGAAGTCCTTGCTCAGCCCCTGCCCTGCGTCCCTGGGGTCTCTCACGGGAAGCGAGAGGTGCTGCCTGCCTGAAATCTGATTGTCGAGCAGCAAAAGGAAGAGAGTGGAAATTTCAGTCATTTTCATGCTTGACCTGGAAGCCAGCCAAGAATGCCAGAAGCACCTCTGGACAATCTGAAAAGCCATCAGCAAATATAAACTAAAAAAACAAATCCTGAAGCCTCCAGCTAAAAGCTGGGGGTTGTAAGAGAGAACTCGGTAACACTGGGATGCTGGAGAAAAGTTGTCTGGAGAACGAGTCAGGGAAGGAGCCAAAGCAAGGGCCGCTCGGGGACACGGCTGGCAGCGACCTCCAACCACAGAGCCCTACCGCCCACACCAGGCTCTTGCCACCATCATCGGGCCACGAGCAGGACCGCGAGAGGCTTTCAAGGCAAACAGGTACCAGGGTGGAAGCTGCCAGAAGGAACACGCACAAGTTGAGACTGCTGGAGAGGTGGGCTGCTTTTCACCATGTAAAGCTAGAAATGAAAACATGCTGATTTGGTCCTGCAATAGCTGTAAAGCCTGCCGTAAGAGAGCACTTCTCCAAGCACACTCCCCAAAGGCACACACCTTGATGGGGACCCTAACAGGAAAAGGCCGCAAGAAGCTCTGAAAGGGGAAAGTGGATGGGCTTCCTCCAAGCGCAGAGTTTAGGGACGAAAGCTGCAGCAAACCTTGTGGTGCAGAAAGCTGTCTGCCCTTCCTTGCCTGCTGCTCTTGCAACACAGCAGGCAGGTGAAACAAACTGCTCGGGCCTCAGCTAGCCCAGGCTACTCCTAGGAGATGCACCTAGAGGCACGTTGGTCTAGCTGTGTTTCTCTACATCCTTGCTGGCTGCCCTCCCTCGTACTGCCCCATGTTTGCCAAGTCACAGCCCTGGAATTAGCTGGCAGGCACCTCAGCTTGTTTCTGGCTCGCCCAGGTAGACATCTCACTGCCAAGGAGATGTACTCTTCCTGGAAACAGCAATCCTCCTCCTCCTCTCACATCCAACGGAGCCAACCTTGGCCAAAGAGCAGGCTTCCCTGCGGAGATCAGCGACACTTAAGAGTGGAGCACCTGTGAATAGCCCCATCAAGAGAAAGCAGAAAGTAAACACCACCACTCCTTTGTGGGTTTGTACAACAGGAATTAGACCACTTAGGAGACAGCCTCCGGCTCATTTGTTTATTATAAGGTGCCTAACACATAATTAGGCAGGGGGCCCTGACCTTCAAAGTCCCTCTCACTTCGGTCTGCGCTCTAACCTTTTGATGAAAAACAGACAGAAGAAAGGAACTGGATGTGTTTAGTACACGTAATATAAGCAGGTCTGGTGGCATGCTGATACTTTCCAGTCTCTAAGGAGAGGATAACAGCTGTCTTGCTGCTTCAGCCTCCTGCTCCCGACTTGATTCACGCAGCGTCTTAAAAAAAAAAAAAAAAAAAAAAAAAGAGAGAGACCAGAGAGAGCTCCGTGCTGGGGACAGGCAGACAAGAGCCTCTTGTGCACGCTTCATTTCACAGCTTTACACACAAAATGTCCCACGCGGAATGCTCTATCCCCAAACAAATCCTGCGCGTTTTCTCCTAGCAAACTCCAGTCTAACCTTCTGCCTTTTTTTTTTTTTTTTTTACCACTTTGCTTTTATGCAAAAGGCTTATTTTTCTTTCAATTCTATGGTTTTCTTGGAGCACTGAAAGAAAAAAGAAAAGGGAAGAGCTGCTCCTGATAAATACTTTGCTAGTCTTCCTGTTCCAGGCCACTTTTGTCATTCTTCTTTTTGTCAGCACAAAACGGCGTGGATAGAGGTGGTCTCTCACTGAACCACCAACTCTTGTCTCGACTGTGCTTCTCTCTGGAGCACGAAGACAGCTCTTCCCAGGATCCAGTGGCATTTCTGCACTGAGCAGGCAGCCTTCCAGATGAAGTTAGGTCAGTTGATTTTTCTCTGTAGTATTTGTTCCTCCATAGGATTCTGCCTTTTGACAGTTCCTGCAGTGCATTTTGCTGGGCTCAGCAGCTCACCTGCATTTTGTGCTCCTCCGACGTTCCCCTGGCAGCCTGGGAAGGGGGGCTCTCAGCCACACTCAGCCTGGTCTTGCTTTTCTCATTGCTGGGAGCCAGACCCCAATGTGCACAGAGAGCAGCTCCCAAGGGGAAGACCAGCACAGCAGCCCTCCACATCCCGCTCTGCTGGCTGCCTGGCACCTGCAAGTCTTGTCTACGCTTTTAAAACATGCGCAATACCTCACACTTCACTGTAGTCCTGTCCACGCAGGGGCTGAAGCAATTCTCAGCTACAGGTTTCTGGCACTTCACTTGACTTTTTTCCACATTCGCAGAACAGATCCAACAAATATTATCCAAGCTCTTTTTCTCTGAAACAACAGTAGTGGGATGAAATCAACTGCAATTTCAGAAGTGTGTTTCAGATGCTGAGAACAAGCTAAAGGATTTTTTATTGCAACTGACTCAAGGCAAAGCAGAGAAATTCACATGCCAGGCACCAGGGTAAGACATTGGATATGTTTTATAGGATCTCCTGGAATGGTGACATTATACCCTGCAGCTCAGCTCTGCATAGAGAAAGATGATTTCTGCAGTGATGTCGGCCCCTTGTACAACAAATCCTCAAACTTTCTTCTCAAAACCACTTAAAAATACATTTTCTTCCAGCTGACATTTTCCCACCCTCCTGGAAACACATGGTAAAACTGATTTTTTTTTCCCCGAAAAGTTGTGATTTAAAATAAACACACAAAGCCTCCTTTGAAAATGAGAACTTAATTCCAGCTGCAGTGGTTGCACAAGCACTAGAGGACCAGCACTGCTCAGCACCAGCCCAGGTGGCTCAGCCATGGACAGGCAGACACGCAGAGCAAACCTCCTGACAGTGGGCAGGCATCTCCCTCCGAGCATCTCCAGGCACTGTCTCTTCCTGCACGGTGCCTGGAACGGGCCAGCCTTCTAGGGGGCAAAACAATCTAAGGTTCATCTCTCATCACCATGGATATGCAGACATCTCCTATTCAAACCAGAGCTGCCAAGGAATAAAGCAAATGAGGAGAACTCACAGCAGCAGTTGCTAGGGGTTTTAAGCTGCTCTCGCAATAGAGGACAGCTCAGAAAGACACTGACTGCAGAGCTGACTTATTTCACCACCTTCCCCTTCAGACTGCAGCCCAAAGCTGTCGCAGCGTACTGCTTCCCCCTGTCCCCCAGCTTGGGCTGCTGCCCGTTTACATGCCCAGCTAACGAACACATCAGCTGCACATCAGGCAGCACAGAGGCAAAAGGGGGGTTGGGATCTGTGACTGCTTCATCTGACTTGCACCTGTATTTCTGGCATATGTGCAAACTGCATTCAGATCACGCTTTCTTCACCTTAGATAGGGAGCACAGGAATCACCTAAATCGCCTAAAGGATGCGCTCGATTGACTTCTACCACGGATCAAGATCCTCTGTAAGACACTGAAAGGGGTGAGTGCTACTTCCCTGAGCAGGATAATGGCCTGAGCTCTGCCTCCTAACGGTCTGACCTGGAGGTCATCAAGACAAGCCATCCAGCCCTCTGTTTCAACCAAGCAGCAAAACCAGTAGTTACGGCTGGCAGAGAGGAATCCGTCCTTCTGGGCGTGCTTGTGTTGGGATTGGCACAACAGGGTCCCCTGACAAGCATTTCCAGGTGCTAACAGAACACCAAGAACAACTGTTTAAAAAAAGAAAACAACAACAAAAAGGAGGTATTTGCAATGTTGAGGAGGCCTGTACAAACAGACAGTGAAAACGAACAAGAGCCCACACTACCTTTCAACCCCCGTACTTACTGGGTAGCACTAGGGGCTGCCCACCCTTCTCCCACATCTGAGCCCAGAGACACTCCTGCTCTGAGTGTTACACCCTTCAGCACTTACTGACAACAAAAGAAGGTGCAGTTTACACTTACTTTTACAGCTCCATTAAAAGGTGACCTGCAAATAAAAGAAAAAATCAAGCACATTTAGTATTATGTGCTGAATGCCCCCAAAATAAACAGGGTTAGATGAGCATTCAGCCCTCATGTAAAAATTTGGAGGAAAAAATGGCACTGAATGCATACTTAGGTTCTCCTAACTCTCATGAAACTGAGTCTTCCTAGGAGCGATGGACTGAGCAGTTCCTGACAATCCCTGGCTTCAGATTTCCTCCCCTCTCTGCTTCCAGAAAGCATATTGGGATGGAGGTGTAATTCCTTTGAATGGCATATTTCTGGAACAGCCACAAGAAATCTGGCAAAGGCCAGGCTGTGATGTGGGGATGGACAGCAGGCAGGTCCCACTTGCCCTGCTCAGGCACAGAGGGCTGTGTTTCTCAAATGCACTGACCTGACATAGGGCTAAGCCCCGTTTGGAGTGCCCAGTGGATCAGGCATCTTTGAAGATAAGGCTTTGAGATGTGTTAAAAAATATTAACAGTGCTTCGCAGAGCTGTAGGCGGACCTCTCTCTTACGAAATACTTCCCGCAGCACTCGAAGGCAATAGCTACTCCAGGTCTTGATCCCTGCGCTGCCTTCCCCTCCTTCTGCCTGCACGTGGCCCCGTTTAGCTGACTCCCTTCCCTCTGACCCCAATTCAGGAAAGCACTTCTGCGTGTGCTTAAAACTCACCAACTTCAAAGGGAGATAAGCACATGCCTCTGTGCTTTACTGAATGGCGTGTTCAAATGAACGTAGACCTCTGCTACTGATACTCTTTGGTAACTTTTGTACCTTTATTACCAATTACCCCATGTAAAGTGCTGAAGAATTAGCCTGCAAATGCTTGCATTACTTCATAGCGACTCCCATTCATGGTGACTTATAAATATATAGGCATGTAAAAGAAGATTAAGGGTTTTTCTGTCAGGCAGTCTTACACCACTCGCCCCTCACACGAGCAGAGCAGGCTGTTAGCCATCGTGCTGCAGAGCTCTCCAACAACCTTGTTCTCCCCCCAGATCTTATTTACCTTTTTTTTTTTTCTTTTTTTAAAGCGAGACTTTGATAGAAACCACATTAACCTACAGAAACACACTGCAGGGGTGTTCAGAAAGTTGTTCAAGTAAGGCCTAGCACCCAGCTGCAAATCTCTGAAGTAAACAGTAGCTTTGGTGACCCACTGTCATCACAATATATTATGGTACAAGCTAACTGTCTGCTTGGTTTGCTTTTTTTTTTTTTTCCCTATTTATTTGGCTTTCATATTTCTCATTATTTTGCATAGTCTGATACTGTTTTATAGGTCTCCAAGCTGTTAATGCAAATCAGCAACATTATCCTACAACTAAGCATTTTTAAGTACTGTTTTGTAAATACAGGTGTGAGAGCAACCAGGGGAGTGCACACTCTACATCTCAATGGAGAATTTCTGGCACACTGACTGATAAAAAACATCATTTAGACTAAGAAACAAAACAAGTGAGTTATACTAATTCCTGCTAATAACAATTCTTCACTTTTTAGTAGACTAATAAATACAACTCCAATGGGTTAAAAAATAATTAAAAATCATTCTAGTTTTAAGCATTTAGGATCATTTAAAATTAATGCTGGTGAACCAGAAAAAGGAAGTAAATGATGCTGAACTTCCACTTACATTTTAGAAGAGGTAGATGATGGAGTTGAACAGGAAGCACTGCACAAAAGCTGATTGGGTTTATCCTTTCCCTTTACCATCTTCCCTGAATAAACCCACGTACCTGTCATCTTTCTGCTTGCAGCTAAACATGCGGCTGGCATTAAAGGCAAGTTACTTCTTGCCTTGCCTGGGAAAAAGCAAGCCAGTGACCTGACCTGCCTGAGGCATGGCCATGCCCCACGTGCAGGCATGGTGTTTTCATGCCAGTGCTGCAGCCAGGAAGCACGACTGACCACTAACAAAGCACAGGAAACCAGCCAGAAAAATAACACCCAGTGGTTAACACATGAAAATAAACAGAAAAAAAAAGGCAAGAAAAGAAAAAAGAATGCTTTCATTGATTTCACATTCCCTGCAATAACAGCAGACATCATACTTTACAAAAATATGCCTTCTGAGGAGCTTTCCAGAAAGTAATGCTTGTTGTTGTCTATCTAACATCGTCCAAGCCTTCCCTCCGTTAACATTTCAGCACAAAATTAGAAGAGTTTAATTGTATAAAGAGAGAACCATGCATGAAAACGTGGCAGGGAGTGTCGCTGAGCCTCAGTCCCTCAGCAAGAGACCTCAAGAAGTTTTCAAGTAAGGCAAGGATGAGAGCAGAAACACAGCAGAAACTACAGCAGACTGCTTGCCTAGGAGCCATACATGCAGAAATAACACTTACATGAGGCACTCTCTCCTGAGCAATTAGAAGTGTGATTTAGAAAGGAAGAAAACCAAGACATGCACACTGAAAGATTTAAATATTTTGGAATTACTCTGTCAATTTACATTAATGTTAGCTACTTTCACAATAACACTCGACTGTTAGACTACTAGGCAACGCCATCTAGTGATGAGAGCTGAAAGAAAGTCATGCCTCATCCTTTATTAAAAGGTTTTCTTGCATGAGGAAATTCATGTCAGTGGAACTACAGTTTGAATAAGTATAAAATTTCCAGTACCTACAAGCACTTTCAAACCTACATTTATCAAAAAGGTCTGAACCATTTTATTTACCCCAAAGTAATTTATGTATTTCACAATACAGAGAGAGAGCTGGGAAGTCACATCAGAAGTTAAACATGCACATCATGTAGTCTTGAAATGATACAGAGATAGGGCGCAAAGCCCAATAAATTACCTTCTAGTTCAAGGCAGCAGCTACAGATATTATTTGTATGATAAAATGATTTACATAATTTTTGAAGATCTCTGCTGGCGTGTGTAAAATAACTGCTTAAAGAATTTAACCCCAGCCTTACAATCTCAAGGCGAAAAACAATCCCTGTGCAGGTTTAAACTCACTGCTTACTTTAAGGGGGGGGGGGGGGGGGGGGGTGGACACGACTACTCGGTCAGCTGCTGGTGAGAGCTGCTAGCTGTAATTAGCTTCTGGTGGAAATTGCCAGCAGACGCAAGGCGAAGTTTAAATCAATTGGCTCTGCTTCCTCCTTACAAGAAAATTGGCGTTTCAGGACTGCATTCCAGTGTGATGGATCTGAGAAACCAAAGCCAATTTGACAAGAAAGGGAAGTGTCCCTTTTCATGGCCTGCTTTAGCCCTGAACATTCTGCACGTTCCTGGAGAGGACGTCTCATTTCTTCTTTTTTTTTTTGAATCCCCAGAAAAAGCAACTACAAACATACAACAAATATTCCACCGAAAAATCCAGTGTTCAGCCCCAGTGATTTTCACTTCACAACTGTGAAGATGGGAGAGGGAGGGACAAGATGCGAAAAGTCAGAAACTGAGGATAAAGGTGTAAGCACAGGCAGACTTGCGGGAGAAAACAGAGCCCACTGCATGGAAAGCTGAGCAAAACCCTCAGGCACAAGCACTGTGGCCAGTCCAGACTCACCCCAAGCTCACACCACCAGTTCAGTGTTTTGATGGCACTGTTCTGCATTGTTCCACAGCACTGCAGCAACCGTTGCACAGGTACCTGCTCTGCCCCCGCTCTGCTTCAGGCCGTGCTTTCCCCCAGTTTTAGAGACTGCCTAAATTCTCCATTTCAGCAGCACACCCGCCTTATCCAACCAGGTGGCATGTACATACTAAGAATTTCTGTCAGGTTACCTCTCTCTCAGCACCAACTTTACCTGCACGTTTAAAAAAAACTTAGTTGATGATGTCTTTAGATTCCCCAGCAAGTACTGCAATTCAAGACATAAGAAACTCACTTGTAAAATATACTCAATACAGCACTCATGGGAAAGCTTAATGGCACAGGGAAGAGTTTAGTCAGGCAGAAACTCAGGCATGGGAAAGCGACCTTTTTTGACACTAGATAGACTGGTCACATAGTAAAACTACCAGAATTATGTAGGTCCTGCCACAATGAAGGGTTGCTAGCAGCTGTTGTGATGTGCTTCCTGAAAGGACACACAGGGACAGCACAGCAGAAGTGCCACAACCACTCACGCTCGTGCTGCCCGGTGTGTGCACAGCGCTCTCCTGGGTATTGTTTAATGCTCCACTACCCTACTTAAACAGGGCAGCTTCTGAAAGAGGCAGGGGGTGCATTTACCAGAACTTTTCTAGCAGATTAACCAGAAAAAAACATGCATGCACATGCTTGGGTATTTTACTCACACACACACAATAGTACAGTTTCCACAGAACAGGTTTAAGAGCACTCCAACAATTACTTCCTTTTATAAAGGCCCATTTTAATATTAAACATCTTCCAAAATGCTAGATGGCTTTATCCAAATGGATTGTTTTCCCCTCTGATTAAGAAGAAAAAAATCTGTAGATCTAATCCTGCCTACAGGCTATCTTTTTATCTCCTTTTTAAAATGTCAACACTTACTACTTAATTATAAGTCTGGAGTTCTGCACAAAAATGGGATCTATCTTAAGCTCTCTTCTGCTCTGTACTCCTCTGACCTAAAATTGTAAAGCTGTTTCCTAAGACTTTTATCATTTCCTTCTTGTTAAACAGATAAGTCTTCTTATTGAACAAGCAATAGAACAAATCCTGATTTCTTAAAGCAGCGGAAAAGAAAAGTTTCTGCCAAAAAAAATCTACATAGCCAAGAATGTCAGCTAATGCACATTCACGGCTTCTGAGGTGAAAGCATCGGAATCTCACCCAGGAGCTGAAATTCCCCAAGACACATGCTCTTTTGAGAGAGTGAGCAAGAGATTAATAGCTCTGCAAAGGTGAGCAGGGAGAGCTCTCCTGGATTCGTACTTTGTCCGAGGATTCCTCCCGCACTCAGGCATAATGGTGTGTTCAGTCCTCCAACATCCTGGGTTTGCGCCGCGTGGCTCCATCCCCCAGCCCATGCGGGGCCAAGACACAAATCAGTAGTTCAGCTCTGCCACGAGTAACGTGAGCCTCAAGTCTTTCCTGATGGAAAGCAGACGGCTGCCAAACCTAATGTGCTGCTTACAGCGGCCACATCATTCTCTGCCTCTCTCAGACACTGCTCACTCAAAGTCCAGCGCCGATTTCACCCAGAACATCTGAGAAGAAATACAACCCTTGATCCCTTGAGATCTCAGCTATATCTCTATCCATGCTTTTTTCTAAGGGGCAGAACAAAGAAAACATTTGGCTTTAAAAATGCCTCTGAAGCAACAAATGAAAAATTACATGACGAACGTACAGCTTAATTACTTCTCTCAAGGGGCTGGGATAGCATTTCTGCATCCTCATCTTGTCTTCTCCCTGCCCTGGAAATTCATGAGACGACCTAAGGTACGAACGTCTGTATTCATAGGAAAAAATGACCTACATTGCATCCTCAACAGATCGTGTAAATAACAGGATGTGAAGTCTCACAGAATTAGTTTACATTTGAGACATTTTCAAAATATTGTTTTATCTGGGTATAATAGACCACCATAAGATGTGACACACAGCAAACACAGGGCTTCAATTAAACAGCTGGCAAACAGCCAGGGAGAGATAAAGGCCCAGGCTGTCACTCGCTAGACAATATATATGGCTATTTTGGCAGCCAAAACTGAACATGATAATTGAGCCATGACACATTGAAAAGCCACACGATTTTCAGGGAAAGAGTTCCTCAGCACTAAGCAGAGATCATCCGTAGTGTGCTTACAGCAAACCAATGTTTAGGAGCAGTACTGAGATCTGACTGATTACAATTCAGCGGTGCAAAGCCAACCTTGTTTAATACACCACACCACTCTAAGCAGCTATATACAAATACAAAAATGAATGTATGAAGTCCACTAAGACGGTCAACACCAGAAACACGGGAAATCTGAGGAGCGCGTGGCATCAGCTTGTTTTGCATTTTCCTCTGTATTCCTAATATTAGGAATAATTTTATACAGTAACACTCTTATCCCCAGAAATTACAGTGCACTCGATTTGACTTCCAAAGGGAAAAGTCCCAATCTACAGAATTCACTTTTTAAATAAAAATACATAGTAACATGTGAAGAGTAAATAACTCTTCAGAATCACACATTTGCTGTAAAGAACGACTGTTTGGTTTAAGACATGAAGAGCCTTAACACTGACAGCAATAGCTATTTGGAAGACAAAGTCTAGGAGCTTTTCTACTGTTTCACTGCATGTTTTATTAAATAACCCAAGGACACGACAATGAACAAATGTACCAAAGGAAGACAGGGTTCTGAGTTAACACCCCACACTTATGTAAAGCCTCCTATAATTGCACTCCATCAAATCAACATGCTGACACCAATTGCATTTCCTTCTTGAGCAAAGGACCTGATGCCTATATGTGAATGGAACTGTTATTCCACTCATTCCCAAACCTCCCACAAAATGCAGGTACTTCATGATCTAACACTATGTTTATATAAAAGAGAATCTAAATTTAGGCTCTGTAATAGGAAAATCCATATGAAGAGTTTACTCCCTAATCTTATTCTAAACTTAGCCACATTAAAGATGTATTCAAATTAAGAAATGGTATGTGTACCTTCCCAGCCAAAAGCTGCCGCCTACCAAGAGAGCTTGACTCTGAGAATCCCCTTCCAGGCCCAGTAGCATGAGCCACGCTGAGCACATGGCTGCACAGCTCTTCATGATGCCAATACCAATGAAGCAGAAATGAATCCAGTAACACTGGCAAAACTTTTGGAAACGTTCCCCTGCACTAGGCGTCAAAGAAAAAGTGGGAAATGCGGTCACATTATGAAGTGGTACTTGAAATTTCACTAACTTTTTATGTCAAACCCAAAATATCAAGGTGCTCTAAAACATGCGGATTTCCCCCCAAACAAGCTCCTTACCACCTCAGATGTTGAACACTATTCATAACTAACAACCAGAGCAAACTATGACATTGCCATACTAGACCAAAATGAAGAATCAGCATCAATACTTCATGCTTAAACAGTACAACAAGAAACTGTAATAATTACATAATCTACTTTTGCAATGTATTATAAAATTATCTTTAATGGCTGTGATAGTAACTTCATTAAGTGTCAGTAAAGGAAATGAAAAAGCTTAAAGATGAGGTCACAACGTGTACTTTTGGCTGCTTTCTCAGGAGACACATCAAACATTATTTCTGTCTGAGGAAGAGCAGACTTCTGAGGGTATTGGTCATGCAGTACCAAAAAGAAAAATGAAATCATTATATGAATTTTTCCACCCCCAAAATGAAAAGGAGCAAAAAGGGGACAACTGCAAGGATAAATTAGACAGTTTATCTTCATCTGAAAATTTCATATTATTGCACGTATAACAGCATATTAAAATAGCTAAATCTATTAAGAAATGTAGTCTTTATTTTTTGTCCCAGGTACAACAGCAGACACGTGTATTATTCCACAGGCACTGCCAAGTGATGTTTAGTGGCAGCTGAAACAGGGCCAATTCACGCTCCCTTCAGAAAAGCTGTTACACACACACACACACACACACGTTTTCCTGGAAAAGGTGAGGAAGGCATGGTATGCTTTTTCTGACTCAAGGCCACAAACCAGAAAGGTAGTAATTAAAAATACAGAAATGAAGAATGTAGAGAAGTGAGTCCCACTGAATTAGCATAGCTCATACACTTGCCCCTTGCCCAAATATTGTTTGAAATCTCAGCAAAAAGAGAAACATCTCTTCTCTTCACAGAGTAGAGAGTTTATTTGTATGCACGCATACATTCACACACATGCAGATATACATACAGTTGCAGTTATGCTATCTAACCTTAAAAAAAAAAAAAAAAAAGACTTTAATCAAGATACCCACGTACCTAGTAACATCAAGGAATAAAAGCGCCCTGACTGCAGTCTTGGGGTGGCGGACAGCGACCATGACAGGATGTGAGTGCCACAGGAAGAGGATGCTGTTCGGGACCCAGGGCACTGAAGTAGCTCCCAGCCATGCACAGAAGTCACGCAGGAACCGGGGGGCAACTGCATCTGTCCAGCACCTGCCCACACTGCAGGCGCTGTCCCTCTGGGCTGGGGGGCTGCGGCTCTGCAGCCCTGACGTCAAGTAGTGAGCAGGAAGGCATCTACTCGTCACCACCCTTCACCAGGAAGAAAGCTCTGATCTGCTGGCATTTAAATACCTGCCAAGGAAAAACTTTAGATCTTGCACCAGAAAATGCAGCTTCGACAGCCAGCGTCCAAGGATCTAATGCTAAAGGACCAATGTTAGTGGGGAGAGCGCATAAATTCAAGTTTTCAAAGTAGCTTTACAGCTGCCAGAAAAAATAAGTTTGCAAAGTGTGGAAATTACACTTTTTCATGGATCTTGTTTTCCGGCCTGACCATGAACAACCAGTTATGAAAAGGGCTCTCATGGAATTAAATGTCATCCAAAAAGTAACTTTTCATACAGACTGAAGGAAAGTATGACGGAAAACTGTTTTAGGGCAAGAAACAAACACAAATAAATAAGTAGTGTTGCAGTTTGTAGTTGGCCGTAACTGCAGAAAAAAAAGACTTTGTCTAATAGCACTAGGAATTATAGGTAGAAGTTTTTAATCTTTTGTTGCATACAGTAGTAACTGCAAAAAGGTGTGTCCCAGTATAACACAGAGCACTAATCCTCCCCACCAAGCAGAATACCCTGGAGTAGATAACAACATTCTCTGCAAAGTAAATCCTCTCTTTATTTATACTCTGGCATGGTTTCCCAATGTTTACATTTATTCAACAAGCCAAAAAATTACTCAGACTTACTTTTCCTTTATATTTCATTTTTTGAAGAACAGCAAAGCTCTGAGCACCTGGACCATAATTAAATCTATAATTCATCCAGCAGCATGAAGACTAATACACAAATAAATTAACTCCACCTGCCAGAAGAATTAATAATGCAGGGAACAACTTATTGCAGACACCAAAAATGAGAACAGAAAGGTTTTAGAGTAAAGCTTCCGTCTTTCAAACTTCACTTGGGAAGAAGATCTTTTTCCTAAATAACTATTTTAACGACATTGGAGACTCCACCACCGAGACTCAGCACAAGACTAGAAAAATCAGGGGAACTGCTAACTTAGAGAGGCACAGCACTGCTTAGCACACTCATTTTGAGCCATACTTTGAGCAAAGCACGGCTACCCAATTAACATGCTGGTTTAACAGAGTTTTTCCCTGGAAGAAAGAGGTGACCCCAGCTCGTGCCGCGCTGTTGGCTTCAGAGCACAGCTGGGGCACCTCAGAAAATCATTTGCTCCTATCCAAGGCTGAGGTCACTTAGGACCATGTGCAGGTGGTGCAATGTCAAAGCACTCAAGATAGTGAAATGGTCTACAACAGCCCTAGCACTGCGAAGCACAAAGGTTTGTTTCCCTGCCCTGTTCTGCATACAGATGGAATAAAATCCAGGGTCTAGCTTAAAGACCATGGCTACGCACTCCAGTAGTGCCAGGATGACTCAGAGCTGTATATTCTGCCAGCTTTCTTTGTACCTAACAGAGATTCTGCATAAGCAGCTACAGCACGGTGTCTCACAGCCACTGCTCATCAAGCATGCACCACTAATGACATCTGCTGCAGAACTAACTGCAACAGGTTCCTCATTTTCGTGATCAGCAACCAACTTCAGAAAATGATCAATACAATTACTTTCAGAAACAGCATTCACTGTGCTACGTGGAGTACTCTCTACATGATTTATTGTTTCTTTTTTCCCCCCCCATCAGACTTCAAAAGTCCATGGATCTTTTAAACTTAAACCTGGAATGCTTCTGGACATAAGTGGATTTTGACTGAGACCTGGGGCAATATGGCCTCTCCTAAGTATCTGCTCTTCTTCACCGACTTTTAAGAAGCAGAACGCCAAAGCGATTTTTATATTGGTGCACTAGGATTTGTTAAACAGTGTCCTGAAACTAGCTGCTATCACTGAGGTGGACACGGGCCACCTTTACTGGGAAGTTTCCCAGCCTGGTTGGCAGATTTTAGAGGAAAGGCATCCAGCTTATCTCAGATGCAGGAAGAGCTCTGCTCACTGTCACTCCTGTCTTCTTATTGCCATGTTTAAAAACAAAAGAAAGTGCAAGAGCAGCAGAGTCTGATAATTCAGATCAGAGATTTCATTAACACTTATTCCTCAAAGGTCTGAATCTGAACACAAGAGTAAAGAAAAGTTAAGCGTGCCAAATCCGTGTGTAACACTGCTACTGCTGGTGGAATCTCAAAATTGATTTTGGCCAAAAGTAGTGAATTTGAGTTACCCAAACCTCTCGTACGATCTTGCTTGCATGAAAATTAGGCAGTAGCCATTTACAGCATATCAAACACCACGTGCTCCTCAGTTAACAACACCAAACACACACAGAGCAACTCAGAGGAGCTACAAATGGCTAAGTAATGTCCAGAAGACGAGGATCCCCATCCCTCCACAGCACGACCCTGTACCGCAGGCAGCCGGCACGGCAGGCAGGCAGCCTGCTGGCACCGCCTGCTCTCTGCACAGCCCAGCGCAGCCCAGCCAGGTGCTCCGTGAGTTCTGTACCAGGGAGATGCACGGCAAGACGTGCCCGCAGCCACGCCAGCTGGCAGCCAAGGAATCCGGAACAAAATCACCACACTGCCCCTGAACAGGGTCCCAAGTCCAAAGATGTATTTTCTGATGTTATATGCAGCCTGGGTACGTGTGAGGACAGAAATTTTGGCTTATGATTTCTAGGCTAGCAAACCTTCATCTGCCTCAGTCTACAGGGAAAAAAAAAAGTTTATTTCTTCAACATTATCTTTTGAAAGAATCTACTACTGAATTTTACATAGGTAAGTACAACTTCAGCGCTATGTCATGGCTCCACAGAAAATTGCAAAATCTCATATAGGTGCATCTTGCAGCATCAGCTCCTCCTTTTTGACTTCTTTAAAACACTAGGCAGAACAGTACAAATCACCATCACACAACGTTAGGCCAAATTAAGCAAATAATTATTTCTATATTTTGTTTGACATTTTATGTAAAACATAGAACAATCACACAAAAGACAAACAAGTGCAATTCATAAGAAATAACAGTTCTCAGTTCCTTCTACCCAGATCAGAATTACCATTGTCAAACTTCAGGCATGTCCTTACAGAGCTTGCTTTCTTTACCAAAAGAAAATAAAGCGATGACAGAACGTTAGTACAACTCGTATCTCTATTTCCTCCATCCCTGCCCCCCCCTTCACTAATTTCTAATAAGGCACACCCATTTTATGGGAACTTTGCCCGGAATGCCCTTTATATCTAGGAGAACCACACAGTGCTCAGCCTGCAATAGTTGTTTTAGTATCAACAACTGCTACCGTTAGCTTGCCTTCTAAGTGATAAGAAATTATTTTGTTTCAGTTATTCCTAAGACAAAAAAAAAAAAAAATCAACTCCAAAACCAAACTGGTTTAACAAAAAACAAACAAACAAACAAAAATACTTGGAAAGAAATCCTTTTATAGTATTTGAAAAGTAATTGGTCTCTCCACATTGATTTAAGATTTGATACTGTGTATTATCAAATGAATCATTGCACTCCTACTGTTCTGCTTTCGTTGTGACCATTTTACTTTAGTAACTTGTTTCTTATTTAAATAACCGAGCTGTGGTGTGTTTGCTGTGGCAGAAGCAAGTACACCATCTGTGACTATGGCTTTCAGTCACTTCATAGAAATAAACAAACAAACAAATAAATAGAAGCAAACCAGACTTGAAGAAGCGACAGCAAGGTTGCTATTCGAAGTCTTTGAATGACCACAGCACTCTGTGGCAGAAGGGGAAGCCACATGGCACTATCTGACAGTGTAAGATCTGTAGGGATTTTACTTCTATACAAAGTATCTACTCCAGGCAAGCAAACATTTCTGCAGCCATAGACTGCTCTTCACACAGTTTATCATGTGAAGATCACCCTCTCAGATTTGATTACTGTTTAATCAGGCTTGCAGAACTTCAGTTGGTACTGTATTTCTTTCCTTTGGCATAAGAACTCAGTTTAATCACTCAGACTATGGTTAATGTGCAGTAGGTTGTACTGGGTAACTTAGATCACTTAAATTTGCTTCTATGGGAATACAGTGTTTGTTACAGTGCTCATTACAAGTAGATTTTAGTCTCTTAAGACTTCTCCCTGCTTTTGCTTTATAGACTAGAAATTAAACTGAATCTCATTTCTTTCCCAAGATGCTGAAGTTGAAAACACCAAACATGAAACTGTTTAAGTGGGCTGTGCTGTAGTGGGCCTGGCTCCCTGGGCTGAGGGAGGCGTTAGTAAATTCTTGATGACCCACCATGGCTGTAACGCCCCTCACAGCTCCCGACAGTGGCGTTACTGACATGGACACAGGCACACTCAAGGCATCCACAAAGAAGCCAGGACAAGCACAAGGTACACCTCCACCGCAGAGCACAAACACAGCCACAATGGGTTCTCTGCCACCAGGCAGAAGGACAAAAGCTGGTTAAAGCACAAGCACACCCCAGGCAGTGGCTGCAGGCTGGACAAGTCCTTTGTCAGAAGAGGTGCCTGTGCGTGGGGAGGAATCTAGCTGCCCATTGTCTGCTGCAATAGCTGCTGCTTCACAGCAAGGATCATCATCAGCCAAACAGGTCTCCTATTGCACACCTACTGATCTATTGCAACACTTTTTTTTTTCCAAACTCACTCTGCCCAAAGCATTTACAAGCTAACTGCTTTACTTAAATTTCAAACAAAAATAGCTTTCTGCTGCTAGCTTTCCCTACAGAAAAGAAGACCCTAATGTTGCTGTTTGCTGTTTGTTTTTCATTTGTGCCATGGAGTCTGACCTGCTGATGCTCTGCTCTACAGACTTCCCCAGTCTTCAATGTTTTGGTGACTTCCTTGTCTAAGCTTGAGACTGAAGTGCTAACCAGAGTTAAAAACTAAACTGCCTGGCTGCAGCTTCAAGCTCAATGAACTAATGTGGCATGACTGCGAGCCCACTGCTTCCTGCAGCGCCCTGTGCTGCTAATCCAGTCATGGGGTGGCAGGAGCGTTGGGCACAGATAGCAGCTACCTTTGCTCAAGCTATGCTAGCCAAGCACAGACAAGTCAGGCTAGCTCTGCACTGAATGCATACCTTAATTTGCTTACCAATTTCCCGTGCTGCCGCTAGAGCTATGGAGAGGGCTTCTGGCATGGGAGGATCCCACCTCGAAGACAATTGTGTTGTGAATCCTTGAGGCTGGCCTTTAGCTTTGCCGTCTGCTCTTTGCCTTTCTTGGCTACTTTCCCAGTGTCTGCACCCTTCTGCATGCCTCAAAGAGGAACTACTGAAGTTTATAGCAGCATTAACTCATCAGCTGGAAACCTGCCAGGCTGCTTACAGTTTCGCTACAATCTTCTGAGCCCTGACTCCTGAGGGTGCTTAGGGATAGGATCCACAGTAGACTCTTGGTCAGGGGCAGCATGCTACACAACTGTTTTCTGATGCACTTGATCCACTTGGTATGCATGTGCACAGATGCGTTGAGGCTTGCATATCTACTGCATCTTGCCTCTGTAAAGCAGGGAAAAAAATGTCCCTTGCTTTTGTTTATCTCAGTGCTAGATGTACTTATATGCCTGTGGAACAAAAGCTGAAAATTCAAGCACGGAGCACAGGACACAACCGAAATCAAGATCTACTGCACAACCAGTGCTATTAGTTTCTCACAGTGGTGATACACCCCTGGAGAACATGAGACATGTGTCTAGCTTATTTCTAGTTATCAGCAGAATATGCTGACTGTGCAAGGAAAGTAGGGTTGGACCCAAACCGAAAATGAAGCCACATGGAAAAAAAAATAATAATTGGCAGAAAAATCACTAGATATTTGCTGTGGTGGTGTTTTTTTTTTTGTTTGTTTTTTAATTGACAACAGGACTAAAACTGTTTCCTTTCCAGCAACTTTTTAAATAATTGCTGTTATTGCTGTTGCTTGAAATGACAGAACCCAAGTTCTATCATTTACAATAGAGAGAAATATTACAACAGAGTTTTTAAATGAGGGGAAAATCACTTCCTGATGAGCCTTCCTTTAACACTGTTACTTAAATTCACTGCCACAGATAGCTTGGTCAAACTAGTCCTTAAGTGGTCACTTAGTCCGTTTCCTGCTTAAACACAGGATCAGCTATACCCATACAGTCCCTGACAGTTACACGTCTAGCCTTTGTTCTTAAAAACCTCTGGTGATGCAGAGCCACCACCTCCTTCTGCATACTGTCTTTATAGCTAGGTACGCCAAATGTCTACCCTAGATCTTCCTTATGGCAATTTAAGTTGCTCCCATAACCACCCAACAAGACTAGCAGTAATTGCTGTATCTCCTTTGCAGCAACTTTCTTATACATCCACAGATTATTCTTTCTTTCCTCTAATCTGTATTCTTTCCAGCTAGCCCATGCCGCTTTGCAGTGTAGTGCTTAAAACTGGATAAGGTACTCCAGCTGGCCTTTACTACTGCTGAACTGAATGGGATGAGTTTATACACCATGTCTCCAACACTTCTTTCTTTTTTAATACATCTCCCTACTGTGACTGCTGTTCTATTTATTTCTCTTGCTGTGGCCTAGTATTGTTCATTCCTGAAAAGCACACGATCCTCAGGCCTGCTACACCTCTTCTGAAGAACTGCTCCTTATCCAGCCTTTTCTTCCCATGGATTTGTGCAGCTCACTATGCCTACTAAAGGGCTGTGCCTTGTAGTTCTCATTATTAAATTGTGTGCTTTTGCATGTATTTAAGGTCTCTTCCTACATTTGCCCATGTCACTTTGGATTCTAGTCCTGTCCTCCAAAGTGCCTGTAACCACTTCCTCTTTGCTGTTACCCGAAAATGTAACATTTCTATGCTCTAGTCCAGCATCCAAGTCAATAATGAAAACATCAGTGACTAAGGCCTGCAGGATGGTCCTCTACAGACCCTCCCTACACACCCTTCCAACCTGAACACGAGCTACTGGTAACTGCAGTTCTCCGTGGTGTTTCATCAAGGCAATCTCTGCTCCATTTGCTCCTGGAAGCGATGCTAACTACAGCAGTTTCAACACTGTCAAGTAAATCTCGATTTGAGCTCCTAACAGATCTGACCAGTCTGTTTTACAGTAAGTGTTATAAAATTAACAACCACTTCAACCACAGCTCTGAACCCGATAATAGTATAGAACGCTCTCTGCATGGGGACACTGTAGAAAATTAATCCAAGCTAATGCAAGCAGGTTAGGACTCGTTCATTGCTAGCAGTTACTGGCTCAAAGAAGGCATCAATTTAACGTCACAGTGTAGTTCGTGGCCAGTTAATGGCCCGCATGCTCCTGTCCCAGCCAGCAGTTGGATATCCTTTCTCCTGCCTGCTTAGCCTAACTCAAAACACGCTTACGGTATTTTCCATCATGCCTGTACTACCTGTTTCAGAATGTTCCACATATTTGCAAAGCCTAGTTACACCTGTTGCAGGAAATCTCCACACATCAGTTTTACATGAAGTAGATGACAAATTCTAAATAAAGGGTTTAACATAGTTTAGCTGTTTCTCATCTACTTGCACTTTGTTAATTTGAGTTAAAACTAGGTGTCCTGAGGCTGTAAAAGTAAATATCAAATCAAAGAAGGGTAACTGATACACACAGACGAATCAATCTGATGGCAAGGCGTTCAGTGCGCTAGGACCTTGCCATGTACACTGTTTATTACAAACTAAATATAACAGGTTGGCAGTGAGGAGCAAGGCACAGTTTGAATGTAAAAAGAAATATATATATATATGTGGCATACTTTAATTAGTTTTATCACAGAGCCTGAAGGGGCTTTGTGCAGTTATACAAATGGATATTTGAAAAGCAGATTTGTCCTTAAGCGTAAGGACATATTACTTTGTGGTTTTTACAGATTTTTGCACAACAATGCTTAAAGAATTGTTTAAACAGACTGGTCCATCTTGGGCTCTTCTATTGTTTCCAGACAAAACTTAGAAATAATGAGGGTCAGTTTTTAACACCAGTAGCTGAGTGAAAAGCGTTTGAACTATTTTTGCAGCTCCAGAGTAGATAGATGGCCGATTTTTTTTTCCATTTTGAGAGTACTGCTAATGAAAACTGGTGAAAGATTTATAAGACCTTACGACTAACATACAGACATTTAAGAGCATGTATGACAGCACTGTGGACACTGCTTACACAAGGGCTTAATCTGCAAATTTGCAGGCATAAAAACTTACTCCTATGAGTAGAAAAGTTTATTTGTATTGCATAACACTGTCTTAATTATGCCATGCATGAGAAATTCACTGTGTGGGGGTTTTTGAAAAAAAAAAAAAAAAAACACAACCAACAACTAGGTTTAGAGCTCAAATGAGGTCAACACTAGGACAGGGTGAAGAAAAAAAAAACACACACTTGAGGCAATTTTAGTTCATGGATCTCTCATCCACTCTCAACTGAAAAGAAAGTAATTTAAATATTCTCACAATTCAATACATTCAGGAGTTACACAATCTTCCACTGCTGCATTATTTTTTAATAAAAACATGTTAAATAACAGTGCACTCTAGCAAAACTTAACACTTCAATGTTTTACTGAAATGTCTTTCTAAATTTGTTTCATCCCTACTCCTTAAGCAGTTTCACTGACTACTGGCAAATAACGTAAAAGCCACTGCACATGTAAAGATAGCAGAATGAGGCTGTTACTACAAATGGACAAAAAATACCGACTTCTGATTGCTGTGCTAAATTACACCATTCCTTGCTAGCCTGACCTAGACTAGACTCTTCTTGTAGAAAAGGGGGGAGGGAAAAAAGAGCATGGAAGAAACTGCTTAGTAGAAATAACTCTAAATAAATCAAGGTTATCATTAGATAAACAGATCTTTAAATCACTATGAGCCACTGATTTACGTTCAGAGACTAACAATGAAGGAACTGCAAGTCTATGTTCAAAGCTGGACAATACTAAAAAGCAGTATTTGAATATTCACTTGAGAGCTACTTCAAACATGTTCTTACAGGATTTGTGAACCCTCTTAATGGTATTTTTGTAACTGCAACTGCAAACTTCTCTACAGGGAAGGAAGTGTTAGAAATAATTTCGTGGGTTTGTATTCTCAGAATCATTCTGCAAACTTCAGCTTTCTTTTCTTGTAGCATGGATTTATTATATTTAGTGGTGAGCAAATGCTGGGGCAAGAAGAGACAGAAAAGTGCAACATAGCTAGCAGAAGATACATTATCAAGTAGGGTTTGGATGCCTTTTTCATTATTTTAAATTTTGCTCCTTCAACTTCAGCATAGGCATTCTTGCATGCACTCCTAATATATTGTCTCTTACCTACCTCAATCAACAGCTCCTTCTGTAGGGAACCATTTAGTGTTCACAGTTGGGGTTTTCACTACAGATGTGAAAACAAGCCAAACTGATTTTTTTTTTTTTTTTACTTGAGACTCAATATTTAGCAACATGAAGACATTTGCCCAATAATACATGAACAGTACAAATGCACAACTGAAGAGATTGCCATTGATCTGAAAAGCCAGAAGCTTGATTGGAAGAATTCTATGAAATTCTATTCTATGAAAAAACCACAACAGTACATGTGACGACCGAGGCATGCATTTGTGCTGCTGTATTTGACTACACTCAAAATATTCTTCCTCCTACTGATTTCAAAAAAGTAACAAAACTAACGCCTGGCTTTGTCAAAGGAGAGATGGAAACTTACTACATTTGAGAGACAAAGGAACGGATTGACTTATTCACATTCACATCCTGATGTGTCTGACAAAATGCTTCATGTGAACAATGCCTACTCTGAAGAGAGGGAGGAAAAATCCAGCAGAGTTCATTTCAATCACCTATTTAAACCATTTAAGCAAACTTGGATGATTTTTTTTTCCTCCCCGTGGGTAGCACTATCAGATGAGCCAGCTTCACTTGCTGACTGGAGTAGTCACCCCCCATGGCAGAACTGGAGCAAACCACAGCTGTGCAGTAACATCTTCAACAGCCACAACTGTTTGCAGAGTAAACATTTGCCTATAACCTTACTGTAGATAGAGTATGTTAACAAAAAGGAAGGCTTCTACCAGCTTATCTGTGGCACCTTCCTCACTAACACAAGGCTGTGAAAGGGTGCTCAGCCCAAAGCGCTCTCTGCACATAAAGGAGCCTGCACCACCGGAGCAATTGTTCATTGCTTCTCATTGTTTCAGACAGCTCAATTGAAAGAGCTTAAATTGCTGGTCTGAAGAATACCTTCACAACATTGCTTTAAATATATACTGCAATGCTTCCTCAGTGATGGGGTAATAACCACAGTGAGACAGCTACAAACGTCTGGATTCGTGGGTCCATAACTAAACCAGTAAAAGCATTTGTCTGCCAGGGGTTTGCAAGCATTTCTCTTTGTGTCAAACTCCAGACCATGGGGTTGAGTTGGCAAAACTCTGCAGCACAGAATTAGCCCAAGATGTAGCAAATGCAGTCCTTTGGAAGCACAAGAATGCGGCATTGAAACAAAACCCCTACGTCTTCTGCCCATTGTGCTCAGTACACATACTCTGGAGTGTTATTTTAAAATAAGTAATTTTAAAATGAGCTACTCATAAATTATCAACATACTTGCAAGCTTAGGAGAGGGCACAAACAGCAAAATCATCAACTGCTACCTTCTGTAGTACTGCTAGAGAAATCACATTAGTATATATTAGAGTATGAGGACTGAAAATAAATAGAGATAGTAATCCCTGTTGAGAAAAATCTTCTCAGCAGACTGATCAGGTTCAGTCAGGCACTCACTAGCAAGAGGATGAGACAGAGCAGAGAGCCTTTGGGATGATCCAAGAACCTCTGTCTTGGTAAGAAATCCCATTTCCCAGCAGCTATAAAGGAGGAAAGCTGCCTCTGACTGGGGCTCTACGGCATGTGCTTTGTCTGGCCTTTTTTTTTTTTTTTTTTTCTTTTAACCACTTGCTTTCAGATGTCTGATCTTTAATTTAACAAAGAGAAGTGATTAAAGCCAACTGACAGAATAGACCGTAAAATGCTCAAATTCTCACACTGACATGGGAAAGGCACACTATCTTAACTCGTTTCTTTCTAAACCACATGAATCAAGCTCTCAGTGGATACACTGATTTTAGTGTTTGCTTTCATTTTCTACAAAGTTGACACCAAACTCAATTTGTTGCAAAATGGAACGTAAACTGTAAAGTACGCTGGCATGGGTGTTACTAAATATATTTAATATTGGGTCAAACTTCTACAACCTTCTCATGAAGATGAACAATGATTAATTTTGGAGTGGAAATGAGGAGTGAGGAAAGACAACAGGTAGTACGTAGTTTGGCTAATGTGGATCAGCAGAGCAGCCAGGAACAGCTAAAAGAAGCTGCTGTAAATCACAGTGTCCCTGGGAACAGCCTCACTCGTGCCAACGCTACAATCCAGGGAGCACAAGGAGGGTGGGAGCCAGCTGTGCCCTGCTCCACCTGAGCTGCAGCCTCCAAGTCTCACAGGTCAGAACAGCAGACTCAGATCCAACCTCAGCTACAGCGTGCTGCCCTCTGCTCGGAGCAGTTTTATGCCATGAACTGAAAATAGTTATTCCAGATATGTCAAACCTATTTAAGAGCATCTCTGCAGCACAGATTTACCATGCATTACGTGCAAGATCTTTGCAATATTTTTCTGAGAATGTGCAATGGTGGGTTTTGGCACACTTCCATACCTTGAAGCACGTATAAGCGCTTGGCCATGGTTTGAAATTGAGCTGCCCAGGAGCAATAGGGCCAAGACCTTTTTAGCTGTGCTTTATGCTATTAAAAGCACAAAAGAAATTAAATACAGCACACTGCATCAAGTAATACAACTTAGAGTTAAGCCAGCAAAAGCAAGAAAAAACAGGATCAGATACCTGTGACCTGGGTTTACCTATCTGCCCTGGTGCTACAGCTGGACAGTCACTGACTCATTTTGGGCTCTTCTGTTAGCCAGGAGAAAACACGAGGAGAAAGCAGTACTTAACTTCTTTCCCATCATCTTTAGTGGCTTAAGACCAAATCTAGTTTTATTGTTTTTGAAGCTCTATCTTTCTTGGAAATCTCACCAAAATCCACAAGAATTTTGAGTATTACTGTATGTTAAAGAGTACAGCTGTCAGCATTAAGATTTTATACGTGGTACCCCCCAGGATGCAGTTTGTGTTTACCACTCACAAACACAACAACGTGACTTTTCTAACAGTTCATTGCCCAATTAACTGAACAGAATCAGAAACCAAACTCCACTGTTGAGATAAGCAAGCAAAAAATGCTTTTTAGACATTTTTAATTTGCCTGTCATTCTGCTATCCCAGTGCCTAAAATAGAACTTAATGTGCAGCCCAGGCCTGCTCAGCACACCCAAGAATGGGGCTCTCTTGGGGCTCTGGCATTTTAACAAAACAGATGTTATAGTAATAGATGCGACTGTGGGAAATTTAACTGCTGAGGAAACCTACACATCTTTTGTGTGAGAATCACAGTGCAACCAGTTGGTGTCATTTTTAAGTTGCTAACTCAACCTCAGATCAGTCTGATAGAAGTGGATTAGGGAGCAACTCTACGTGCAGTTACACTGGCAGGTGAGAAGCAGCAGCAGCCACCAACATGTACTTCAGTACAGGAGAGTTCAACACACTCTTCAGTATTTGCATTGCACTGAATTAAAATTACATTTACTGTTTTTTGTGTGCCAATATCATATTTTAAAAAATGTCTTTTTTTTTTTTTTTAGTTACTTGAATAACTGGGCAACTAGAAGGACTATCAACCGCATCAGCTAGCGGTTATATTCCTGGGAAGCCTGCAACATGTGGGCTGCAAATGATAAGGGTGCGTTCTGGAACTGCGGGAGAAACAGCTTGGCATGAAAAAATCCCCTTGGGAGAAGTTACAACACAGGCCTTTTTAATTTTTAAGCACACATGAATATGCCCAGGTTCTACAAGCTTTTAAATGTGTATAAAAAAAGTAAAGAACATTTACAAGAAATGTAAAAAGTAACATTCTGCTCCTTGTTGCATGAAGAGTGTCAAACGCCTGCTGCATCAGTTTGTCTAATCTGTGCTACTGCACCCTATAAGAAATCATGTTGCAAGCCTTTTGCTTCAACTGCTCTGCAAGCTGCACAGCTGCATTTACCTCCTGATACCAAAAAGGCTCCTTCTAAACCTTAAATTCCAATGGAATGGTAATCCTTTGGGCAGTGAAACTCTGTTCAAACTGTTCATCCTGAAAACCCAGAATTTCTGTTAAAGAAGCTAATGTCTCTTGTAAATATGTCTGTGGAGGGTAAAAATACATTCATCATATAGCTGCTCTTTATTAAAGGGTGAATTTCTCTTCAAAAATACTTGCAAGAAAAGAAGCACTGGCTTCCTCACTGACAATATATATATATATCTTTTCCCCTACACTCTGTAGAAGTTAGAATAATTTTAGACACATTGAGGGTTTTTCATCATTCTCAACAGCATTCCTGGGCAACTGGTAGCACCAGCTCACAAGAAAGATTCTGTGCAACACTCCTGTGCTAATACCAGAGGAACATGCTTTCCCAAGGAGCTAAACATCAGATGCTATTGGGAAGTGTGAGGGGGGAGGCTTCTCTTTCGAAAAGCCAAGCTGTAACTTGCTGTACCTGAAACTGCTACAGTAATCTTTTCAGCATTTATCTACAAGGAAAAGCATTAGTGTTTTATTTCCTCCATATATTTTTCTTTCCTACCATGCCCCATTTAGGGGGCCAAGAACAAAATTAATGACAAACACAGAGCTAGATCCCAGTAATAGGACAGTTATTAAAAAGCAACAGTGACAAACAACAACAACAAAACCCAAACAACCAACCCCCCCACATTTTCTCGCTTTACAGAGCTTGCCTCTACTGAAGAGGGAGATCCCGCTGACCCTGCATGCAAATACATCAGAGTGCCACAGGCAACCTACGGCATAGTCCTCAGGATAAGACACCTTTACCACAAAAACAGTAAAACGCAGCTCTGGTTAGTCCCTGCCTCTCCCAGCTTGTTAAGATAGGAGAACAAATCACATTTTACCAAATTCACAAGATCTGCACCAACCCCTTCCAACTATTCAAAATGCCAAACAATTCTAACGTAAAATCAGACAACACTCCCAGCATTTTTTTAACACGTGTACAATGCTTGCTGTTACACATGAGCTATTAATCTGAAGAAACCTTACAGTCAGAAAGCTTACTGAGGTGCATCAAATGAAAGCAACATTATTAAAATGCAGTTTTAGCACAAATCTGAATGCTGGATGTTCACATCTAATGAGAATTTTTATGCATCTTTTAAACAAAAGTAAAGCATGTAAAAGATTTAAAGAAATTAGCCAGCTATGCTACTATTTAACTTTCCTACAGATCAAGTGCTTGGGTTACCTTCGCTTCAACTAAGACCCTATCACTCAGCCTTCCAAGCCTATGACTTTGTTTTCTAAAAACCAACAGAAATGTCTCTCAAGTTGGGAACCTCCTTAAAAACATCCTTTATCAAGCGACTACAACTCTGACCAACAGAACATAAATTTAAAGGCAATACTTCTCATCTAACTACCAAGCAACGTACTAAGAGAACGCCTATAAAAATCAAACACAGTTCCTTTACTTTTGCTTCAGAACAAAGCGATAACTCTATAAACCCAGCACTCAAAAGGCCAGTTCAAACTACATGCAGACATTAAGTCAAAAGCTTCCATGTATTTTGAAGTTCATACAATCAATGTTTCACAAAGACAGTGACCAGCCACAAAAAATAAACTGAGTATATTTTACTATGTACTTAAATCACAAATGACTACACCTTCAACATGCAGACGAAATACCAAAATTCAGTATCAAACCTGCCCTATGCTTGTTCAATCCACTGTACGCATTTTTTGTCTAATAGTCACCAGCTGTAAACACGAACTTTCCCATTTGTTAGCCTGAGCAGATTAATCTCCTGCCACTGTCCACAATTTAAGAAGCTGTTACATACCTGCAGTTAGGAGGAGGATCAAGGGTTATTTCAGCTAGCTCCTTCTGGATTCTGTTGGTGAAATGAGAACAGACACAAAGCATTTGAGATAGTCTATAGAATAAATCAGGGAATTACACTGCCCTCTACCACCATGCAGTTAAATGCAAGATTGGCTTTGCCTTCAGTAATGCTAACATGGCTGCTTCCTCTTTGTTCTCAGAGGCATAACCCAAATCCCATAGCTGAGAAACTTTGCAGCTTTTTCCTGCTCGATACTGTACACAAACAGAACACTCACAGCTGAGTTTGGTAGAAATTCCCTACAAGTATTCATAAAAGTGACTCTTTTTCATATCCGAGCACTTTTTACCAGAGAGATTTTCTTTTCAAGCTAATATGCAAATGAGGCGGGGGGAGGCTGTACAAGCACATTTGACAATGACTTAAAACCAGCACAACAGAGCTGTGATCGAGGCTGAAGAAGTGAACCATGCTGTCAGCAAACACATTCATTTGACAATATTTTGACCTCCTGCTTTTCAGGGTGTTTAAAAAGTAGATTTGCAGATCTGCCAGGCTGTCTCTGTTACTGGAATGATCTCTCTGGATCAACTTTGCTCCTCTCCACACCTTCTCCTGCCTTTCCTCCCCCAACCTTATACAGTAGCTGTATTTTACATGATAAAAAGCAACATAATAACTTGAAATAACCTGTGCTTAGCTTTACATTGTAACAACCACTCCTAAGGTGTCACAGTCCAGAAAAGGAATACTGAAAACTTTTGGTGGATTTAATAATTTATTCAGACACATACAAGGTGTAACTTTAAAAGACTCATGGCAAATTCCTCTTTAAAATCACAAGCAAGAATTCTCTGGACAAGAAGGCTCACATAAGCAAGACCGCTCTTCCATATGAATAGCGAGTGGTAAAACGCGAGCTGACAGAAACCGCCCTGAAAGCCCCTGCACTAGTCCCGTTAAGTCTGATCAGACAACTGAACTATTTGAGATGTATGGAATTGGACTTACAATAATTAACTGAAATAAAGGCAAGAGGACAAAGCTGTCTTGGGTTTCTACATGATGGACCTCATGCATTTCAAAAAAAGGTAAGTAACAATAAATTGCAAAATCTACATAGCATTTCCAGAACTTTTCCTTCTTTAGCCAGTCCTATTTTATAAGGTTTCTTTAACAAGACGAAAAGTCATCAATGTCACCCAGTCGTATTCTGCAGCAATTCTAGCACATTTCAAAAAGTATTTACTGAATTTAAGTACAATGCAAAAATACTAAAACATTCCTACAAGTCTGAACCCCTGTATTCACACCAAGTAAGCAAAACTCAAAGCTACTACGGCTACTCCACAGGTCTTCTGGCTACAGTGTATTTGTAAATATTTGTACAGAAAAGGACCTCCAGGGAAAAGACTGGAAAGTTATGTTTCTTCTCAGAAAACAACTGGAATCAAGGGATTTAAAGTTTGCTTTATTTCACACAGCTGAACTTACAGAAAATGATTAACGCGCATATCTTAAGAGCTGGACTGTCAGAAAACTTGTATGCAAATAAAAACGTAACAGATAAAACCGAGCGAGGTTTCTTAAGATTTTGACACTTAAAGGTAGAGGCTACCTGAAGAACCCCATGGTTTGAAGCTGCAGATCCTGAGGGAGAAGACTTGCCTAACTTTCTCCTAAAAGAACTCCAGGACAAAACAGTGACTTGAAGGTGCGCAAGGCTCTACCGTACATTGACGCGAGAAGCTAGTCAGAAGGCCCACAGAAGTCAATGGGGTTTTGTGACTTCTTTAATTAAAGAGCACTGCTTGCCATCAGGCTGCAGGCTGAAACACACCAGGAGGACTCCACCCTATACCAATAAAGGATGGAAAACCAACTCTGCAAAAAAGACACCTGAAGCTGACACTCATTCATTTCTACAATCGTGAAAGGCACGGAGGTGCCCCTCGAGCTGGCCTGTAAGTTACCAAGTTCTCAAACAACTCTTTAAAAGAAGTACGACCAGCCTGCGTAATTGCCACCCCAATAAGACTTGGATTACCGAAGATACTTCCCGGCAGGCTCCCGCACTACAGAAGTTTGTACTTCACTATTTCCCATACAGCTTTACAAGAATCCCTCTGCCTCGAAAAGCGCAAGGTGAACACCTTGACTCCACGCACTGTGCAAAACTACCACGGAACGCTTTACTGGCGCATTTACCTTTTAGCACTAGTAGATAGCTTAGCAGTAGTTTTGCTGGAGAGTTTGGTGTTCTTCTTCTGCTGGGTTGCAGAAGGTTTTCTTTCTTCTTGCTCTTCAGGTTCAGGTGCTGGTGGATCCCTCTGATCGGCATCCGAACTACCGCTGCTGGTACTTGGACTTTCATCGTCTGACCTCTGCCTATCACTGGACATCGTGGGGAACTTTTTTGGGGAAGGAGAAGAGAAGAGGCAGAGTTAGTACAACAGGCAGGACGGTCTCTCGCCATTCCCCAAGCTCCAAGGAACACTTAAATTGGAGACAAGTCAATTTCACTGAGAAATTGACCAAGATCCGCTTCTTTGTCTCCTTCGCAAGGGCTGCAGCTTGACAGCTACAACGCAGTATTTACACTTCTGAAAATACAGATATTTCCCATTTTTAAACCCACTCGCATTTTTTTCATACTTTAAACAATATGCCAATTGTCGACTTTGTTCTGAGGCATGAGACAGATTTAGCAGGGTACTTAGGCAATCAACATTAATAACTTATGACACATTGTAAATAACAGACCTCACTGAAAATGTTTTTTAAAAAGTCACTAATACCCCGTAAATATTTACACTGGAGCAGAGCATTTTATTGGGTCCAAACGCCAGATTCCCCCCTCGCCCCCTCTCTCGGAGAAAATACATTGCCAGCGAGACTTGGGCTGCTTTCAGAGCGAAACATACACTTGCTCTGTGCATTTAAAGGGCTGGGCGCCGGGGGAGGGAGGGGGGGGGAGAACGTGGGCTGCTTTTTAAAGGGGAAAAATAAAAACCGTGGCAAAACCCACCCCGAGCCCCGACCCGCACGCGATGCCTGCGGAGCGACCCGGGCAGGGGCAGCCCCGGCGGCTCGCAGGGCCGGCGGCAGCGCTGCGCGGACCCCCCCTGCCCGGCGGCCGGCAGGCAGACCGACATTTTGCGGCGGCGGGGCGGGGGGCGAGGCGGGGGCGGGGGGCGCCGAGGAGGAGCGCGGCGGGGAGCTGCTGCGGCAGGGCTGGGGGCCGCGCTTTGTGGGGAGGGAAAGCCCCGGCCGGCCCCGCTCCGCTGCGCACCGCGCCGCGCCGCTCCGCACCGCCCCGCACCGCTGCGTGTGTGCCCGGAGCGAGGCGTCAACTCGGCCCGGCCCCGCGGCCCCGGCCGCCGGCAGGCAGCGAGCGCCGAAAACAAGAACAAAGCTCCTCCAGCCGCCCCCCCCCCGCTCCTCCCCGCCTCCCCCCACCGCGCTCGCCCAGCCGCCGCCGCCGCCGCCGCCGCAGCCACCTCGCCCGCCTCTCCCTTACCTTCGCCCGCGTCCTGTCCCGCTGCTGGGTCGGGGGGCCGGGGTGGCGGGGGGCCGGGCCGGGCCCGCGGCGCCCGAGGAGGGGGACGGAGGCGGCCGGGGGGCTATACGGCGGCGGCGGCGGCTCTGTGGCCGGGCGGTGTGGAACATTGAGAGCCGGAGCAGGGGGGGACGGGGGGAGGCGCGGTGCGGCCCCGCGGCCGGCGGGTGGCGCTGGCGGGCCCCGGCGCTGCGGCGCGGGCTCCCGCGGCGGGCCGGGGGGCCGGGGCGGGGGGCGGCGGGCGGCCGGGAGCGCGCCGCCGGGGGCGGGGGAGAAGCGACGGGCGGGGGGGGGGCGCCGGCGGCTGCCCGCCCCCGCCCGCCCGCCGCGGGGCTGCCGGCGGGCGGGGGGAGGGAGGGGAGAGGAGAGGAGAGGCGAGGGGGGCGCTCGCTCCCGCCTGGCGGCCGCCGGAGCGCGCCCCCCTCCGGGCTGGGGTGCGCGCAGGCGCTCTCCCGCCGCCGCCGGGGGCGCGCGCGCTCTCCGGGCCGGGCAAGGACAAAGCGGCGGCGCGCACGATGGGGGGGGGGCAGGCGAACGGAGAGGGGGAGCGGGAGGCTCTCGACGGCGGGCCCGGCCCCGGCCGGGAGCGGGGCTTTGCTGGGCCGCCGCCCCCAGCCCGACGGGAACCGCCGCGGGCTTCGGCAGGGCCGGTGCCCACCGACGGCTGCGCCGCGGGGCCCGCCCTGAGGAGAGCGGCGGGGTCGCCGCAGTCACCACAAGCCGCGCCTCGCCTCGCCTCGCCTCTGGTGCCTCGCACCTCCCTCATGCCTCGCCTCACTTCATGCCTCGCCTCGCCCCGCCTCACCTCGTGCCCCTCATCTCAGTACGGACAGACACCAAAACGTTTTATCACCTCCCGTCCGATTCCCCCCCCAGAAATCCCCGCTCTCAGCACAGGGTGAGGCAGAAGATGCCCACCTGGCCCGTTGGCACAGCGGGGCCCAGGAGCTGCAGCTGGTCCCACCTCGCTCGGCCGCCCAGCGCTGGCCACAGGCTGAGGAGAACAAGGGCACCCGAGGTGCTGCTGGGCAGCCCCGCTGCTCACAGGTATGGCAGTCCTGAGTAAAAGCACATTTAGGAGTCCGAAGCAGGCAGCGTACCATGCTCTGAGGGGCTTTGAGGGGAAAGGGGGTAATCAGTTGCAGCAGGTGTCACGGGAAGGTGGTATAGGACGGGAATGTAATTTCTTGCCCATCACAAATGTGCCGCTCTGGGGCGTACCTGAGAAGCGTCTCACTCTACATCTACAGGGTACGCGGTCTGGCAAAAGCCATCTGCAGGTTGGAGTGGCGGAAATATTCCAAACTTAGTCTGATCATGCCAGCAATAATACTCACTTGTAAAAGAAGAGTTACTCTATTTGTGAAAAGGAGATGGGCTTGTGAATAACTGGCTACAGCAGAGGTGAAATTAACAATTTTTGTGAAGTTTTGTGTAAACACTAAAAGTGGAAATTTACATGAAACCGCTGTCCAGCACTTGGGCTTGCACCTCGATGGCTTTTACCTCAAGGGCTTTCATTATCAACAGCCTAATGACTTAAAACTACTGTATTTTCTTAGGTTTAGCAGGATCATGGGGCCAAAGGGTCTATAATGTGCTCTAGAGGGACTACACAACCAGTGTGTCAGGGAGTACAGCTCTGTCAGTAGCTGAAGTTAGCTCAGTTGAAAAGTATGCTGAAGATTTGGTGAGCGAGCTGAATGACGTGATGTAGAGGAATACTGGAGGTTTGTTTGTTAAAGTAGGCTATAGAGAATTCCCAGATCACCACTACAGGCAATTTGCCCCTGAGGTATGCTGTAGAAAATTCCTAGCATAAACAGTATCTGGCATGATGAGCAATCTGGGCACAATTAGTAAAAGGGAAGCATGGCAATATCAAAAATCTGTCAGTCAGCAGTGAAAGCTTTTTTTTTTTTTTTTTTCTTTCCTATTCTGTTGATGATGCCCAAGATAAGGCTTGCTGGTGTTTTGAAAGTCAGGATTAAGTGTTTAACTTTTATTTTATTTCAGGTGAAAATAACAGAGGAGTCCAAAAAATAATTAGAAGAGTATGCATCTACAACAGAGTGTAAGTAGATTGGTCAAGGTTTGCTCACCGTGACAGCTACACATTGTGTGGCTTCTATGGCTTTTAGGATACAAAATGAAAATAAAGCCCATTTAACAGAGGTTAATTGAAAAATCAGTCTAGATTGTATTTTTTCCCCAGCCTTTTGTACCTTATTAAAACAAATTTACCACAGCAACTTGTGGATATAACAGGTGTTTATTTGAATGCATATTCATTCGTTTGACATCAAGGTGCAAAGGATGACAGTTTCTTCTTATGAGGTTGTATTTTCCTAGGGTATGTTTGTTATCTTGTCAACTGTAGAAAAAGTACTGCACTGAGATCTGGTGCAGTGGAAGCAGAGGGAGAAAATGCTGATTTTAATAGCCATAGTTACAAAGCTACATATCATGATCTCTTTGACTTTTCATACCCATTGTGATGTGACATCAGTGTAATTTTAACTGATGTACCTCTCATGAGTGCTTTTTCTCTGCCAGTTTATTGGGTACTTGAACTGTGAAAGTGCAACCAGTATTGTGAGGTGCAGAGCCTTCCTAAGTTCAGACTTGTCTGAATAGTCCCGGGCACTCAGGCATGGGTGAGGCCTGCTTTTTTTTTTTTCTGTGATCAGATGCCCTATTTTTTTTTTCTTTTCCCTGCAAGCCCTACTCTCAAAGGCTGTTGGTGTTTTTTCAGAAGCCCAGTATCTCTTTGGGTATGTCTCCATCCCTGTTCTGTCAGAGCACACGTATGAAGTTACTGTCAACATGCAGAGGTTTAACAGCTGCTTTGGGCTACACAGACATCTGAAAATATTTTTCTGGGTTTAGGAATTCACAGTTCAGTCTCCTCCATCTGACATGAAATGCTGTGATAGCAAACAGCTCAATGCCTGGCACCAGAACTAGGGTGAAAGGCTTTTTCCGCTTCTCGCAAGTAAACTACAAGGGATGGAAAAATCATTGCTTGATCTTCTTGCCCCTACCATTTTAAGGGTGTACAGATGGTAGAATAAGGCCAGCGAACATTTTTCATGATTAAGAGCAGCACAATTGAAAATACTGTTTAATGTTTACAGTCATATACTCCATCTTCTTTATCACAAAATCATTGTTTCCTGACAGTAAATACATCTCCACCTACCAATGCATCTTTCTGTCCTGTGTGTTCCCATACCAGGCTGTGTTGTTAAAGCACCTGTTGGAGCTCTACAGTGATGCTATGGCTGAATGTGTGCAAACTGCAGAGCCAGGAAATGAATAAAGTCTTTTTTTTTTTTTTTTTTTTTAAGTAGATGTGATGTGATAAAATTTAGATTGTGTTTTTGTTATTAATTAGTTCCACAGTAGCAACTGCTGACCCTTGTAAGATAGATCACATGCAGATATCCAGTGTGTCTTTTCCCCAAATAATTTACAGCTTTAGCAGAGAGAGCTAGTAGAGTAGGTTAGATTAGAAACAAAACCTTGAGCCGGGAAGAGATGTAGTGATTTACAGAAGGGAGCTCAGGAAGCCTGTTACAAAGTCAGTAATTACAGCTCATCCTGTGGTGCCTTAAACTTAAAATCACTACAATAAATAGGATTATTTTTACGTTGTGATGCTATGGGTTCATTTGGGTTTATGAAAGCAAAATAAGCCCCTAAAGAACAGTCTTCCTACTGTGTTTCAATTAATTTATATCCTCAAGAATCCATAAGAAAAGTAGAAGTAATTTTTTGTCCCCAAACCAAGAGGTGAAGTAAGCATGGCAGTGGGCAGGATCCAACTGTTAGGAAACCACTTCCCTGTCTCTTTGTCAGCTAGTGTTTAGCCCATCTGTTGGTTTTGCATTGCCACCTTCCAAATAGTGGCTCAGGAATGTGATAGAGGAAGGATGGGGAGGGAGGGAGGGAGGGTGGAAGAAATGAAGGCGAGAGCCAGAACACTGCTGTGCTTCAGTTGCTCTTGTTTGAAGAATAACTTTTTGGAAGCTCTTGTAGCTGAGGAATAATCCCGAGACTGCTCTAATGCAGATTGCCACAAGGCCTAGAATTTGGGACACCTAAATGAGTTTTCAGGGTATCTTTACTTTCTCTGGATCCTTACATGTTTGAATAAAGTCAGGAGGAGAATAATGTGACCAACTGTATTTTAGCACAGGAATTAGCAAGTTAGCCAGGGTTCTTTATAGTGTTGAACTGCTGTACCTAAATCCATAGAAAAATAGTTAACATCTTGAAGCACTACAGACATTAGTTAATCTTCATCATAATCCACTGGAATAGATAGAAAGTTCTCCTGTACAGTATGCATTGTATTTGGCAAACGCATTTTACACAGACTAAATGGACAGTTGGGTACTAGGTTTTAATGGGCAGATTAGCATTAAGCACTTAAAAAACATGTCAGGTAAATGGATGTTTTTGTAGCACAAAGTCATGTGGAAATGTTTTTATTTCAGGGTTCCCATGGAGTCCTCATATTCTGTTGTGTAAATTCTTTCCTTGTGTGTGGACTATTGATGCAAGAAAAAAAGCATAATGGCCCCTTTGGAGTTCCTGTAGTCATTCATATTAATCCAGTGTCTGTGCATGTCAAATGATTATCAGTTCTTAAAAAAAATCATTTTTTTTTTCTTGAAAGCAGCTTGTGCTAGTCAGCTTTTAACCTATATAATTATTGTTTTACTTGGAAAGCTATGAGCAGAGGGAGAAAAATTAAATAGAGACACTTCAGGTGGGATTGGTGTGTCGACTGGACAATAGTAATTTTCTGTCTTTATAAATAGGTGTCACGTCAGTGAGTATTTGTCTGCAAGCGATATCATGAAGTGAATTTTTCACTTGAAATTTTAATTTAAAAAAAAATCCTTGATGTATTTAAATTGGTAGTTTCAGCTTGCTTTAACACAGACACAGTTTTTAGTACACTATTGTCAGTGTTTGACTGTAGCAGAGGAAGATACAAATACCATCAGCCTTTTACCTATACCAAAGTGTATGAATGATACATCTACAAGCCACTTCATAAACTCTAGAAAACTATTTTTTTAGTGTATATCCAACAGTGTAGTGTTTAAATCATAAGTTAGGGAGAACTTGGCTCTACAAATATAACCCTGGCAGACCAGCATTCTCAGAAAACTGTGTGAGAATCTGTCTCGTTTCTGCACACAGGGTGTAGTAAAATAATGCCATCATTCTCAGTGTGTGATATTCTGTTGTGAAAGTTGTAGCTGTTGTAGCAAATACTGCTGAAGGCTTTGTAAGCTTCTAATTTCCCTGTTACAAAGAGATATTCCACCCCTAAACTATCTCAGATTAAATTATCTATAAGTATATACACAAGCATATATATTAGTGCTATCTACAGACTGCTCAGATTGGAAACCTTTGGCTCCATAAAACCTTTGGCTCCAAAAGACCAGCCTGTACTGTTTGAGTGAAAGCAGAAAGTTAATAGGCTGGTAGTAATAGAGCTAATATGCCCTTTCATGCCAGCCAGAAGAAGGCAAGATAATTACAAAGTCAAGCTCACTTGACCGAGTTGAGGTCAGAAAGAAACGTACACATGGAGCAGGGCATTATTCATAAGCTGATTGATGGTTGTTTTTATTTTTTATTTTTTTTGTTTTGTTTTTTAATATAGTAAAATTTACATAACTAAATTGGTTGATCCTGAGGGGGTTATTAAATACAAAAGGATCCTGGACAGCTACTTCAGTCTGGCTAATGTACTTCTCTGAGATTAGGTGCATAAAAGTTTTACTCTATCACTCTTAGTGCTGGTGACAATTGGCACAAACAGCTTTGTTCGGCTTGCCTGCCTAGCAATTTGACACACTTCTCTCCCAACAGGCTCCTCAAATTCTGGTTTCTGCCGCCCCATCAAAGAGGAAGGAACTGGTCAGCATTTTAAAAAATTTTTACAAATCCCTGGGAGCAGTCACACCCCTCTGCGATGAATCACAGTGCCTTACATCTGCCTGCCTGGAAAACCCATGACACTTACGAACGCGCCCTAATTATAGGGTAAAGCCCATACATATTTCCTATTATCTCGTCTGCACTGGATAAAAGGCCAGCTTGGCTGATCGCCTGTTGTACAATAAAGAAGCAATGTCTTCTTTAGCATATAAAGATCAGGATTACCAAATACTCCAGTAGAATAGTATTGCAGCATCTTGCTTTTTGACTAGGAGTATTACTGTCTGCATTTATGCACTCCTACAAAGGGACAGGAAAGACAGGTCAGGGGCCTATCATGATAAATCACCATTTCAATTTGGGCAGGGCTGATGCTCCACAGCCTGCACTCCCAAGCTACCTGCACAGTCTCCATAATAGGAGTAGGTGTTGCAGTTCCTAGCTGTCTTTCTTGTGCCCCAGTGGGTGGGAGATGTTCCCACAGCAGTCATAATAGGAACAAATGTGTGTCAGGAAGGGATCCCCATGGTGGTGGTGAGGGCTGAGAATGGAGGACAGCCCTGGCGGAAGAGCTTCCATGTATTTTCTTCTGTTACCAGCCCTGCTGGAGCAGTCACATCCAAGTAGAGAGCCTGGGTAGTACTGTCTTAAATACTTGTAGCTACAGCCATCGGAGATGGAAAATCAGGCCCTAGAGACACACTGGGAAAAGTCAAGGACAAGAGCAGATTGAATCCTGCAGTCAAGGGGGGGTTATGTTTGTCACTGAGTATGTTGAAAGGTTTCTATGAAGTTTTTAAGTGGTGAAGTGGTGCAGACTTTGAAATAAGCTGCTTTTATTGTTATAGTCATATTTTATCACCCCCATCTGTGTGATGTCAAGACGTGACTGTCTTCAAGTAGCTCTTCTAATGTCATCAGCCAGAAATCTTTGTACAGGAAAGGAATTATGCTTAGCAGGTCTGCGGTCGGTCTGATTTAGTTTTGTCCCATGGCTTCAACAGTAAACTCTTGTTTCACCATATGATTCTTTTTGTAATGAGCATTTCTATTTTACACTTTTGAACAACTTCCTTCTTCCAAGTGAAAACTGAACCAGGCTCACTCTGGAGTCTCTCATTAGGCTGGCTGGGTAGCGGCTGATGGATGAGTGTCCTTCCTGGCCAGCCGCGTGCACTGCCTGTGCCGAGCTCCCAAGCTCTCAGCAGAGAGTGAGAGATGAAAGGTGTCTCCATGCCCCTGCAGAGCACAGCTGCACTGCCAAATGCGGTCAGGTGGCTTTTCTCTCAAAAACCCACAGTGTCATTTCCTTACCTTTATTCACATGTGTGCCAACAGACTGACTGTTGTGTGTTTTCCAGTGCAGTAATCCCAGCTGCTCCTGCAGCCCTCCTTCACAATGCAATGTGACACTGCTGTGCAGGCTTCTACTTATAATGTTTAATAAACATGTAAATTAACTCCGTCTCTTCAGGTAGGAGAACTGTATACATGCTCTTCTGTATCACTGAACACAGTATCATGAGGAAGTCAGAGTGTCTGCTGAAGTCCAGCTTTAAAGTGTTTCAGGTTTTCCAACCTGAGTGAAGCTGAAATGATGCTCTTGTGTTCTGTGAAATGCAGGTGAGGAAAACTAGAAAAAGCAGGCTTATTTCATGCCACCTCTGCTTGCATTGATCTAACTGTAGCACTGCCTATTCATCTTTGAATCTCTAACAGTTGCCTTTTACTTCCTCTTTACTATGTTCTCATTAATGCTTAGTGTGAATATTAATATACTATGTTTTTAGGAGTGATTTCTGGTTAAATAAAAACAGAAGAGACCATACTATGCCAGAACAAATATGAACATGGTGCTAACTTCAAAACAGCAGAAAAAATATGCCAGGGAAGCTGCTTCCACACATCTAACATCAAAAGATTTCTTTACTTTGTACTGTATCCATGATCTTGAAAGCCATGAAAAAAAAATGTCTCAGGGGTATTCTTATTCCTATGTTACCTTACGTTGTTTTAATTAATTTGCTAAATGGAGATCATCATTCCTGAGGTCTGCTTATTTTTGTCCCTGTTTCAACTGTGTGTGAGAATGAACTTTTGGCCTTTGCTGTCAGGCTGCTCATGATTTTAAATAGTAATGCTAGTAGACTGTATTAATCCTACTAAAGGAAAAAGGAAATTTTGAGGTCAATGGAATCAAATTCGTCTAATTTAGCATTGAACTGGGACACAGGTATTTAAAGTGAAGTGTCTAAATCCCAGTACATAGACAGGTGGCCAGATTGTTTAAAAAAAAGCTAGTAGCTCCCATTGATATTGTACATATGATATCTTCTCATCTCCAATATAGATATGACATTCTGGTATGATACTTTCCTATCTCAGCATCAAACCAAGGATAAAGGAGATAGAGAGGCAAAATGGTTCCAGTAGTATGAAGTGGTTAAAGCATATCCATTTAATAATGGACATTTTGCAGTGTGCATTTTAAGTCTCCAGAGTACATTTTTTCCTTATTTAATTATCTTTCTCAAACTTATCTTTGAAATAGTATGGTATAACATAATTCTAGATGAAACGCTTGTGTCATATGTACTTCTTTCTATGAAGAAATACAGTGACATTAAGATTCGTTTTATCAAATTAATAGCTATTAAACTTTGGCAATATGGATAAGTGACTCAGAATGTGTAAAGTCCTGAAGCAAACAAAAAACTGTGCAATGATACGTTATTTTGTACCAAGGAAGCAGCAAAGTCAGTATTTACATTCCAAAATTCTTTCTTCAGAGAATCCTATCCTACAGAGACATGTATGTCAGAAAAGAGGCTTCAAAGTGCAAATCAACTTTTTTTTCTTTTCATTATTTCTTAGCATTTAATATGCTATTGATGGGTCATTCTAAACTACCAAAAAGCATGGTTCATACAAGTAATGTCCAGTAGAACTGGAAAAGCTTTTATGCTGAGGCTCAGGGGTAATGGTTGATAATCCGTGTTTCTGCTCTGGAAAAAAAAAAATAGCAGAAGAAAAAAAAGGGAAATTGAGAAACAAGTGGGAGAAAGCATTCATCTTCCACTCCACAGGATTCAGATATGTAGATCTCCTTTAGTGTTGTCCTCTACGACACTGTGATGCAAGAAAAAAGCCTGACAGAGGTGAATAAATGCATCATTCTCTTGAGTAATTATATGTGAATTGATTATGTTTGTTTATTTTTGTACTACAGTAACAGAAAACTCATGCTGTTGAGTGAAAGATCAAGAACTGCTGAATTTTGACCTCAGTGCTGAACTACAGCTCTACCCTGACCTGCATTAAGAAATCCAGATCAGATGATGCCCGCTAGCCAAACTCAGTCCACCAGGCTGTTCAAAACAGCAGGGAGAGAAGGTACGCTATACTATTCAGCCACAAATGGTAAAATGGTAGTAATATCATTTGAAGGCGTCTGCCATCAAGTCAACTCTCAGATCTGTCCACAAGAGAGAGGTCCCAAGATTGGTGTTTGCAGGCTTTACACACAGACCACACTCAGACATTCCTAAATTGTCTCTCCAATCAGTCACATGATTGTCATTTGGATAACCAGCTTGGCATGTATTAGTCACATCACAAACACAATTAGAAACTTAGGAATGGCCTGAAAAATAAAGTTGCACATCTACCCTGCTTGTTTGCCATTCAATCTGAAAATCTTTAAGTTCAGGTGATTTAAAGTATCCACTAAAGAGAAAATCATATGGTTTTGTTTGTTTGTTGTTGTTGTTGTTTTTGTTGTTTTGCTTTTCTCTGAGAATGTGGGTTCTCCTGCAGGTGACCACCACTAGGAGATTTATCTCACTTTTCTTACTGTCTCTTCCTCTATTTTCTTAACAGTATTGTCAGATATAACAGGAATGAAGCAAATTGGAAAATAATTTGAAGGTATAATACTTGCAGATGTCCTGCAATATCCTTGGCTATATCACTGAGGTTTCAACAGTCCTAAAATTGGCTGTCTGTAGTATCTTGGGACTGTAGATTAATTTCTCACACTGGGCTGAACACACCGAGCCGTGGAAGAAGGACCGTACTGTAAGGAAACAGGAGCATACTTAACAGAACAGGCCAATCATCTTTGGCAGGCAATAGTCATGCAGCAAGCACAGGTCTTAATATCCTGCAAAGATGTCAGCAAGTTTCTGGAAAAAGGTGCTTCCTAGAAATGTAGAATTAAACTAATGCCTACTTTTGATTTGGGGTGGTTCCTGTCCACCTCTGCTGCACGATGCTTCAGTCCATGACAGAGGATTTATGACATTGTCAGGACCATATCTGAAGAGGTAAACCAGTGTTTTGTTCAGTACTCTGCTTGAATTTGACCATTTGTCCTGACATTTCCACATACAACAAATCTTCCCAGTAACAAATAAATACTTCTTTTTCCATCACCCATTAGAAAGGGGAGATTTCTGTTCTGTCTTCAGGTGTACCTGCTCTCTAACAGTTACCGTGCTGCCTGGGATCTAAGAGGTTTGCTTCCCTGTGTAGGCTGGCCCTCCACAGAATTTGGGTCAGTTTTAGAATATCATTATTAAATTTTAAAGCTTTGTTTTCCAAGTCATTACCTAGAGCAGCTCATTTTCAGACAATGTTCTCTCCTGCCGTCTACTTTACTTTAGGAACAGCACTTCTCCTAACCTCAAGGGTAAGTCTCATGACACTAGAAGACAAGGATTTTTTTGGCAACAGAGAAACCCTTTTGAAACCCTTGCTGAAACAGATAAGAATGATCACAACTTTCACAGCCCTCAGGGTAAAGTATAACATGTTATTTTAGCCCTGCTATCCTCACCATGTACACAGCTTAAAGCAGCAATGAAGAAAAGAGGAAAGCAGAAAAGGTCAGAATGAAGAGTGAGAAGAGGAAATAAGTTAGATAAACCCTGTCTGGGCAAAGGAAAGAGCGAATTTAGGCTTGTGGCCTGTTGTAATATTAGTTATTAATTCTTGAGAGAAGATCATATACTGTGGGAAAGGGCAGCAGAGACTGACAGATGAGATAGATAGCATTGCTACCCTGTGACCCCAGCAGTCACAAAACTGATCTGTGTCAGAATTTCCTCATCTGTAAAATGAGGAGAATTGTTCTAACTTACAATTCGGGTCCTTGAAAGCATTAATAGATACTTATTGTTAAGGTTCTTTGAGACCACCAATTGGAAATACAGAATAACCTCTCTTCTGGGTTGTCTTTTGCATCTCATTATATTCCAGCCAAATTCATTTAGAAGGCAGGTACTGTCAATTCAGTGTTTCTTGGAAAATGATCAACTTTAAAAATGAGGAGAAAGAGTTGTTATGAAACATATCTAATTTTAGAGCAGAGGAACACTACTAATGCAGTCTCCTGACTGTTTGCTGTGGTACCTGCCCCCCTCCCTGCTCTACTTCCCCCCCATCAAGCACAGCCAGGCTTCAGACACTGCTCAGGCTCCTTGTGGGACTGTTCTCCAGAAACAAAATTGACTTTTTTTTTTTTTTTTTGAAAACAAGAGATAATTTCTTTACGAGAGCTGAAAATAATATGCCAACCTTGTCTCTCCCTTCCATACCACATACTTTTCTTAGCACTATAAAAGAGGTCTGTTCAGTGACTGCTGTCATGGAACTATGTCAAGGAACTATAGTATTCCTTCTTCTGGAGAACATGCAAGGGAGCAGTGGAGATATCTCCTTTCTGTAGAATTAGGTGGTGCAAACAAAACTGTAGCTTTTGTGCTCCTGTGTTGATACCCACTTTTCCACAGTTATGCAGGATGTGATTTGTACCAGTGTCATGTACTTCTGAAATGTATGGTGAGCATGGGCAGTTATGGAGACGATTGCCTTTTACATCACCTTCAGCACCGCCCACCACTGTGCTCCTGTGAGCAAGGAAAGTACTGGAGCTGAAGAGACAGCCTGGCCTTTATTAAACCAGTTTCAGGAAAGGATTAAAATAATCCAGTTGCATTTCTAGGTTTTAAATTAACTTTAAACCCTCAGTAAATTACTAAAAGAAACTGAAGACCTTTTCATCCTTAAACCAGGTTAATTTTAATCTTTAAAATTATTTCCATTTTTATAACATTTCCAAACCCATTATAATGTCAGTGGTTACGTACTGTTACTCATTATTAGTTATTAGCTGTCATAGCTCTGTAACTTCTCTCACGATGACCTCTTTTCCAGTGCAATCCTGGAGCATAAACCCTCTTTTACTGAAGTTTATTTTCAAATATCATTCAAATATCATCAATGTGCTGCACTCTGATTCTTGCAGTTTGCAGTATGCAGCATTCTTTATTTGCTTCCTGTGTTCTGTCTTGGAGAGTATCAACGACATCCAGAGCCTCTGGTCACTGCCATCTCGTGACATCTGAAATATAAAGATTTTTTTCTTTTTGCAGGTTCTAGTGCTTGCATCATTCATGTGCATGAAGATTAATGAATTCCTGCTTGTAAATAATTTGAGATGTCCTTCAGAGGGACTATTTGTTAAGTAGTGTCAAACTTTCCTCCCCACCAAGCCTGATATTACTTTCCATAGTCTCATCCATTGTTCTGTTTTCATTCATTTATTTCTCCCTCTCTCCTCTGATTTTCTCTCTCATCTTTATCTCTTTTTGCATTTGTCTGTTTTTATCACTATAACTTCTCATTTGGTAGATTGGCCACCCACCTCATTGCCTCACTTAACCTTTCTTTCTAGATCAGCTCTTTCCATTCTTGAATGCCTTCTTGTCCAGCCTTGTCAACTCTTACCCTAGGGAAAAAAAAAACACAAACAAACAAACAAAAAAACCCAACCAACCGAAAAAAAAAACCATCAACTGTTCCTTACTAGTGCTTTCTTCAACATGTTTCAGGCCTGGTTTCTCGGGGAAACAAAATTTCTGTAATCATACTGTATGAATGCATATTTTTATCCTTTACCTTGAAAAACATACTAAACCATGGCAAACTTGGAAGAGGAGTAGAGGGATTTAAAGCATCTCTAAGTTTTTTTTTGAAGATGGCCACAGAAGAAAAGGAGTTTAATGTCTTCTGTAAAAGAAAGAAAGCAGATGGAGCTTATTCCTACTAGACAATAGAAAATCCATGCAGAGGACTGTGGGATTCTTGTTAATTAGGTATTGCATTATTAGAACTTGTTAGATCTCACTTAAAACCTGCTGCTAGAGCCTCAGTCTGGATTTCTGTCCTCTGTGGATTCTCCAGGTGTAAATTCTGATTTCAGCTTTTTCCATAGTTGCAGCCTTTCTCTCCTGTGTGTATTCTTTGCTGACCAATAACAGGTGAACTCATGGTATACCATTAATATTATTCAGTAAAGCAAACAAAGCAATCAATCACAAAGCAAACATTAACAGAAAGAAGACCTCATGGATTGTAATATTCGCTGAATTACTATTTAATGATACTTGTTTCTTAATCTACGGTCTGTGCATTGTCTATTTATATCAAAAATATTTGGGATAGAGATCATCTCTGATTTTTTTTTACTACTATATTGTATCAGAATAGTAAGCAGTGGTTATAGTTAATCAAATTGTTCTTCTAGTTTTTAAACATTTCTGTATATTAAGTATGTCTTAGGAGAATTAAAGAAAACACATGCTTTATTTGCTATTAAGTATGTCTTAGAAGAATTAAAGAAAACACATGCTTTTTTGCACTATCTGTTGACAGTGGTAAGTTGAAGCTTCCTTAACACATGCTTTGAGTTTTAACACATATTTGAGTTTTAACTTAATACTATGGAATTCTTTATACGGACTTTTCTCAGAAATACAAAAATTTGAAATCAAAGCAGCAAATAGCTAAATCATTAAAAAAAAAAAAGATAAATTACAGTAAAGTAGCTGTGCAGTGTGTGATGGTGAGAGTCTGCAGTAGAATGGGCTTGTCTTGCACCAGGCAAGCCAGGGTCCTAGAGGAATGGCAGGGAATCACTCCTGACCAGAAATATGTAATCAGGAAACATCTGAAAACATTTAAGAAAAAGAACTGTTGTGGTTTGTTTGTTTGTGGTGGTGGTTATTTTTTGTTGTTGTTTCATTTTCTTTTTTTGTAAAGAGATTTTAATGAAGTTGATTGTAGAGGAATGTTGGTGCACCTCTGTAACTCATCCTATTTTATCCTGAATTTTATAAGACTAACTATTTCTGAGGGATAAAAGACCCAAAAAAGTAGGATATGAAGAAAATAAATAAATAAAAGGAAATTGTACTTAGGTGGATTTAGTGACAGTTAAAAATGACCCTCAGTAAGAATGGGAAAATTTTTGCATCCTGTGCAGTCTGCTCTACACTCTGTGTCTTGTGTGTAATTAATCATTTACACCTGTGTGGAATGTCACAATTCTTATTTGGTAACAGTTTGCACTGGGATAAATAATACAGTAGCTGCAGGGGATCGGTAAATAAATGACACCTTATTTACTTATTATCTTTTTCACTACCTAGAATATGTTAAACATGTTTCATAGATCTGAGTTGGTTTCAGATCTGAATAGGTTTTCAATTGCAAGAGCATATATCTTATTTGAAGGTGTGAAGAAAAGAGAGAAACAAAAAATGTTTTAACTTGAGTGAACCATTTTCATGCTTCAGCATACTTCTGTCCCCTAGGTGTCATGTAAGTGATAAATGAGCACTTTTGACAGCAAACATACTTCTGTATAACCTTCTTCACAGTAAGTGACTAGTTATCAAATTTAATTCCTAAATATTGTCTGTCTTTGACTCTTTACCAAAAAGCAGAAAATCAGCAAAAAAATTCTTGAACATCATAGAAATTCATGGACAGGCTTGCAGGGAAAAAAGGCCTGAATAGATTCCAAGAGCGAGAAAACATGATGTATTCTGATTCATTGTTAACTAAGTGATTAATACAGATGCTTGCAAATATAATGTTTGTTTATACACGCCCACCACATTCTCAGCCCCTAACTTCAGTTAATAGGTTGCTTTTCATTTGAGGATTCCTTTTCTATAGAAAAGGAGATGGAGATGTTCCATGTGGAAAATTAAACCACAGCATATTAACTCTTTTTATGGGGCTACTGGTTGACTACAATGAGAGCCAAATCCCTAGCCCTTTTCATTTCAGCAAGAAAACAAAAGTAATGATGATACTATCACCAGTTCAGCACCTCCCCAAGCAACACATAAGAATCATTAAGAATCCCAAAATGGCTGTTACTAGCTGTCATCTTGCCATGCTGCTGATAGCACTTAGATTGACTGTTATGGTGGGGAAAAAAAAAAAAAAGGCTCTTTTGAAACTGATACAAAACACAGAAGGATTCAACTCAGACAGAGTTGAGGTGGGTGATTTCCATGGAGTTGCAATTACATTGCAGCAGGTCTGGATCTGGATACGAGGTCTTTGCCAGGGGCTGTTGTACTTCCGAGGGTCTCCAAGGCAGTGCATGTCTGCTGTCTATCCTACTTTGTAAGCTTTTGGTGACAATAAATTGCCAACCTGTCTTGGTGCAGAAATGTCGCTCTGTTCTGGGGATGTTTCAGCTTTATTTTACTTAAATGTGTTGATGTCACATGCTGTTGTACTTGCCTTTGGCCTGTTGCGACAGTGAGTGAATTTAGACCTTCAGCAACAGCAACATACCCTTATGTTAAGGTATGCTCAACTGATACCCTTACTAAAAATGAGATTGTGGTCTCTACTTCTAAATTCATCATACGTTGATGTCTGTGATCACCTCCTCTCTATCCCAACCAAGCCTAAATTATTCTTTCTTTGAGGACTGATGTACAAATTGAACTCGGTGTTTCTGGTGAAAAAACTTAGTTTAGTCTGAGTGCCTTTCTGCTGCCTACCTTTGAAATCTTTTTAAAGAGTGGTGCTGGCCTGTATATTCTTCTCGATATTTCTCATCCATTGTTTGTCACATTTAATCAGTATCCAGATGTATAAAATGTAGCTAATAAGATCTGTACAAAAAGGATTTGACCAAGTGTGGTCAGATCTTCCTGATGAGAAAAGTCAGATGGTATGATAAACTACCCACTTAACAGGGAAGAAACACAAACTCTCAGTTGGTGTATTTTCCATATGTATTTCTTTTCTGATTATGCAATAAACAGCTGTGCTTCTTTAACCTTAAGAAATGTAAAATATCCAACTTACCTAAAACGGGAAATCATCATTTTCTGTTAACAAATGCTCTGAAAGAAGCTTTATGCTAAGTGTGTTCTCCAGGAATCAAGATACTTGTTCCATATGAATTTTTCAAATAGCTGTTTGAAAATATTCTAGACTTTAATGTCTATTAGTATATATCTGCTGTTTATACGGGACTTTTTCTGTAGATTGTTCTTTGCATACAGAAAATTTTACAAATGCAAAAATAAAAAAATGCAATTTTTCTTTCAGTATCTAATTTCTATGATATGCAATTATACATATTCGATGAAAATCCCTTTCATGAGATATATTGTTTCCTGTGTAGAACTGAAAAACTGCATAGTAGCAATGAGATTGCAATAAAATTTGGACTCCCTCCCCCCGAAGAACGTGTCTATTTCAGCTAAATGATCTCTAGTGAAAATATAAACTGCTTGTCCTTACAGAATAACACATTGAGGAGTGATGATGTAGCTTCACAAGTCACCACATCATCATTCACACATCATCTCCTGCTGAACTTCCTACTTTATCTTTAAGAGATAAATTCAGCATAATTGCAGGAAGAGAGATTTATGTTAGACATCATGAAAAACTTCCTAGCGAAAATAGGGTAGGATGTCTTGTGAGATTGTGGAATTACTGAGGATTTCTGAGTAGAGGTTAGAGAAAATACCTGTCAGAAATAGCTTTATCCTGTTCTGGAGTAGGGAAATATATTCCCGTGATTCTAGTCATGATTATCTTGTCATGACCAGAACAGCACAATTCAACATTGGCTCCAAAAAAAGAAAGAAAAATAAATAAGGCATTTGTATTTGTATTCTGTGGGAAGTTTTGACTTCACTCTTTTAACCAGAAATGAAAATACACATTAGCTGTGAGAATGGTTAGTTTCACAGTCTTCAGGTGACACAGGAAAGAAAAAAAATGAAGGCTTCTTAGAGTACTTCACCTTCCCTTAGAGGGTCCTTTCATAGTTGGAACAATAGAATTCTGTTGCACAGGTGTGGCTTCCTTCAATGAACGGTGTAGCTCTTGAATGCCAGAGAGCCAAGGTAGACCTGCATCGCTTAGTGGCCGAGAAGAGCTAGCACTAATCTCTGGGCCCTGTGTATAGGTCTGTAGGTGAAAGATCTTGTTACTTTTGCAAACAGCTTGTAAAAGGGAAAACTTCTCAAGGACAGATTCATGGGCTTTCTTGTAATTTCTGCTGCATTTCTGCCAGGGTAAATCTGGTCCTATGTTACCATAAGGTTTTGTACACATAAGAAGAGAAATTGTTTCCCAAAATAAACTTAACTTGTGCTTACATGGTACATTGTATTGCTGTGTATACTGCTTACTTTGATCATTTATTGTGTGCACTGCTTAGTATGTTAATCTCTATGCCTAGGGCAGCATTACAAGTCTTGAGGATATCATAATTTTTAATTTTCTGACTTAGGTTTGTGTAAACTTTGAGCCGTATTCATCATATCTACACTTCCTTGTTACTGAATACTGCCTGATCATCTGAATCTCTCTCTTAATACAGGAAGTATAATATTTATATATTCTGATTCATCAAACATGACATTTCCCTTCCTTTTTTTTTTTTTTCTGAATTGTTTGCTATTATGTTGACAACAGGCTTGAAATATTTAAGTTGAACCAAGTGAGCATGTTAAAGCTTTTGCAAAAGATTTTAAAGTTAGAAGCACTTGGGTAGAAAGATTTAGAAAATGTCTTCTCAACTATATCTTGTGTTGCTATAGCAATGTTATAATAGTGCCTTATTAATAGCAAAGTACCTAAATGTTTCTTAAAAATCTGTGCAAATTTGTGCAATAAGTTTATAATGTCAGTACTGGTAACAAGCTTAAGAATCTGAAGACACTAGCCCCTTTGATTTGGGATGCTTTAAAACATCATGGAATGGTGTCATACAACAGAAAAAGTTTTGTAGATGACCAGAAAAGACTGCTTCTATCTTGAATTCCTGTTTAGATGTATCAGCTGTATTCCCTGCTCTACACATCCTTTTCTGTTCATAGTGTTCCCTAAGTAGTTGTTTTAAGTGATGCCTAGCTATGTCATCCCCTGTTAGAATGTCACTTACAAAATGATTTGTTACCTCTATGCCATGTGCCATTTTTAATTTTTATTTTTTACTTTTGATTCTTATCCTTCCCAGTGTATTTGTCGGTACATAAACCCCTGGAACTGAATTGAACCTAGTGGGTATTTTACCACCCGGAAATGAATTGAACCTAGCCATCAAACACAGCAGCATTCCTCTACCTTTGGCCAAAGAATCTAATTTTTTTCTTTCTGTAGCATTTCCTGTTCCTGTTACTGAATATAATAATGAATAACGGCAGGTGAGTTGTCACACTGCATGAGAAGTCAGTAAACTTTTCACACTCTTCACAAAAATCTTTTGAATGTCTACCATTGCTTTGAGATCATGTCCTTCAGGAAGCAAAAAGACCACCATGACCAGAAAAACAGTTTGTTCTGAGCCCTTAAAAGCAGTTATCTCAATCTTTATTCATAGGAGTTATTGCAATCTTGATGTTTGCTGTTGTGGCCATTAGAATACAATACTTTGTGAACTAGCCCACTTTTTCCAGATTTTCATTACTTATTTTTCATACTCTGTGGTACATCTGTAAGAAAGTAAGGCAAAAGAAAAAAGAAAAAAGTAGGAAAAAAAGAGAAAAACTTCATGCCATGACTCATTGATTTATCCAAATTCATAAAGCTCAATAGTAAAGGGTAGTACCTTTTTCTGTATTGAAAACAGGCAGTCAGAATATAGTGTTGATAATAGTCTCAGTGAGTCTACTCACTATTTGAAAAGTTAAGTACTGAATAAGATAAACGTGTTTAATTTTGTCTTGCAAGATTTTACACATTAACTAGAAGACATTTAAATCTGTTCCTTAGAATAGGACAGCTTTTCAGAAATGTCCTTCTGACTGATCAGACTTTTTTTAAACATTGTTGTTCTTTTAATTTTATAATAAAATCACTCTACTGATTTTTTCAGTGATTTTATTTAACAATTTGTCGTTTGGTTTAGATTTTTCCCCTTATGTCCAGGACGTTGTCACATGGTTTCTGAAGGTGATGATCAGACACTTTATTTAAATAATAATAATAATAAAGTAGTGATGGTATGCAAAATGATTATTCTCATCTTCATGGCTTTCAAGTTAAAATTCCAAATAATCAGCACATCTGATGATTAAGGTTGATTGATGATTAAGATCACTAAGGTAGTGTATGTTTGTGATTGAGGACTTGCAGAAGGAAGAAGGAAGAATTTCTGTCTGACAGGTATCAAATTTATTCTATGGTAACTTTAGATACTTATCCTTCAGATTTGCGTTAAAAGTTTTCTACAAATTTAATAATCCTGGTTTATCAGTAGATTCTGGTTCAGATAAAATTCCTAGTGCTCAGGGAATTGCTCTTGTGTGTTCTTAGATCTTTGTTCAGTTGGTTTTCTGCACCCTCTGTCTAATCTCTGTAGTTTCTTCATTTCTCGAGGGCAGATCTTTTTGAAAAAGATGCTGCTTATATGATCACTTCTATGAGGTATGTCATTTATGTTATGGATCCTTAATTATTTTAAATTGTAGTTAAGTTCATTCTCTCTTGATTTGCCTAAGTTTTTATTCTGCTTTGTGTGTTTTCATTTTTCATGAAGCTTTTTTTATGATGCTGTTTTCTCCATGGAATTAAGTCATATTTCAGTTACTGTTTAATCTAAAGGTTACCCATTACCTTCAGTGCTTTTTCCTTCTTTTGGGGGCAATTTAAATACTTTGTCATTCTTTTTCTTTTGAAATTCAGAGAATTAGAGGTAAAAATTCAGTTGTCAATTATTGACTTAGCTGATGAGCACTGCAGTGTATTCAATTTCACTTTTTTTCTCAGTCTTCATATTTGCACAGTTTCTGAAGACTTACTAAAATTTCACACATTTGAAAAGATATGAGTATTCATCTGGACATGCATGTCAAAAGTGTGTTTTTCTTTGTTATTTCATTTCTATTTTATTTGGAGATTCCAAGTCATCCTTTGAGATCAGAAATTTTGGCTTGTGAACTAAGTGATCAATTATGTACTATGAATAGTCAATATGAGCAATTTGCAAACAATGCAGAAGATTGTGGCATGCTTACATAGAAGTAATTTGCTGTATGCCTACAAATACAGAAAATCTGTTCACAAATGATTCATGAACACTAACCTTATAGTGAATCTCATTTACAATGTGTAATTTGACCTGGTATACGTGATATCAAATTCCAGCTGACTTTGCTTAGCCTTTTTGTCAGACTTAATATTCAAGCTTCCCTTAATGACAGCAAAATGGATTTTATTTTAGAGATCAACCTTCATAAACTGTTTCCATTTTAACTGAATGACTGCTCTATCCAGCTGCATCCTACGTGTTCTTCACTCACAGTATACGTAATTCCTATCCTTTAATATAATTAACTCATTCACTGTTATTTCAGAACCCTCTGCATTTTCAGTCATAATACATCTGCATCCTTCAGCTGATTATATGCAAGCACCTAATGCAGCCAAAACCGTGTGTCTGGACTGCACTAAGGATAGTGGAATAGTGAAGTCTGTAGGAGGACTCTGTATCTGTTTGCTATTGGTGTGGCAACTATAGTTGCTCCACTGCCTCTCTGAAGTGTTCTGATGCCGTGTGGCCACGTGGGCCACATAGATCTCTCAAGTGTGGGTCATGTTCTGCGTCTGCATCTCCTTTCTCGTCAAAAGTTGATTACATGTACACCCTGGGATAAGTACAATATTGCGATACTTGGTGGGGTCTAAATTGGGGATTGCATTTCCAGGCCATATTTACAAAGGAAAACTGAAATGGGTAGTTGGAAGTTTTCAACAGACAGCTTTTAGAGATTCTGTGTTGGTCTGCGGCTGTCTTTTTTTATGTAGTTTGGCCTGTGATTCTCTAAAAAGGCATTCAAGGATATTTCTGTAATTGGGAGACAAAACTGCAGGGAGCTATCTGGTAGGAAATGGAATTTTGTAATGGCCAATAAAACATTCTTATATGCTGTAAAATGACTGAATTTATTATGCCACAAATTGTTAGGAAAAGGTATATTTATTAGAATTACTGTACTCAATATGAATATTACTTTTTAGATATCATAGCAGCTATTATCTCTCCTAGTAATTTTTTTATGTTAAAGAAAAACTACTGTCAGTAGCAATTTTGCATAGAAAAACAAAATGCTTTTGAAACAAAAAGCACTTGGCATCTAGAAAACTGCTGATTACAACAATATTTCTTTTGTGTAGGATAATGTTACCAACATGACTTGTGTGCCAATAGTAGCATTTTCAGGAATCTTTTGTGATCACACATTACAAAAAGAGTTGGCAATGGCATTTCTGACTTCCAAATCTTTAAATGTTGACAAACACAATCCTAGCCGTTGTTTTGTTGTGCCTATATAAATGTATATGCAGGCATGCTCTGTTAGCATGTATGTTGATCAAACACTGTTCTATGCGGGTAGTAGTTTTTTTAAATGAAACAGGCATACCTAGCTGCTATGCTCCCTTTGTAACAAGTGCTGTTCACATAAGGGAAAGAACATACTTCCTGCATCTTACATGGTTGTTCTGTGGGTGTCAGAGAGTGAGGGAAGAGAAGGTGAAAAAGGGTTCCTTTTTTGTTTGTTTGACTGTTTGTTACTTAAGCATTAATTATCTTGAAAACTTAACTGGTTCCTCTGGTAATAGGTGGACAGGGTCTGATGCTCAAAAGGGGCACAGTGTGGCAACTAGACGTGAAAATCTATGAGACAGTACTTCTGTGATTCTCCTCTGCTTCCTCTGTACCTCCCACTGGACATCCTTAACAGGTGAACAAAACCCAGTTCAGTTCAACTTTCTGTGATGGATATATGCATACATATGTGACTTTAAAAAGTAGCCACAATGCATCATTACTTAACATTAGAGCACCTCTGAAATAACAAAAGAAAAAATGCAACCCTGATATTCAGTTATTACACAGTTGTTAAGTGTTTGTTTAAAACCACTTCCTCCATTCCCTGTGGCTCAGCAACAGTTGGCAATATCCATATAAAAATCTAGACGAACATAAGTTAAAAATAAAAATAATCAATACTCATTTATCATTTAATTTATTACTACTCTCTCAAATTCTGGAAGTGTGCTTGATATAATCAGCTGAAGATATATCAGGATAATTTAATACATTAATAGTTAGAGGCTCCAACTGAAGCTTCGGTTTCTTTCTGGGCTTGATTATAGATCTGTAAAATATTTATTTCCAGCTACATTAATTGGTAATTTGGCAGGAAAAAAATACAGCAAATTAACCTTTAATAATCATCTTTTACTGAATGTGTTTGTATCTTCTGATTTGAGTATAAAAAGACAGAAAGTGTAAGTGTACTAACCCTAGTCCACAGAGTACGCTACTGAAACTGTGCCCCTGGGACCCCTGTCTGGACCCCAGCTCTGGAACCAAATGCTGTGTCCCATGGTGCTAACTCAGTTAGGTGTTGTCTTAACTTCGGTTGACTTGACTGTTCCTGAATTCAGCCTTGCACCTAATTGTTTGGCTTCTTCTAGACTCAGCTTGAAAAATTGGTTGGTGAGTCAGATGATGAGGCCACAGAGTGAAACACACCTTTAGGAGTCAGGCACCAACTCCGTTTTTTTTGGTCAGCATATGGAGTTTGATGGGTCTGAGTTTGAGACTAGGTCTGTGGATCCATGCGTTAAAGTCCTGCTGAGTCTAGGGAGCCATCTGGATCCAATGAAACCCATGGAGTCTTGCCATGGAACTGGTTTATTACTTACTGGGTTGGTTACTTTTACTCCAGAATTCATCAGAGCTCCTGCCCATGTGCCCACCGATCTGCACATGTACTATGGTTTCACTGTTGAAATGGACCTTACTGAGGTTTCTTCTCTGTTGATAACAAAATTAGTGAGTTCTCCCAGCTGGAGGAGAACAGGATGGAATGCCATCCTTGTTTATTTCAGTGACCTCTGCACGCTGGGAAGGAAGTTCTACCCAAAAGATTGTGTCAGGTCAGCCTTTAGGCGAATTGGGTGTCTCCTGAATCCAGCCATAGACCAAACAGTTTGTTTTATGTTTATGTGCAATTCCTGCTTGTTCAGCCTATACCTGCCCAGTTGATAGGTTCTGATACCAGACTTGATCATATCACAGTGCCTTCCAACAGATGCATGAAGACTAATGCTGTAGCTCCTGCTCGCCCTGAATGTAGTCAAGTCCCCAGGGCTTGGGCTCTGGAGTGGGCTTTATACGAATGTAAAGATACTTAGTTAATCAGCCTCTGTGGGGGCTTAAGGATGTGTGGTAACTGCCTCATGACCCCTGCAGGTCTGGACCTTAAGCTGCCTATTCAGACCCTTTTAAAATAGACTATTTTCTTGACAGAAGTCAGTTGGTGCTGAACCAGGTAAGGTATCTGTCATCAAATACTCAATGTCTTTGTTTCATATCTGTGAGAGACTGTACTTCCCCCTAACTCATGTGTAATTAAAATAGCAACTGTAAACATGATGGCTAGAGGAAGAGGACAAAGATATTATATATCCTTCAAAAACTTAGGAATGCATTTAAAGAATACATTTAGAGTTGAGACCAAGCCACTTCCTTAAGGCCCAGAAAATGCATTCCCCTGTATAGCTGTGACATTAAGAAAATGATAAGAATCAGATCAGTTCAAAACATGGTGTCGCTCATAAAATCTACCCTCAAGTAGACTACTTCTATGTGTAAGTAGCATTACTCACATTGAGAATTTTTGATGGAGTGGACTTATTTGCATGGGGAGGCACAAAAAGATCTACAAATCAGATCTCAAACAATCCTTCTTTTCCCAAGATTACAGTAGATTTTTAGAGTTCTATGAAGGTGTATATTTGGCATGAAACATCATTTCATGTGTAGTGACTAAAGTTTCAGTCTCTCCAGTCCCTTCATTCATACCTAACAATCTAGCTGTGGTGAGTTTTTGAAACACTTAGTTCTAAGACATACTAAAACAGTATGCTTTCTAGTAGATGGGAGCTTTCCAACAGTGTCAACTTCTTTATTGAAATCCCTATTTTTCCTGTCATTGTGGACAGATTCCATTCAGTGTTAGTAACCTAACCTGTCAGCAAAGTAATGTGAAGTATGAAAACATCCACTTTTGGATTTATCTTCTGCTCCGGGGCTTTAATATCTTGTAGTATAGTTTGTAGAAAGATCTAAACATATTGAAGTGTCTCTTCCTTATGCAGACATGTACTGTGTGCTAAAGCCTATGAACCTCTGAAAGAGGAATGTCTAGTTGGAGTTTGTCTTCTGGATGTACCTTTCACAAATTATGGACACATGTAAAGTTATTCTGATTCTCCTTTACCATCTCTGTGTAGCAGATGATGAAGAGGTAGGAGAAAAGAGAGAAAAAGCTGGCATTTGCTCTATATACATACATGTATGTGTGTATATATGTGTGTGTATATATATAAACAGAATAATGCCAAGGCTGTGGGGGCAGTTCATCTTCCTTTGTTTTAAGGAAAGAAATTCATTTCCTTGGAAAGGAATTTCAGTATTTTTCTGTGCCAGAGGGTATTCCTTGGGGAGCTGGGATTCTGCTTGTTGAAAAGGTTCTGTCTAGTGCATACATTGAAAGGACATGACCTAGTGTCACACTTGTCAAGTGTGTTAATTCATTCAAAATAAGGAGGCCCTTCTTAGAATAATTCCTTGTGCAAATAGGTTTTCATAACAGGAGATAAATCTGTGTGTTTGATGAAGACATGATTAGTTCTTTCTGCAAGGCAGCTGTCAGTCTCTGACATCAGTGGAGAAGGAAGCTGTGCCATCCAGAGATGAGATCTGTGAATGATCAGCTATGCATCTTGGGGACATAAGAGAAATGAAATGGGCATCATTCTGGGAACTGAGTGAAGGAGTGGACAGCAGCAGATGGGCCAAAAGTCTGGCTCATGTTTGGTGAAGGGCTTTCACTGACAAACAGTCATATAATAGAGAAGCCTGTCTCTAATTACGTTGTACAATTGTCCATTTTGAAATTTCACATGGCTTGGGGGATAAAGTCAACTGCAGATGTTGAAAGGCATGCAGTCTGTATGTGAAGTGCTTAAATTGTAATGACAAAAAGGGTATCCTCTGCAATTAGTGGATTACCATCTTGAAATCTTTGGTGTCCCAAAATTGAAGGAGAGGAGAACAAAGCATTTGGAATTTCACAAGACAATGGAAGATATGACAAAAAAAATATTTTCTTGAGGAGACTTTAGTCTCAACTAAAATGCTATGGAAGAGAATAAAGCAGGAGAACTATCTCCAGCAGTCAGCAAGGATGAAAGAATCTATGAGAACAGAATATATTGATAATTATTCAGCAAACATATGTGGGAACGCAGGTCTGACTGACTAACCCGAACAAACTGGTTAGCAATTAAAAAATTAATTAGTGTTATCCTTGTGTGGTAGGTGACCAGAGCAAACACTCCATCCCAAAACTATGGGACTTGGATGGACTTTCGAAACGAAGTTTAGGACTATATTTCTCTATTTAGGATATGACAAAGAAGTGATATTTCTTCTTTCTCCACGCACCATCTTGTAACTAACACATAAAAGACAAGAATTCCCCAAATGGTCTGGGAGCAGGTGAAGGAAAACCTGATGGCTAGACTTCCTCCAATAGCTGGGAATGATTAAGGAAGAACACATTACCTTCACCATTCAGTATCTGCCCGATTGTTACTGGGTAAGCTAAAGTAGAAAAGTTGTATTTTAATAGGTCCTATTCTTTTTATTTTTGTATATTTACATGTCTGGGGCAGTTGCAGTAGGTGATAATCCAGAGAAACAGCATGGGGGAGGTGGAAGAACTAGATCAAAGGTACATGGCAAATATTAGGCAATGCTATTATTAGCAAGTTAAATAAATAACCAATTTTGAATGAACTTATTACAAAAATTTATAAGCATACAGTTATATTTGAATGAGATAATTGCACTATACTGGGACATAACTGTGTATGTATCAGAAGGCTGAAGTGAGAACTCAATTATTTTTATCTTGCCAGTTTATTATGCTTTAAGTTTCTTACTCCCTGTGTAATCCAAGTTAATTCAATGTGCAACACATAATTCGTAACAGCTTTAAAGTACTTGTCTGTATCTTTTTTTTTTCTTTTCATAATTGAATGTTGGCTTTTCCCCTGCAGCAAATACAAAGGTTTTCTATTATGAATACTTAAAGTATAACAAAGCATAATATTTTTCCAGATCTGATGGTATTTACACTGGAGTTTGGAGTATCAAAAGCAAGTTGTAACACTTAGAGTAATTATGAATAGATATGTGATGATATACAAACCTGAGAACAGCAGGGAAATACTCTTCTTTGCAGTATATGACGTACAGCTACACAAAAATCACTCAACTGAAAAACACAAATCTCCAGGCCGTTTGTTGTACTGAATTTGAGTGAACAATTTTACTGGATAACAACGTGCTAAGACTTCAGCCAATCAGATATTGTTAATGTCTTTAATATGTTGATTACTGGCAGTATTTTTTTCATTGAATTCTGCAAATAGTGCAGCCAACCAATCTGATTGTCAGTGTTTGAAATGAACAATTTTGTTGGTTAGTTTTGATGAGAGTCAAACTTTCTTGCATAAATATTTTCCCTGAATGAATAAGTATACTTCACAGAACAAAGATTATAGTGCAGGTAGATTAAAAAAATAAAAATAAAAGTAGCCCCCCTAAAATCTAATTTTATATCTAAATTTTTTAAGGTTTAAAAAAAATGGTACCACTATTTAATTCCAATATTCACTACCTTCTGAAACAGTTTTTTAGTGCTGCTGGCAGGGCCTACAAACAGAACTAGAAAACATTAAAAATGTGAATGACTATTCCTCGAAAAACGTTTGCACTATTTATATTAAGTCTAATAATGAAAACCTTTGACAGCAAAAACAGTCCAATTCATACTAAAGTGATTCACACTGAAGAAATATTTCTGTGGAAAAGATGAACAGAATAGCCAGAAAGAAATTTCTAACAGCTATGAAGACTGTAACAAAAAGCATGCACTGTGGCAGTAGAAAACAAATTGCCAGCTATTGTAAATCCTATTATTTTCTCAATGTGCCTAAATAACGTACTACCAGGACTCCCACTGACATTGCTGGCGTAGAAATAGAATATTATTGTGAATGCATTTTCAAAATGTTATAGAAGCCAATAGGGTCCACATAATTGCCTATAAAATATGCAATATAAGCTATCAAGCGTTCCATCTCCTTTAATGTCAAAAAACATGTTTTTCCCTTCTTCTGTCTTGCACGGTGAGCCTGATTTTTTTGGTAAGGCCCCCGTTTTATCACAGTAAATATAAGTACAAGTGACTAGTGCATATCAGGTTTAGAAGATGTCTTTCTTTCCACCTGATTTCTATTTGACTCGTGCACTCTGCTGCAGTTTTGACATGTTTCAGTTTTGTCACCAGACTTTTTGTTACATGAAGCATATTGTGACAAAATGTCACATGTCTTAGCTGAGCAATATGTCCATCCCTTCATGCTTACCCATGAACTGTTGGAGATGATTCCAGGTCAGTTGTCTGCAATACCAAACAGGTGATGTTGAGCACTGCAATGATACTGAGCAAAGTTTTTTCTGAAGATCTGTAGTAAAAAAAAGTGTTTTGGCTATATCTGTCATATTTCATCTTATGAAAATTCTTTCCTCTCCTAATGCTAAAATATTGTTTTTTTATATTGGTAGTTCGTAAAATAAGTGAGAGGGATTTTTTTTTTTTAATTCCATTTTTCTACTCTATAGTTAGGTTGGAGTAAGTAATGCTTCATAAGACAAACAGTTCCTTTTATTGGTAACACATTGAGGAAGATATGTACACATGTATACATGCGTGCACACACACATTGTGCATTTATCCGCTAGAAAACTAAGCTTGCATTGTAACATTTTGAAGAATTACTGAGTTATTTAAAAGCTTTAATGATCAAAACAGTTTGAAGATTTAGATTCTGAAGTGATCAGGAAAATAATGATTTTTGCAATAAAAGTGGAAGCAGACTCAAAACACAGGCAAGTATATAGTAAGATTTTGGTTCTTCAATGGATTTGTAAATTCAGTTCTTTCAACTCAATTGTTTTTGCTGTTCTATGACGCTAGTTTATATGTTAGCATTCACCATGGGAGTTTCACACTGTATTACCTGATATGATTTTTAAAAAAGTTTGCATCCAATGTTTCAATTGTTTGCTTGAAACTTTAAAAATAAGATTAAGAAACTGCTACTAATGGTAAAATTTAGGCTATTTCAAATCCTTATTATAATTGTTCTGATATGGGTTTCTTATATGATCCTAGAGGTTTAAATTTTCCAGCTTTTTACCTTAATTTACCTTAGAAATTGAATGGGAAAAGCAAACTTAAAATTGTTCTTTAGAATAGCCAGGTTACTTGTTTGAGTTATAATGACTGTTAACTTAATGACTTTAGTAGTTCACATTTCTCCATAATTTCCAGTGTAGAAGCTTTAATGTCATTGTCAAGGAGTTGAAAGAAATGAGCTTTCTCTAGTTGTGGCTGATTTTTATTTGGTCCAAGTGCAAAAAGCCTTACATTTACAATTCTTGCTTTGCAATTTTAACATGAATAATTTGTTGAAGTCAAAGTTTAAAGTCTTCCCATGAGTATTTGCTACAGGGAGTTGGGGCTGTGTGAAAACATCATACATATTAACACTTGTGAATATTGAGAATTGGCAGCACTGTGTTTGAGATAAGTTTTTACAATATGAATTTCCAGAATAAGCTCAATAAATTTGTCATTATGATTGTCAAGCCTGTAAAAAGATTCTAACAGAAACGTACATGAAATCTTTTATGTGAAAGTATATTTCCATGTGGAATTTCATGCAAAATCATATAAAGATTTGAAGAAAAAATCTTGCTATGGTTGTAGGTAGGTAGAGTTTTGATAAATTCTGTAATCTCCAAGATTATTCTGTCTGTTTGTGCATCTGAGTCTGTGTAGTAAGTACATGCTTGTACTACAGTGCTACCTTCCTTTGCTTTGCTAAAATCTGATCTCCTGTTTACAGTGAAATTTTCATAGAATACACATTTTGTTAAAATCTTGTGGGAGAGATAAGTGCTAGCCTCACAGCAAACTCAGTGAAATTTTCTCATTGTGTAGGTCACATTTCTCAGCATGCTTATGCAATTTGGAGCATTTAATACAGTCCCTACAGCACACCTGAGGGAAGTGCAAATATTCACATAAATGGCAGTATGCATGTGGTAACAACTTCATAATAGACAGATAACAGGCTTTCAATATGCAAAGTGTAATACATTTTAAGTTGAACAATAACAATTTCACAGCCCATTCAAAAAAAAAAAATTAGTAGCGTAAGTTTCATGCTGCTCATCAAATTAATCACAAGCCACACATAATTCATCTTTTACAGCAGATCTTGTGCTTCTTTATGTTGCTGGAACATTATGAGCCAAGTTCCGTTCATTCCATGTCACATCTTATGTTTCAGAAAATACACGTAATGTTGCTGCTTAAAAACTTCACAGAGAAAGAGTGCTAAATCCTGTAACACAAACTTCGGAGGATCAGTATGAATTTCACTGAGCAAGACAATCTGCACTATGTAGAATAGATCGGACACTCTACAGCTGAGTGAAACGTTAACTATATAGATGGAGTCAAAATAAATGACATAAGATTATGTCATGCTAGTACTTCTAGGAACATCAAACATGTACCAGCAATTTTCTCATATACCAGCTGCAAAAATTAATTGATTTTTACATTCTTGTACATCCCACACCTGCAAGTGTACACGCACATCTGCCCACCTGCAATTTCTTTATTTTATTTTATTTTTTTTTTAAAGAGAGACAAAAATTGCAAAAAGACAGTCATGAGAAATCAAAGTAGTCCAGATGGCAGTCAAGTAGTGTTTGGATTAGGAAGTGGAAAGCCACTACAATACATTTACATGCAGTTAGCTAATGTATCAAGCAAATTTCAGCAGGTTAGTAATACTGGTAACAAACAATGCAAATTCAACAAGTGTAATGAATAATTCAGAGCATACACTCAGTGCAAGCATTCCTGCACAATTTTCTAGCTTGACACAAATGCAAATTTTATAGCATTTGTACAACAGAAGTTTCACAGCATAAAAAACTCATATTCAATAAATGAAATTTATCTCACAGAGACATTCTACACAATTTAGCTGAATGTGCAAACTGTGTTTTGCAAAGCTTGCATGTATAATAGCTCCATCAGTTGGTCATCTGTAAACCTTAAACCTTGACTTTAGTTCTCTGTTGGTATGGTTTAATATATAGAATCAAGAAGTGCCTGCTGGAAAAGGATGTCACCTGTTCACTAGCAGTTCTTTCACACGTATGCTCTGAACTTATTTGCTCCTGCAACTTTTGCAATCTTGGTAGAAGACAGATTTTGAAGAGAACATAATGAAATGTGTGCCATACAACATATTTGCAATTTATGTTGTGCAAATTTCTTCATGACTTGATATAAATTTGCCAACCAAACAGGCACACTCTCAAAGACAAAATTGAGGATTAAAAATAATAATAATAATAAAAAGCATGTATTTATTATTGGCATCTACTTTAACTGTGGAGATACAAAGCTGTTTTATCAGTATGTAATCTTGTCACCAGCCTTGCTAGCTTCTGGTTCTCTCTGACTAGTAATTCTGAAGAAGCAATGAGACATACTAGAGTGCGTTTCCTCCTGTCAGCTAGCCAAAGGATTAGAGTTGGAGCTGCTATTCACCACCCAACCTTAGCATCAAAAAAGTTTTTTTTTTTTTTTTTAAAGAAAAACGAAAAACAAAAACTGAAACTGCATTTTGAATTTGCTCATGACAATTGGAACTCCCAGTGGGTGTGACAATCATGAGATAATCAGCTTTAGAGGATTATAGGACCCCAGGGGTGTGATTAGCTCAGGTTGGCCAAGCCCTCTGTCACATATTAATTCAGAAATGAATATTTGCATTCCAATATTGCATCTTAGTGGAAATAATTTCCAGCCTAAGAAACTTTTTTTTTTTTTTTGTTATGAAAAGCAATTCATATTGCACAAGACAATTGTCAGCTGTGGCTAATGAAATGTGAGATGATTAAGCAATAAGGATCTGAATTTTGTGTGATTTACTTCTGCCAATGATCTTTCAATGCAGAGAACATGCTCATTGTTATTTTTTGTCAGTCTTTTTCCTGCACTTTTGTTAAATTCTTGATGGAATGTTTTCAATTCATTTGATTCTATGGCTGACAATCAGATAACTTTTTCTTCCATAATTAGCAATTATCAACAGTACAGAAATGCTGAATGCTGTTGGGTTCGCATAATAAACAGAAAGCAGAAGTGATGGTAACAAGTTTGCTGAACTGAAAATACATCTTTTGTGCACTTGACAGCTATTTGGGCATTTGAAATGGTCCTACATACTTAGAGATGCTCTAGTGAAATGGCCTATATGTCTGACAGTTACAGTAAATCCAAGCAGGCAAAATTGCCATCTGACACAGATTTAGCCAATGTATTTGATAAAGTAGGCCAGAGAAACATAATCTGAGAATGCAGCAGTAATTTAAATCTGTTTTATCAAATAAAGGAAAGTAATTCTGTGCAATGAGAGAAACAGATACAGATTTGTCTGGCTACCTTTTTGCTCTAAGAGAGTTCATTGTATGTACATAGACGAACAGCAACCATGGGGGCTGCTTAGTATGACTTCTGTGTGCACTCTCTCTCTCCTTTATATCAATTTGCCTGCTGGTTACACAATCTGTTCTTCAGTGGTAGCAATTTCTTGGGTATATTTTTTCATAATCTACTTGTTCAGATCATGTATAGCAATTTCCATGCCTATAAAATGAAGATGATAGTGATGATCACTCTCTAAACAGTGCTTTGAAATTTAGTTACAAAAAGCCTTAAATACCATCAGTGGAGACAATTATTTTTTTTTATTTTCTTGCCTGGACTTTTCTTTTAAAATGTTTTTTTTCTTCTCTTTGGGAAAAAAAATGTGAATAATTCTGTTCTAGTACTGCCCACGTGCCCATGTTCCTATCAGAAATTGTTGTTTATCTGAACAAAAATATATTTCTCATTTCTGAACTTTCTGCTTTATCAGTCCATTCTTCTGTCATATCCATCAAATTGTATGTCATCTGTTTATAAAGTGTTGCTCTTCGCTGAATTTTGATAGATTTTTCTGTAATGTTCCTTGGGAGAAAATTTTGATTTTGTTGCTGTTGTTCAATTGTCTCTATTTTCTTCTTAAGTGCTTCTAAGTGTTTAGCAAAATCTGAACTTTTATTTCTTCACCAGTAGTAGCAATAGTTGTAGCTGTAGCCCCAATGACAGAAAAGTGGTAACATTGTGTAAAAGCCAATACTTAAGCCTCTTAGCCCGAGCATTAAATTGTCCTGTGCAATGTGGACCTGGAGAAAGGGAAGGAATAGAGATTGGAGTTGATGGGCTTTCACAGACTTTGTTGAATTTTAAGACGTTAATCCAAAACCTGAAGGTTAGCTGCTACTTTGTTCTTAATATTTGCATTGTTTCCTTAGAGCACTTTTATACTTAATATCATTTATTACCATTTTAAAAGGACATTTTAATGGAGTGTCTATGTTTCCGTATCCCTGTTGAGATTCTCCTTCCTTAAAACCCTTTGCAACCTCTTTTTCTCTCTTTCGCTATTAATCTCTCCTTGTGTATGCTCACCGCCACTGACAAATTTATTTATTGGTTATACGGTTTTGAGGACTGTGCTTTAGAAAAATGAAAGTCTAAGTGGTGTGGTGCAAACCTTGTCTTATTGTTATATACTGCTATAAAGCACTAAATATTAAGGTAGATTTCTTGTGGTGTCATTAATTGCCCAACGATGAAAAAAATTTAGACATAATTCCCATATGATTTTAGTGGGCACATAGGTGTCTCCATAATCCTGGCCCGAAAGATTGCTGAAGAAAGAGCTTTTAACTGTGAATGGTCTTACCTTAGGTAATGGAAAGCAGTCAGCAGCAAAGACAACTTCATTGATATCATTGCAGTACTCCATCCATATTCAGTACAGTACACTGCCAACAAAACTGTATTCTGCATTCAGCCTAATAAGTACTAACAAGCACACATCTGTTGTATAGGCACAGTACCTCCCTAAGCTGCACATTACCAGACTCAGAGGGAGAGAGCAGCGGAATAAATGGGCTCCTTCCAACATGACTGCAGCCAAAGCAGTGACTATTTGGGGTGATTTTTTTTCCCCTGGCAGCCACAGTCAACAAACCCCGCAGAGCCACTGGCTGTCAGAGGACGAGCTACTTCTGTGCACAGCTGATCAAGAAACACTGCCAGACCGACAGCGCTTTGCACAGCTGGCCCGCTGCCCCTTCAGAGCAGCCCAGGGCTGAGTCTGCTCACATCCACACCAACCACTGACTTCACGAAGAAAGGCTACAGAAACTGCAGAGGAGGAGGGTGTAAAAGATTTCCCTGTTTTCTATGTTGGCTATTTCTACATGGGCAAATGAAGGAATGGGGGAACCAAAACATAAAGAGGGAGACAGATGTGTCCAGCACAACACTCATACTGACAGAAATGTGGGTTGAATGCATGTGTGGGGACTTCTGAAATTCCTTAAGTTACCTCTGTGTCTTCAGGTGCTGCTGTGTCTGAAAACTGTGGCCATGTTTCCATTTCAGGTGTTTGTTTTTTCTTTGCAATTCAGCTTGGATAATTTGTGCTATAACATTTTAGGGTGATAAACAACTGTGCTGCATATATCTTCCCCATTTTCCTTAAAAGAGTAAATAAATCTTAAAATGTTTTAAGATGAGTTTTATCCAAAAGAAGAAAAAAAAAAAAGCATTGGCTGCATAAAATCAGATAGCGTAGATAATAGGTCACTGAGCTGAATACATTCTTCTGAGGCCCCTGATGCTATGACGAGCATGAATGTGCAATTTCTGCTGTACATGTTACAGATAATGGATTTTCAGCAGTCACTCAGAGGAATATCCTTTCAGATGCTGCATTTCATTTACAACAATAAATACCTTTAAATCTTTCATTAGAATACAGTTTGTAGCAATGTTTTAGTAGGTTTATTCTGTAAATGCTTTCTAAGCTTTACCAGAAAGGTGGCTAGATGGTAGCAATGAAAAATACGGTGGTACCATTGAGTTGTATAATGGTGGTGTTTTATCCATACTGCTGTTTCACAGCAAGAACCATCGGAAGTATTATATTCAGCATTCATTGAAAGTGCAAGAAATGCAGCTTCTTAACTAATCTAGGCCTGAAGTCCAGGGCAGATTATAAAAACATCTATTCGGGAGTTTTTTTTTTGTGGTGCTCTAAGTTTCTATTATTGCGCAGCTCTCCCTTTTACCAGCATTTGCCAGAGAAGGAGAAAAAGTTGCTTCAAGGCATTGGGTGTTGCAGTGACAATAGGGACCAGCAGCTGAAAAGCTTTGTGTGAGTCCTTAAGTTCTCAGCCTGAGCTCACTTCATGAGACCACATCTAGTTACTGTGGTCAGCTCTCATTTCTGCACCAGTTATGTGTCCAGCCTAGTCCACATATTGAATTTTTTCTCTTTTGGGGTTTCATGGATGAAATGGGTACAGAGAAGATTGAAAAGACAGGTATCCTGACCAAAAACTCAAAATGTGCATTAATGCCTCTGGTCCCTCATAGCATGATCCAAGGTGCACAGTGTCTCAGAGGACATTTGCAGACAACCTGCAGCTAATACACCAGAGGTGGATCTCAACTCTTTAATACCATTTCTGTGGCCAGGACTGAAGTTTGCTTTGGTAAGGCAGGAGTTGACCAGATTAGCTTCCTGCAAAAGTAACTGTCTGTATGCAACCACTTTTAAAAGCTTCTGCTCTCAGCAAAGGGCGATAGAACCATAAAGAAAATGTCCTCACAAGAATACAACGAAGGCCTAGCTATTCCACGAATAGTTTTAGTTGTCTGTATTTTCCCTAGAAAATTGGTAGGAAGGTCTTCTAAAGACTCCTTTTCAGCTTTAAGAAGCTGCAAAGTTTGGATTTTGTGCAATGTCTTTGCACTGTTGTTGTATTCTTTCTTTACACAAAATAATAATTGGGTAAGCATCATGCACACTTAACACACAGTCCAACATCTGCCAGAGTTCAAATGCAGATTAACTTGCATGTGTTTTATTGCATTTCTGCCTCCTGGAAAAGGAACACACAAAGTCAGTGCTTCATATTCCCAGATTTTTCTTGACTAAAATTTAAGTGCAAGATAGCCTGTTATTCCATACGTAAACACAAAGCTGTAATTAATACATAATGAATTTCAAACCTTGGACACAAGCTCAGTTTCCAGCAGGCAGGCAGAGCATATGAATTTATGTGTCAGATTTGTAACTTGAATATTCCTGCAACACAGTCCTCTAGAGAAAAATGCATGCTTGTTTTCACTCCTGTAAAATTTAAGCATGTCCAAAGTGATGTTTAGCGTGGAAGCAACTCTGCAGTGTGCAGTGCTGCTGTGTAATTATGAAGCATTTTAGAAAGTAGTTAAAATAGCTATTTTCCAGATATAAATATCCATTCCCTCTCACAGCAGCAAAAGTAATTATTCTTCTTTTGAGTAATAAGTGCTTGCTAACTTCCCCATCACCCCTAGATAGAAGTTTTGGTTTAAGAACACAACAGGAGTAACGTTGCTTGGCATCCTTTAATTTATTTCTAGGAAAAGATTTATAGCAATTTTTTATATTTCTCAAAAGGATATTCAAATGTTGGCTTCAGTGATAAATTAAACACCTTTAATGAGAGACATATTGCTAGGCATGTGCATGTCTTACAGAATCTTACAAATATACTTAAGTATATGCATTGTACAGTAATTTCAATAAACTTCCTGTCCTTTGTCAATACAAGTCTTCTTTTAAACAATTCAAGTCTTTGGAGATGGATAGATGTATGACCTTGAATAAGATACTGCTATCAGCCCACGCTCACATTGAAAAAAGGGGCAGATATAACACCAGGCAGCAAAGCTGAAAACTAGATTTGATAAATAATTTTCCCCAGAATGATTTAACTGAAGGCTAACTGCTTATTTTTCAAGGCTAGACTCTCTCAGTTTTTTCTGAATTTATTTTCTGTGATTTAATTTTGTAATAACAACTCTGTGCTAAATATTCTAATTACCATTTCTATATACAAAAGCATACTTTTAAGGAAAACTATTGTTTAAAGATAGCGGCCGTACGCTTAGGACTTTTGGATTATATCTCTACTAAAATTTGAGGCAGTAATAAATTAGTACAATAGCACACACAGATCTACTGATTATCATCTTACTGATTCATACTGTTACCTTGAAAATAACCAGTGCTCTGACTTCTATGAATGAAATTCAAACATATTCATATTAACGAATTATACAAAAAATGATCTTATGTCTTGCAGTTATTCATAAATTGAAGTAAGAAATTATCTTCTGACCAAAATCTGTATTACTATAAAAGAGCAAACAAAATCCAAGGCACTGAATGGAATATCTGTCATCCTGTTGAGGGAGTTTAGCCACACCTTTGTGTACATCAGGTTTCTTTTACATCAATTTATCAATCTTCTTATTGACAATCAGTTGGAATGAGGCCTGACTTTAAATGGCTAGAGTTTATGCTGGCCTTAATCTCAACAGTTAAAAAAAAAACAAACAATGACGACAGAAAAGAACTTGCTTAAAAAAATAAACCAACCATCTTAAAAACAAACAAACAAACAAAAATGAATTTCAAGGTCACTGAGCAATTTTAGATAACTCTAGCATCTCAATTTAACCACCTTTTTTTTTAAGCTTATTGCATATACAACTTTGATTTTAAACATTAAACTGCAAGAGTTTATCTTGCTCCCTTGTTTCATAAAAAATCTGGACTTAAGGCTTCTGTCTCTAAATGTAAGATGGATATTCTGGTAGCACAAGTCTGGCAGTAGACCATGGGTAATGTTATGCATAGTGTAGTGTGGGCGGAAGATAGCTGCTAGGGGTAGCTATAGCCTGTTCTAGTCACCTGGACCAAATGAAGCCTGTAACGTGCCCAGCAATGTTACATAGGCATTCAAGTTGGCTGCAGAGAGGAAGTTAAAGGATGATGTTGACTTCTTAGTGCTGAAGCCATGGGCCAGCAGCTTTCTGGGAAAGACCAAAACCAATGCTGATCTTGTAAGTCCAGAGGAGTTTACAGCTGTCATCACTAGGGTAAGGCTGTGATGTCCTGTATCATACTAGCATCTAGTCATCTTTTACCTGCTATCCAGTTTGTCTAGCAATAGTATTTGATCTGAAATATGAAATCACCATGGAAACTAGTTAGTATGTGAAGTATAGGGGTAGCATCTGTATTACAACTTTCTAGTTCATGCAGTTACAGAACAGGTTTCTGAATATGCAGAGTACCTCAGTTCTGTCGTTTAGCAAAGTTATGTTTGATCAGCAAAGGATGTTATTTATTGAAGGTGACTTTTCATATGATACAGTGGTTAGTCAAGTGTGAGATGTGTTACCTTGGATCTCAGATAAGAAAGTGAGGTATTAATCAAACTCAGAACATCTTCAAGTTTGGTCCTAGTCCCAACGTGCTGAAGCAGGAAAAAATGATACAAACATGAATAAATTTAGAACAGAAATTAGGAGAAAATGTTTGTAAGTCTCATACTAGAGAGATTCTGGAAGAACTTTCCACTAATACTAGGACTGTTTCAAATGTGGAACTCTGTTTCTGTAGGGCATTTATTTACAGTAAAGTTTCAGTGTTGAATAGCTGGCCTTGATTAACTGAGAATTTCCTTTCAGTATTTCTGAGGCTGCAAACATGCAGGTGGACATGTAATTTCTCTCATCTGCACTACAACAATAATTCGGTGGGAACATTCACAGTACTGTTGTTAGCATGGTTAAAGCATTGGGAGGATCAGGGCTTTAGCTTTCCATAATTTAGTAAAAAGATTTTATGATTCTTAAATGATAAGTACTAGAAAAATAAAAACACAAAACAAAACAAAAACAAACAAAGAAAACAGCTTGAAAAGTCTGCTGTTGTACATGCAGAGGTGGTTGTGGTCCTGCAATACAAATCAGAAATCTCAAGATTTCTTAGAGTGTATCTCAATACACTCTAAGTAATCTTAGAGTGTATTGGGCTTCTCTTATTTGTTTCATCTCCCAAAGGAATGAGTGATCTTGTGAGTCGCAAAGTTAGGTGCACTTAGGATTACGTATTTCATTTGTGCACTTTCCATGTGATTGCTTGTATCCAGGAATACAGTGCATACCTAGTAAGTGTCTTCAGTCAAACTCAGATTTCACAAAGATGATTTAAAAGTACACCTCTAACTATAAACATGCATTACTTTATATTAACACAAGTTTTAAGTCTGAGTAGATTTTATAGTATAAAACAGCAGCTTCTTTATCTCTATATGAGTCAAGTGAATAATTCACCATGAATAATTTATAAGATGAATTGAGGTTCCTCTTTCATGTACCACCTACGTGAACTAATTTCATTTATTTTACTCTTTGCTTTTTTAATCTTTTTTATATATTATTATTTCCTTTAATTGCAAGGTAGCATGTACATCTGAAAGCTGAGCTTCCTTACCTATTGGTGCTTGGTCAAGTAAGAGCCATGTTTTTATATTCTGAATGGATAAGCAGAATATAAATATGTTGTGGAAGCAAATGTTTTAATTACAGATCTAAAATCTGCTTATGACAAATGCTGCTTAATATGAAACATGCTCTGAGAAGTTATTACCAGGAGTAATGTGAATGGGATAAGATGATTACATAAATCAAATACATCAAGGTGATCAGAATAATCTCTCAGTTTGTGTGTATCTGCAGGTATTTTTATGGTGATTCCTCTATTGGAATAATATATAGGAGGTACGTTGCCTGTTTTAAAGGATCCAAATTACCCCCGAGGAATACGACAGTAAGTGCAGGCAGAGAGCATGCTTTCTGGCTCTGTGGTGCCTTTTAGGAAGATCTCATTATATGACATTGGTACATCAAAGACTGTCTCCAGTATACAGGTTAGGGCAGTCTCAGTCCTTTTTTGATTTATGCCAACAGCTAAACCTATTCCAAACTGTCTCAAAATAAAGAAAGTAGGAGATGCCTCCCTTCTGTGTTTGTACTAAGCTCGCACCATCTCAGAATGAATCAGGCCTATGATATCTATTTTATAAAGAGTTTCAGACTCTTAATCCTATTTAAATTTTAATATGAAGGCTTGTTATAGTTTCTATAATTTGAGGCATTAAAAGCAGATGAAGCATCTTTAATCATAAAAGCTTCATTGCTCTAATTTATGATACTTGCATTTTAAGCCTTACCATAAAGTGGATTGTGTTTGGGGGATGATAGTTCACAGTAAGGAAATGTGATCCATCAGGAAACCTGTTTACATTAAAACATTTTGACAGCAGCAGTAATTAAACCTGTTTCCCAGGTGCAGAGCAATATTTTAAATGCCCCTCTGGCTACAATACCATTCAGGTTTGTCTGTCTTTCTCTCTTACCATCTATTGCAAAAACAAGATAATGAGAAGAGGGCAAAATACAAGGAGGGCTGGACTAGCAATTAATAACCTAAGTATATAATCAGAACATTAAAATCTCATTTTTGATGATTTGTGTACTACTTTGTATAACACAGAAACATTCTTTTGTGCCTTTCCACATGCCTGAGAAACAGTAAATGGGAATTCATGGCACCAGTGCTTGCTGTTATGACAAGTTATAGCCTAACGTGATCATTTCTGACTTTGAAACGTGAGTTGGCTTTAGAACACTGCTACACAAACCTTTTTATGCAGCATGTGATTTTCCTGTGAACCTTTCTTTAAGTAACACTGCATAAGGACTGGCAAATCCTAAAAACTTGATGAACTCATGAAAGCATAATTTGGACAAGTACATGCTTGTGCCACAAAGCCAAGGATAAGATCTATTTAATTTACAGCACAGATCAAACACTGCTCAGTGTCATCCTACTAAAACTCTTTTAAGACCCCACCCCCAGGCTAACTTGCTTCCGATCAGCCTCCTCCTTAAAATCCCCAAACTGACAGGTGAACGTGTACTTAACCACCCACTCATCGATACCCTTTGGGAGTAACCAGTCTGTCCTACCACCACGACAGCTGGCCACAGTACTTGTTATCAAACCATCTGCCTGAAACCTCTGGAAGAAATCTTTGCCAGCAGGGTCTTAGGCATGGGTGAGCTCTTGGTACAACAGCCAGCACACAATTTTCCTCTTCGGAAGGCTTGGCCCTGGGACACCTAGCTGTTTGACTCTTGCCTGCTTTTCACCACATATTCGAGGTCACTGTATCAAAAGTGGACAACTCAGTCTTGTAAATGTGGCTATGTTTGAAGGGAGGTGGTGATTCTGATGGCAGGAATAGCAGTCGATCTGTGGGAAGATTTGAGAGGCAGCAGGACAGTCACAGCAAGTCTGAGGAAGAAAGGCTTTAGTACCGCCATATTTCATAGCCAAGACTGTCTGCCCTTTCTATTGCAATATTTTCTACAGCAGATGAATGGAGAATTATCACCATTTCTAAGTGCCTGAGAGTCTACACACCATGTGCTTAACTGAGGTATTTATCATTTAAGAACACCTTTAAAGATATCAGAAAGCCATAACTACTGAAATACTGAATGTAATTATTATTGTTCCTACACGGCTTATATGTGAATACATGCCGCTCCCCAGAGCTTGAATTCACAGGAAATGAAATGGAACAGCTTTTTTCCTCTTTCATGCACTCTTTTCCATATTGCGAAATAAGGTATTGCACAAAACTGGCATGTCACTTGTACAATCTATAGTAATCACAATAAAGCCTTCATTGCTGAATCAAACCCTGGGAACACCTTCGTATTCAGTGCTAATCCCGTGCTTTGCTGGGCTGCTCACCAGCTCTGCCTGCCCCGTGGCCAGGAAGCTCTGTAGAAATCTTAGTAGCATGGGGCTGCGCCTACTGCAAATGAGACCCACTTCGCAGTAAAAGTTTTTTTTGAGTGTTTATTGCTTTCCATAAATATATAAGAATATACAAATATTTGTTGGAAAAAAAAAAAAGCCACTGTTTGCCACCCATTGTATTGATAATGGAAGTGATCTGGTTTAGCATAGCTATAAAGATCATGTTTTTACATGTGTAGTCCAGAAACTACTCATTTAAAAACCACAACAAAGTATCTTAACAGAGATGTTAACCATAAAAAAGAAAATACAGTCATTATTCATATAGTTATCATCAGAGGGCATAAATGAGCACAGTGAGTAAAATTGTATTGCTCTCCTGGTCGTAATGCCTCTACATGCTGCTCTGCTGAAGCACTGCACACTTGTGTCTGCCTGGGTTTCTGGGGTGCCTGCAGCACCTGAGGGCTGGCCAGGACTGTCTGCTAAGAAGCCTAAGAGATACTTGTTACGAGTTGCTGTGAAACATGTGGGACAGGAAAGATCGTGGTTTGCAACAGCTTATTGTTTAAGTCTTACAAAACATCAGCTCTGTGCCTCACTGTGTGCTGGTGCTGTGTCTGTTTAGTGTTTATATACCTACAGTCAAAGGACTTCTGTAACCACAGGACTGGGTGATGTCTTGTCTTGTTCATTGTGGAATTAATTGTACTTGTTTTAGAGTTAGCTGTTAAAGAGATTAGGAAGGTGAAGCATAGCAGGATAGCTGTGGTTGCATGGCAACTGAAAAGAACAGTAACATCTGGTAGTCTTAATTTTTTTCAAACCTATAGATCTTTGTGCCATCGTGTGACTATTATTATTCCTACCACCGTGCCTCGCTTTTCCTGTTTCTTAGTCAATAGGTAATATCCTCCATGTTACCAGCTAACCCAAGGGCAAAATTAAATATAACGTCGGATGCTGTGATGCTAAAGTCAGTTTCCTAAGTCTCAGGTTTTGCTAGCCCCAGAGGATACTCTCAAGAAGCTGCATAAATGAAAAGGTCTATCCCTCATACAAAAGACCTGTTTTGAGGTTATTTGGCCATTGCTGTTAGCTGCTTGTAAGTATGGTGTCTCTCCTGTCTGCTCAGACAGTAGATCTATTTGAAATTTTGTTTACTTTCCTCCCCCAGGGCCATTTCCTTCCTGTTAGAAGAGCAGGAAGACCAGGCCATCTGTCACAAGAACAGGATCTATAAGAAAAGCTGTAGTAGTTGCACTTTAACTCATCTTCCTTGATAATTTCCCCAGCTGTGTCTCCTATTGCTTCGTGTTTTATTTCTGACAAACAAAAGAGCCTTATTAAAGCAGGGGTTTGCTTCGTTCAGCTTTGAGATAAAAACTCAGTAAGTGATGGGGTGTCAGGAACAGGCCAGGCTGATTTGTTCATCTGCCTTTAAGCATTGGTCATCACTCACCCTCCCCATGGTTTTCTTCACTGGTTATAATAAAAGGAAACAAACAGGAGAGGAGTGCCCACGGAGCTTCCCCCTGGGGAGTGGTGGCTGTTGGGCAGGCTCGGCTGGTAGGGGGCTTTGGGCAGCCTCCCCAGCCACGCTGTTCAGAGACAGGAGCTGCTGTGAGCTCACCTCGCCTCTGTGTGGTGGCTGTACTTATAGGCGCCTGAACCGTCCTGGGTCTAGAGCAAAGCTACTGATCCAAGACCAAAAGGCAGCGGGGCTTTGGAGCTGTAAGGGAGTGTGGACACACTCCCCTTGCCTCTGAGCACCCTAGGTCTCCTGACTCCCTGATCTGCCTGTTGCTGCACAGGAAATAAACGTGAGGGAATCCTCGGTGCCAAAGCACTTGGTGCAGTCTGAACACCTTGCTGGGATGATCAAGCAGGGACCTGAAGTTTATGAACATACATCAGGAATCATTTTCCTTTACTGATGAACTGCAGTGAACCCTGTGTGTGCATTTGCTTGGCTCGTACAATTCTTACTGTCTCCCACGCTGCTGATGAGAGCATTTTGAAATAGCTTAGCTCAACTGATAGAGACAATTGTATAAATGTGGAAAATTAATTTCTTATATTTTAAAATCTTGAGTATACTCGCAGACTGTATAGCCAACACAAATATTTTTTCCTCTGCATATTCTGCCAGTAAGACCTCCTTTTGTACAACCACCTTTATAAATCCTCTTTTGCTACTTCCTATTCATCCTTTTGTTCAGATCTTTTTGAGAGTTAGCCCAGATTAAAATTCACCATCTCTAAAAAAAAAAAAAAAAAGAGATGCAAAAGGTATTCTTTTTTCTGTGTGCATCTCCAGCCTTTCTTGACAGGCTGTCAAGAAATAATGTCTCTAAAGAGCCAGGTTAGATCTTCAGAGACAACCAGCGATGCAGTTCTTCATAATGTGCTAAAACCCAGTCAGAGTGCACCTTATTGTTGCTGCATGCAGTGATGTGACATCTGAGTTATTTGTTTGCTCTGCCATAAGATAGTATTAGTGGATATAATGTGAACAGATCACTCATTTGTGGGAATATTCATGGTGCCGCTTTCGAGAGATCATTGAATTCGGTAGCAGATGGCAAAGCATGGATATTCATGGACTACTTTAAAAGCTATCTTTGGTAAAAAAAATGTTTCCATACAGAGCAGCTAATGCATGTAACTGAGATTCTACAACACTTATTACTTAATATTTACATGTATTTACAGTAAATCTTCATGAATGCCACTCAAGCAAGAATTTGCTAGTTCCAGTTTTTATTATAGTTTATCCCATGAGTTCTTTATAGCTCAAGCCTCTGATCCTGCAAATACCTATGAATGAGTTAAACAGCACTTACTTGTGTGGGCCTGAGTTCTGTGAGACTGAGCGCTTGCAGCACAGAAAACTCCAGCAACATGTGCCGTGTGTGTCAAGGTTTTCAATTACCTGGGGATTTGGGGCCTCCAGTTTACAACAGCTAAAATAAATCCAGTAGTTTAGAAGTGAGGGGTTTGTCTGCTCAGAACCGCAGGACCCTTATGATATGTTACATTGGGAAGCTAGAAAATGAACCTTTTCTAAAGGTGATGTCTGCCCCGTCCTTTTGGGATCACTTGCATGCTCCTTTCATCCGGCAGTATTAAAGACCTGTGTGTGTTCCTGCAGCAACATCCCATGTGTCCTATTATCCAGCCTACACACTTAAGTTTGATACAAAAGGAAAAACAAACAAAACAAAACAAAAAAAACACAGAATTGTTTTTAAAAACTATTTCCTCAGTAAAATTCACAATACAAGTATACAAGTCTACTTGGGGTTTTGATCTGCCTAGTTTGGCTCATGCTCACTTGCTGTTTTCTTACTCTTAGTTACCTGATGTTTAAGATTCATCCACATAACACTGATATACTTCTGCTATCACTTACTGTGTCTGCCTTGTGTGGGGCTTGGGTGTGGGTTTCCAGCTGGAGCTGTCTGAGGTGTCATTGCCTTTCAGCTGTTTGCTATGAGTGCTTGATATGGGAGAGGGATAGCTCAGGATGGGTTTTTGCCTGTGGCTGCTGCTGTAGGCTAGACTGCAGGACAGGAGCTGTGGGGAGCATAGGGGTTGTCGTCAGCTTTGCAGAGACCCCTTTCTGCAGGAACTGGAGGTAAGTCTCAGAGGTTTTGTGTCGATGTGGCTGCCAGCATCGGGAGGATGAGTAATTTCTGAGAGAAGGTAGGGACTGAAGTGTGCTAAGCTACCACAGCTGTCTCCCGAGCAAGTATTTTCAAGTGCTTCGTATTAAATTTGCTGATTCAATTTCTTGGAGCTGCATGAACATGAACAGCACAGTGGGGGGTCAAGCTTTTAGCTGTAGTCTGTTCGGTTTCTGGAAGGCTGTTGGTTCTGGGAGTTATCTAGTTTGAAGTCCACTGAGTTGAACATACCAGGCCCTGTGCTGCAGGTCTATCTTTAGCTATCAAGGAGAGGGATTTTTAGTGTTTGTGTATTGTTTCTTTAGTCTTGTTGTTAATTCTCATAGTGATAAAAGCAGCTATTAAGTGTCCTGCTGATTTTCTTTCCTTTATCCCCCCTGTCCGGAGTGCTGTTACTTCATGTTAAAATTTAAATAAAATCTGTGACTGGATGGGACCTCTGCACCCACTGTGGGCTTTATTCATGTGCTGGTAATGCCCCTTGGAAGGGGACATCATGCAGATTTCCATCCATCCAACTCACTGTTTTATTTTTTCCATCTCAGTTTCCCTAAAGCCTCGCAACCTTGTTCTATGTGCTCAGATGAGTCAGGGAGTCGCTCAGCTAGCAGTAAATGCACTTGGTGGCATAGCAGGAACAGTAAATGCTCTGAGAAACATGTGAACAGCTTGAAGTCTGATGCAAGAGTATGTGTTTTTATGCATACGTATGTAGCGTTTATTAAAATGTATTTGAACGAGCATTAATAATGGCTACAATGCTAATGTTTGCTATGAGCTTTCAAGTCACGGGGGAAGCTGAGTACAAAGTGTAACTTGAAATCAGTCCTGGTAAGAAACAGCTAGATTGTAAGTACTGTGTTGTGCTTGCCTTCTAGGAAACGACTCAGTGAAATCTGATTAATGGCACAAACTGTCTGAAGAAGATATTCTTAACAGGTAAACTATTGCATCCAACCTTATTAGCAGCATAGCAGAGACTGAAGTTCTTCTTTCTGCTTCAGATACAATAGCTCTGGTTTCTCTCTGTTTGTGGAGAAAGGTCTGGTTGGAGCAGACCTGGAATTTTCTGCCTTGAGTTGCGTTGACTTGGTGCTGCTGAGTTTTGTAGAGCAATTTGGAGACCTGGATTCAGAGTGGTTTTTCTTTTTTTTTTTTTCGGTTGTAGTCTAGTGCTGGTGGTTAAGGTGGTGTGCAGAGTTTGTGTGTATTAGGGCTAAATTATTTATGTCTAGTTTTCATCAAGTTAGTGTCATTCCCCTTGTGTAGTGGTTCACATTGTGAAAGCCCGACAAGTATTGCAGCATGATTCTTTCAAATTCCTCATCTTGCCTGGAAGAAGGAATAATAAAGGGTAAAAACTAAACAAATGGGATTCGACAAAACTTACTGACTCTGCACAATGTTCAGGCATGCAGTCTGTGGTTGACTTAAAATGAAACAAGAACACAGGGGACTACATTTAATTTAAACACCACTCATCCCAAAATAACTTAACCTGCGGAATGATTGCTGTGCAGACACTGTAATAATATAGCAGAGCTGTCATTTCAGGCAGTATTTAATAGTCTCTGGCCAATTTCATTAACACTTGAAACACTTCTTGAAAAGCGATAAAAAATACAGATACATAACCTTTACTGAACTCTCTGAGATCCCATGGAAGACGTTTGTAGCTACTGCCAGCTTCTTATTTTGGTTGTGGAGTGGGCCACAGCAGATTCTTAATCTTTTCTTTTTTTTTTCCCTTCAGAAAAAAGTAGATGATGAAGTGGGCTTCTGACAGTTTTTGCTTTCATGTGTTCTGTGTGGAAGCCCAGTAAGAGGAGCAGTGTTTCCTCCTCCTAAAATAAATAAGTAAATAAAAGGTCATAGAATAAGTACCAGTGGTCATGTTGTTAAATTTCTGGTTTTATTGCCATGTATTCCATGTTCTCACCATAACACACAGGTCTTGATGATTGTGGAAAGACATGAAATTGCCACAATTCTTTTATTTTTGTGTGTGTATATAGATATTGCAGTTATGTGCATGTATAAGAGATGATCACAAAACTCAGGCATGTTCCTCTGGCTTTACGAGGCTCTACAAATCCATGTGCTGAATGTGAGCAGCCCAAGCACCCAGCCTTACCTGGGGCTGTGTTTGCTTGCTACTTCAAGTGGCAGTGGTTGGGTTGATGCTTAAAGGTGACAACAGCTGGTGTGGGGCTTGCCCAAGGGTTTGTTCACTTGTCTGAAGGAGCTGAAATGGGCTCTCTTGAAGGCCTATGTATGGGTTTTGCTCCTGCTACAAGCTAGAGCAACAAGTCAACTTTCCCATGTTGAACTACAGCAGCTGGGAGGTTTGCATGGTTGTTGCATGTTTCCATTATTGACTGGAAATGCAGATGAAGTAGCCTTCATTCATTTCCCATGTTTCTGGGCTGCCTTGCTTGAGTTGTAAATTAAAATTTGTGCAGGGTTGCTCATGCTAAGAAAGGGTTATGGGATCAGCCCTTTACTGCATTAGCAGTATGTGCAACTTGGCTCTTGTGGCTCTCACTGAGGCAGAAGGAAAGTCTTGGTGTTCCAGAGCAGCAGAGGTGGGCTGGGTGCTGCATGTAGCAGAGGTTGGCTGGGAGCCTGGGGTGGGACGATGGTGGGGGCTCATGCCTGCTCTGCCCAGAGTGAGAGGCTGGCTTGTGCTGGGGCCTGCTGCTGGTATCACAATAACTAAAATGGCAAGCTGAATGGTATGTGGTATTGTGAAAGATGAGCTGTGCTAGGAAGGAAATGGCTGTCTGCTGTGGCAGAAGTAGCTTGGGAATTGCTCAGGGAAAATTTTTTCAAGGGTAGGGCATGTGGTCCATGCAGGTACATCTGTTCCTTCTTGCTGGCATCAGGCTATTCTGTACTCTGATGTCCCTGCTAATGGTTGCAGCATCATTGTGCAAAAGCCTGGTATTAGAGGTTTGTTCCAGGGTAATAATAAGCCAAAACCTGAAACGGTTGGAAGAGCAGAGTCATGTAGAAAACCGTGACTTTGCTGCAGAGTGGAAATGTTGACCTTCTACTACTGCGACCAGTTCCAGGTTACTAAACAAAACTGAAATACTGCTTTCTAATAAACTGGATCCTTTCATCTTCCACTTGCTAGTATCTTGGCTCAGACCTGGAGCTGGTTAATGTTGGTAACTTGCCACATTAGAAGTTTCAACATCTTGTTAGGTTTTCCTTCTTTATTCAAACAAAAATATATATTAGAATGTTTCCTGAAATTAAGCATTTTAGAAGGCATTTGAAGCTTAAAATTGACTTACAGACCTCTGTAATTTTAAAATGTACTGTGTTTATATATGGTTATTATATATAGTTTTTGTATTATTTCTGGTTAGGTACTGAGTTATTGTAGTCCCTGACAGGCCCCATAGTCAAAAGGGGCTGTTTTATTTTAATACTTCAAGCTCAAAGATATTGAAAGCAGCTGCTCTTCTGTTTAGAAAATAGCTTAATACTTTGATCTGGAAAATAATGATGTGTCTCATTACAGGGGAAAAAAGGACATATTTTGATCTAGAAGATAATATAAGAAATTTCAAGTAGCAGCAGCCACCCTTTAAGCTTCTAAAAATAGAATATTTCAGCTGTGTCTTAATCTGACGTGTCATGATAGAGCTAATAAAGCTGGTGGCATGACTTGGTACAATGATGTGTTATATTAAATGTTATCATGACCCGTGTCATGAAATAACGCGTGGATGATAAATGTATTTTTCAGCATGAAATAGAACCTAAAAATACCATCCTGTTTCTGGAAAATGTGCAAATTTGTGTGAGTCTTGAGTGATGTAGGACACTGAATCTAAATGTATGTTCTAAATGAACATCTACATGTTCCTGCAGCCTGCAAATATCAGTGTGATGGTGGAACTGAGTCAAAGGCTGTTTGCATTTCATAGCAGAGTGACGGGTGAGACATCCCAACAGGGGTCAGTGGTGCATTTCCCACTGAAGCCAGTGGGGCCAGCATCTTGGATAAAGCTTCAGGAAGAGTTTCATTGCCCTCATGGAAGTGGGAATGTGGGAGTCACCAGCAAACCCTGTTGTGCCTTCCCTCTCTTCCTTCTGCAGCTCTCGTCTTGATAAACAATCCATCTTGCTACATAACATTGTCACAAGTGTGCTGCAGTGTGTATATCCAATATTAGAATGCTTGACTTTATTTCTTGTCAGAAATACCTTCAATGAAAATGTCTTTCTGAATATTTGAGGCATAAATGCAGACCTTTGAAAGGGAGAGCAAGTTCTATGATTCTGTAAGTTAATGTCAGGGCCAGTAGTTAGCAGCCTCATTTTCCATTTAGCCTTCTCAGATCAAAGCACTGGGTTACTAGACCCTAATCGGGGCTTGATTATTGGCAAGTCTTTATTTGATCTCTTTCAAGGTATTAAACAGCTGCCTGTTAAATTGATTTTCCTTTTCCTGGTGGTAAAACAGTAGCAGGTTATCTATATATCTTGGGGTGCGTGAGGGGAGGTGGGGACAGAGCAGGGGCAATATAATTACAACTGTTTTTAATTTGGGAATGGTATCATGACAGGCTTCTCTGTCTTGCATACTTGTTGCTGGTTCTATTTAATGCTTGACTGCCTTAGAGTCAGTGGGTCTTTAAAATGCTTCTGTATAGTTATCCATATTTTTGAAGAGGAGAAGCTGAGATTCAGACAAAGTGATGTGTCCATGGTCGAACAGGAAAACTAGGGGAAAGCAAACAATCGTGTGTCCTTCTGTTGGCTTTGCATACTCAGTGCAAGCCTGTATTGCTTCAGGGAAAAGCCACAGCTCATCTTTTCTCAGACGTCTATTGCAGTGAGAGGGTTTTTTGAACATACCTCATAGCAGCAGTCTGGATGGGCCTGGGCATCACTGCATGTACAGGTATTTTGCTGGTGGCCTTAACTGGTGCAGTTTATCACAAAGCTGTTTGCAAGGGTTGTTGCAATGACTTATCTTCCAGCATTGTTTGTTGTTTCCTTAACAAGCAGGGAGAAATTAACTTGATTATCACTGTTAAGTAGAGAAAGTGTCCCAGGTTTCAGGATAAATGTTAAAATAGCTGTGGATCAGCATCTTGCAGACTCTCTTAGGATATTTATTGTTTAAGAAGGATAATTAGTGTCAGTACGAGGTACAACAGTTGTCCTGTGTGATGTACACATCTTTGTCTGTGCTATGCTCATGCCCAGACAGTCCTGTTGAGAAATCAGACCAGCTGTAATACTAAGACTGGATATTTTCACTGGGGTCTCTCTCCCTCTGGATTAAGTATTCAGAGGGGCCAGTGGTACTTAAAGATACAGTTCTGGAATGATGTGCTTTTATCCATGGCCACAGCTGTTGCTTCAGAGTGTTTGCAAACATTTCCAAGGGCTCAGCCTTATTCTGCTCTGCAGGCCTGCTTTTTTCCTCAGGACAGGAGGGTGAAGATCAAATTTAATACCCTGTTCTGGTGAACAAATAGTTCATGCATGCAGTGACGTCTGAGTGTTCAGCAGCTTGAATTTATTGCATATCACATATTTTACTAGTTTCCATTGTATGTTTTATATGAGCAGGTAACAGTTGGATGATGAAGATGCTTTCTGTTAATCTGTTTATCCACACTGGACGCTAGTATGCCATGTGCTTGTGATGCATCTGCTAAATGCCATATCTAGACCTTTTTGTTTTCCTCCATGAAATGCTACGGGTGTCTTGTATTCTTCCATTAATACATAAAATATCTGTAGTATCTTAAAAGATTAGTCTGTTATCTGACTGCTCTGTCTTGCTCAAGTTCTGAACGTGTCCTGTTACAGCAATTGGGCTATATTCTTATCAGGTTAGTGTAGCATTGTATTAGGGTAGCTATTGTTCTGAGCCTAAATAACATTTTCTCATATTAGAAGAGTTGAGGCTTGCTCTATGTGAAATGCAGTGGTGGTTTTACCTGACAAAGTTATAGCAGTGCCGCACACTGCAAAACTTAGTGGGTTACACCTAAAATAGTAGGAAAAAAGCAACCATCTGTATAGATGAAAAGTTTAAAGTGGGAGGGTGTTCAATGTGGACACCTTTGCCTTTATGTCAAGCTATAGAATTGCTTGTCTTGTTGAGAAGTGTGGACAATCTGCTACTGTCAGGAGAAAAAGGGAAGCAAAGATCAATTTGATTGCTCGTGGTGAAGAGTGATACAGTCAAGTGCAAGGTAAAAGTAGCTATTGAAATAGGTCAGTGCAGTCAGAATTTTTCTGAGGACTCGGTGAAAAAGTCCGGCCAAGTAAAAAGCAAATGATCTGTATTGGCTCTTCCATATCTTAAATGCCTTTCAGTTTGAATTGGATTTTTCAGTTTCAGTCCCCACAGTGGTTCCTGGTGCTGCATGGCAAAATGAGAAACGTGTAGCCTGGCTGCCTTCTACATGATAAGTACAGAAGTAAGGAGGAGGCCACTTGAGCATCACTATCTCTGTTTTGTAAGGTTGTCTACTGGTGGAAGCAGGGAGAAGCCATGGAAAGATGAAAGCTGAGAAAGGAAACCGCAAAAATGGCAGTGGGAAGGCTGTTTATTTTCTGTCTAGAAATATTTTTACTAGTGTTGAACTGAATGCCATTGAGGGAGTAGGATATCACATTAAAGAAGTAAGGTAAAATAATTATTGGAGTGCTTAATGTTAGAATAGGTGCAATAAGAGCAATAGAGAATTGCCATTACCCCCCTGCAAGGTAGCACATGAGGTGCCAGGTATCTTGTCTGCCTTGCTGGGTGTTCTGCTTGCAGGGGGGAATATGTTTCCCTCTGGAAACAGAAAAAAAGTGGTGGTGGGAAGCTGCCATCCAGAAATCTGACACTAAGAAATTGCCTACTCTGCTTCCTAAAAATACAGTCAAAAGCAATTGATATGCAACAGCATAAATACTCCAAAGTATTTGTATAGCTTCAATGGTTTTGGTAAGTAGTCAATACTCATTTAGACACCTGAGATGTGGTAAGTCTAAACTGCCCAGCCCACTGTACTGAAGATCTCATTTATGGTGTGGTTGTATAAGTGATGCAACCCAGAAACAGCTGTACTAAACTCTGCTTGGCATAGGGGATTAGGCAGAATGCCCTTCTGTACTGACGAGTACAGCAACGGAAGCATTAATGTACATCTGTGGTCTGACAGTGAGAATTAATCTGTACAGAGGCCTTCACATTCCCTGTATGTGCTCTGATCCTGACTCTGGGCTGCATCCTTTCTGCTCCTTCCGTTTTGCATGCTACTTTCCTTTTGGGGAGGAAGAATGTTTCTGTTTTGACGCTGGCAGTGCATGACAGCTGGTATACAGAAGGGAATGTAGTCAACCACTATGATGCATTTAGGTGTAATAATGGCTGACTTTAATTTTACTGATGTAGTAAAACAATGTCTGTAGACAACAAAGTCTGGTACAATGCTATCTGTAGCAAAAATCAGCTGTACTTATTTTGGGAGTATTATATCATTTAAGAAGGGGCTTGGTTAAGCCAGAGCTTAAGTTGTCGTCATTTAAATACTGGTTTTGATTCAACTGTAAAGGATTTAATATTTTTCTTGAATTTTAATTTTGCAACTAACTGTTCCTTCAAAAATTGGAGCCCTCCATTAAAAGGGTTATTTTGTGTTATTGCTCTGTATGAGTTTCTCTCTTACAATGACTGATTTGTTTGTTCCTGAGTATTATATTCACTTCGTATGGTAGAATTAAATCTGATCCTTTCTGGCAGAAAAGTTTACTTAAGTCTTGAAATAAGACCTAACAAATACTTCTTACTGATGGCAAATTTTTTTAATCAAATGAGTACACCAAGTGCATTTAATTTTTGAAGTTGAACTAACTTTCAGGTTTAAAGGTTCAGGAAAAGCTAAAGAATAGAAAAACTAGTATTACCTTATTCTGAAGCTGTGTGTGTTGAAAAGTTACTGGGTAAAGCAATTGGCTGCAGGAACGGAAAATAAAGTCATCTGTTTGTTTACTAACAGTTGTTGTATTTGCTTTACATAAAATTAAACAAACTGAAAATCTTCAGAAAATATCTTAAGAAAATGCTACAGGAAATTCAAAACCAATGTAATTTCTCCTTTCTATTTGCTTTGCAAAAATAGTAGCAATATCTTCTGAATCAAAACTTGCATTCTCATGTTTAGCCTCTGCCTCTTTGAGCGGAGATGTAGTGAAGTTCTTGCTCTGAGGCAGCCACCACAGGTCCCCAGTCTGGTTTTAAGCTGGATCCCCGCAGGAGCCTTTCAGCATATTCTGCAGTACATATGTTAGCTGAATTGTACATAATGCATGGAGTGCGTTATTCTCCACCTCTTTTTAAATAAAATCAAAGAACTATTCAGCGTGGGTTGGTTTTATAGATGACTCTAGTTTTTGGTCACTAGTGTCCTATTTGTAGACTATGAAAGACTTTTCAACTCCTGTAATTATATATTTATCAAGTGAGGTAGAGAGGAAGTCGAAGCTCTCCTCTGAAAAGCTATTATATGCCATACTGCTTTCAGTCCTTGCACTAAAGAGATGCTGCTTCTGTACTATTCAATCTAGTAATGGGGATATTTTCAGAGACGAAGATCCTTCTTTGATGAGTAAATCCAGTGCAAGACTGACCAATTCCAAGTAGGATGGGGGAGCTCTTAAGCAGCTCCAAAGGAAAAAGGGAAACCATGGGACAGACCTTTTAAGCACAAATCTCAGATCCAAATTACTTCAAAAACAAACAAACAAAAAAAACACCATCTGCTTCTGCTAAGCTTCTGTTGTTAGGGATCATTTGGTACATGTACTAAACACGATTGGATTGCATTATTTCTTTTCTTCTCTGTTTTAAGCAATACTCTGCTATTGTAGGTGTTTTCACAATATGCTTACCAAAACTGTCATAAAGCTAATTAGTTTCAAATTGTGCTCATTCACTATACTATGCATTATTGCTATTAGATTTTTCTCTGAGGCTGTGTTCGTCTCTGCACAGGCTTCCCTAAGTAGCTGTTCTACAGTTTCAGGTTACACAACAAAGAGACTGACTCTTTTGCTAAATGTTACAGGTTACTTGAATCTTTCAGGCAAAGAAAACACGTTGTGTGGACAGGAGGGCTGTTTGAAGTAGCAGAGCATGTAAAGTTAGTTGTTAAGTGTGCAATGATGGTAACCTGAGTGCTCTTTTGTTATGTTTCCTTGTAATCTGCAAAGCTCCTTGGAGAAGCGCTTAGCGATGTTGAAATGGTGCTAACCAGGAACCTAACTTATGAAATGGGGCGCAGTATGAATGCTTTGCTTTTGATGTATTTCCACACCTGGCTTTCAGAACTACAGACTGAGGGGTTTATAATTTTGAAGTGTGTCTTTTGTTAAAAGAATGCTAAAGCCGATGCTAAAGAAGTTCTTAGAAGTCCTGTCAAGGCTGAAAGACTCAAGGTCTGCCTGGAGAAAAATGTACACTTAGCCCAGACTGGCTTTAACGTACCCAGTTATCATGACTTTTGTGGACAGACTGAGGCAACTGAGACTGTCCAGTGCTTCTCAGAAACAATTTGTCTCAGTATCACCAAACTTAAGTAACACTTATTTTAAAACTGTATTAGGCTATTTGTACCACTTGAGTTTACTGCCATTTTCACTGGAAAGAGGGTATTGTCCCACTTTTGTGAATTTGTGTAGGGTGTGGTTTAATGCATACTATTTTTTTTTTCTTGCAGGTATGGACTGTTCTGTATGTGACTGCTTATCCTGCAGGGGATCTCTAATGCTCTGATGAGATCGCTTCTTTGTCTTCCTCATTCAGAAAGCATGGGAGTAGAGCCAGTTTTGATCTGGGCTATACCCTCCTCATCTGAAGTCACGGGGATAGCTAGGTTTCACATAAGGACAGAATTTGGCCTGAGCTATGTGTGTACTTTGGAGCAGAGGAAACCAAGAAGTGATCTCATAAGATATAAAACTTATAAAACACTTGCAGAGTTCTTGAAAGCTGCCTTTGAAGAAAAGTATATAACTTAACCTTATGACATTAGGATTTTATAGGTAGAGTCTGAGTAAGTTAGTTAATAGGCTTTCATAGGGAGTATAGCTTAATAATTGTTTTTGGGTGGACTCTGAAAAAACTTGGGATGTTGAGGCCTTTTATTTGTCACTGATTGGCACAGAAAACTCAGTAAGAGTGGAGATCCAAAATCATTTTATTTTGGCCTCTTCCTAGAGAGAGACACCAGTCCAGGTATGAAAGTGAAAAGTCTGAGTGCTAAAATCACAAGTATATCAACTAGTTCTTGATGCCTCCCCCTCTTTCACTTTCTTGACTAGAAAGAAAGAAACCATTGCTCTAGTACTGCTTTACCCCAGGATGCTCTGTCACTCAATACTGTCTAGACTGAAAGATTTTTTTCCTGAGCAAGCTAGTCGTCATTTACCTTTTCTTACCTCAAAAAAGTCTGTTTCCACCCTCCAACAAAATCCATCTTGTTCCAGAAAGCATTTCATTGGACAAAGTGTGTGCTTAAAAAAAGTTCAACTGCTTTATTGTGTTGAGCATCAGTCTTTTTTCTATGAAGTCAAATAGGAGCATTGACAGGATTCTCCTAGGTTCTGCTACTTCTGTCCTGGGACAGCAAAAGAAGCTGTATTTTGAGGTGATAGAGCTATAGACTACTTATGTTTATAAGACTCTCCACTTGAGTGTTTTGGTTTGAGATTTTTTGCCTTTCTGATTAACTTTTTTAAAAATCATGCTGGCTTTGGCTGCTTTAAATGATGTGCTTATGGAAGCAATGCAACACTGATAACAAAATGAAGTGTTGAAATGTAACTCTGATGTCAAGTAGAGCTATTGCAGGGTTGGGTAAGCCAGCATGTAAAGCTGTTCCAGCGCAGCTCTCAGCTGGAACCAGTGGCTGTGAAGAGGACAGGGCTGTGCCCCATCCGTGCATCGGCCAGCTACAGTGCGGGCATCACACCAGTCCCTGCTCCCCCCTCCTTTCCCTGCCAGATAAGGAGAGCAATGGTAAATAGTGCCAGATGTGGAGACATCGTGCTGTGTGGTGGTGTCCAGGACCAGTGATCAGGCAGCCTCTTTGGACCCTTCTCAAACAAGTAACTGCAGAGAAACTTGCCGAGCTGTGACAGACACAGCTTAGATAGCCCTGCAGACTCGGCCTAGGCTTTTTGGCTGCTTGGTAGAGGGTGGTTTCACACAGTGATTTTGTAATTTTAGCATGTGTTTTCAGACTTTCTAGACCCCAAACCTAGTGATTGGTGTAGTCTGTAGCTCAGTTTAGGAAGGGTGCTGCAGACAATAGCTATTCTGAGTGAAGAATTAGTTTAATTCTCCTGTTCGCTTCTTCCAATATCTGGAAGCTGCCACCAACACCCCAAACGTCAGGAGCATGTTGGAGAAACTTGAGCATCTTCCTAAAACACCAGGCCATCTCCCTTTCCAGCTTGTTTCTGGAGTGCTGAGCAGCACAAGGAAAAGAAACGAAAGATAAGAATGGGATTGCTCCTGCCCTGGAGAAGCAAAGGGTATGGGGTGAGCACCCTGAGCACTCCTCTGACTGTTCTTAGTTTGAGATTTCCCCTCCAGAAAGTGTTTTTCTTCACAAAATCTTATAACTTAGTCCAACATGCTGCTCCTAGCTTAAATGATGGTGAAATATCTTGCCCGGAGAACTGAAATTCCTGAGTTGCTGATGTATTTCTCATGCTGTAGGCTACCTTCCAGACCTCGAGGTATGTGGGAGTTTCACCATTAGAGAGTGCAATTTTTTTCTTTCTTGGTGTCTTTGCTTCTGTCCTAAAAACAAATCTGTAACCGTACAGATGATTAGGTGTAACTTCCGTTGCCTGGCATTTTATGACCTTGAAGGTACCAAGAAATACTTGATATAATATGCCAATAAGCTTTAAAACATCATAAAAGTATAAAAGATACAGGACTTGCCAAGATCCATCTAACTTTAGCATGTCCAGGATATGAAGATGCAAAAAAACCCTACTATTTCTGTGAAGGTTGTGTGTTCCTGGGGAGTCTAACAGTAATAGACTCTTGATAGAAAAAGCCTCCTTTCTCTCACTGAAGTCTTTTTTTCCTGCAAGGCTGGTATTAGGTAGTTCCTTGAGCTTGGTATCTCTTTCTGCTTGACTGTGCCCCATCTGAGTGCTCCTTTGAATGACATGTTGCTTGTATCCAGCTTTGTGAGTGTTGTTGCTCATTACAGTGCAGTTCCTGTCCACAGTTCTGTGAGTGCACTTCAGTAACTTCTGCTTCGTATCTCGGGTCAGAATGTTCTTGTTAGAGGAGCAGTATTAAATTATATTCCCCCCTTGGCTTTCCAAGGTTTCTGTTTCTGGCAAGCAGCTGGTCTGTGCAGCCACCTTGGGGCTCGTAGCCTTCAGCCTCCCAGAAAACAGTTTAGAGTGTAATCTCAGCACGGCTCTGCACAAGGCAGAGCAACCTAAATTCTGAACACCAGTGATTATAGCAAAGAGCAAAGCAAAGCCCCCAACAGCAAGGCAACCTTACTGCCTTCTTGTGATCTGCTTTGAGTTCCTCAAAACCTCACCAGAAGCACTCTGGAGAGCTGCAAAATGAGGTAGCACAGTTGAAGCTTGCTGCGTGTTTTTGCAAGCCAGCAAGGTGACGATACTGTCACAGTCCTCCTGTGCTGGAGCTGGGTCTCAGGGCAGCTGTCAGCCTGTGAGAGGGCAACCCTGTGCCCTGGTGCAGGGGTGCCTCTATCCCAGGCAGTGTTAGCTTCTCTGTGAAAATGCATCTGGTAAGCAGCAGAGCAGGACAGCTGGCTGGCTGCCGTGGCCAGGGAGGACCTCTGCTGATGGGGCAGAAGTTAACTGGCAGCCTCCTGATGGAAAGCTGCTTTGCCATTGCCCATCTGTATTTCTTTACCAATCCTCTGTGTATTCTAGTCCCTGAATTGGGAAGTAAGGCCTGTGCAGTAAAAAGAAGTTGGGTGGAGTGGAATATGATTTTATGTGATACTTTATAGATCTTATGCCATATTAATTCAGGATATATTTTTTTTTCCTGTGATTATTTTAAAATTGATTATCATTTGATGTTTATCAATTTAACAAGCTCGATGGCTAAAGCTGTTAAGACCAAATAAACCTGCCTCTGAAACACCAGATTGGCCTTTGTGATACATGCATTCCAGCTCTGAATAGACAGGCAATGGATTTAGATATTAAATTATCTATTTTAACACGAATTGTTCTCTAATCTGAGTTTACATTTCTAGAAGCAAAAATCCTTTCTGTTAGTATTGCCCTTGATTGTAACAATTAACTCTTAGGGCCCTCTCTCTGCCTCTTGATCATCATTTTAGCTGCGTGTTTCAGCTTTCTTTGTAGTATAAGACTCTGTTATGTTAAAACTGTCTGTGTTAAGCAAAATCTACCTGCCTAGCAGTACTTTCTATCTTGAACTTTCTTCAGGCTGTGTGATTGGAGAGCAATGCCACTAATGGGAGCCTACTTGCACTTTGTCCAAAGGAAAGAGTTATGCTTGGTCTGTTTTGAAAGCCCTTTTTAAATTTGAGGCACTTCACACTTCCCTTAGCTCTCTTTCATATCCCTTCACCTTTGTCTTTGCTACCTATTAGTGTGCAATTAAAATTAGGGGCAAAAATTTGTGTCAGAATTCATCCCCAGGCCAAGGCAAGACATTTTTTCCTTCTGAGGAGGAGGGCCGTGTTGGATTCTGTGCCATAAATATGCTTTCTATGAATTTCACTATCTAAGCAATGCATACAGAGAAGTGCTTTTTTTGATTAGTCATCTTTGTTTCAGATTGACTGTTTCATGAAACACGAAGTGCTCACATCAGAGGTCTGCAGTTCAGCTCCTTTGCAGAGAGGATATTAATCTGAGTTGGAGTAGGTAGCTCTGACCCATCAGTCATCACATGGCACTAATAATTGAATCTTAGTCAAATGGCCTCTTCTGAATCTCACAGCTGCTTCCATTTAAGCTAGTGTTATGGCTGCTAGTAGCTATGCAAAGCCCACAGTTTGAAAGAAGGCAGCACATGATTCAACTCATCTGTGGGCAAGGGAGACCACTTCAGAGATAGGTGGACAAATAAACTGATACTATACTATTTTTTTTAGTTTTTTTTTTTTTTCAATTTAGAACCATCCGGACTCATCTAAGAATGATGACATAGGTAACCAAATCTTAGCAGTTAGCTGATTTTCTTGTGTATTCAGGCAAAATATTTTCTCCTTACATTTTACTCACTGAGTCAGGTATATGTCACTTTCTGTCTTTGATTTTATTTGTCTTAATGTCAGGTCTATCAGGAGTCTTTTTGTTTCACTTCTTACTTTTCCATCCTGGGGCTGTATTAATTCTACACTGATTTTCTTTTTTTTTTTTTTAAAAAAAAAGCTGGGTTAAACCCCTCATGCTGCTGTAACCCATCTCTTTCTGGTGGTGAATAGTCATGCAGTCTTGATTAAACATAACTAATGGTTAACTGAATGCTCATGGGAGAAAAGTTTTACTCAAATATTTACCGACATCAAAGAAGAAATACTAGCCTAGTTAAAGCAATAAGAAAAGAGAATAGATAGCAACAGTAGAAATTCCTTCTTTTTTTCCCATGATTTGTGTGGCACTGCTTATTATGCATCTTTTTAGTGGTAATTCATAACCAAGAATGTGCAAACAGCTTATGTACAAGTACGTAGGTTTCTGGAATGTCCAAAACTTGCCTAGACTGTACATAGATCTTTTTCATTTTCTGAGGATCAAATATGAGTGCATAGAGGAAGTGTATATTGCTGTTCTCCCCACATTGTTATTTTTAGCCATGTAAGCCTGCCTATTTCAAAAAAAAAAAAATGTTGCTGACTTTGTTGATGGCACTGCATGTAGTGCTTAAGAAAGACAATCTTATTTTCAAAAATTGTGTAAGCATACTGTCCTCTGTATTGGTTGCATTGGAAAGGTGGGAAGGGAAGATCTGGTTGTAAAGTTACAAGTCTGGTGGTTACAAAGCTGAACCTCAATCACTCATTCTGTGATTTATTTCTAAATTGAGAAAACTAGAGAGGGAGATGCTATAACGAATACTCAATGAACTACCATTTCTCTGGACCTGCTTTTTCAAGCAGAACTGTTTTGCACTCTTCTGTATAAAGTCTTACAGGCCTGAAACTTTTTTGTTAATTTTGGTCTATGGTGAATAAAGTGGTATGTTCTCCCCATGCCAGAAATTGCACAGTATGAAACTTGATCACTATCTTAATAGAGTAATGTTATTTAAATAAGTGACACTCAAAAGCTGTATGTAAGATGGTCTGTCGTCCATAACACCAAGGCAATTTCTATATTACTAACAACTGAAGGTCTTATAACTAAATATATTTCCTGCATTGGAGAAAGAACTGTCATACAAAAAGGCTTTACATTTCTCTGACATGCAGAACAAATCATTGGAGTACAAAAAACCCACCTGTCTCAATGTAGTATTGTTCTGCTGAGAAGCATATATTGTTTGCTGCTGCCTTTTGCAGCTGGTATTGCATCAGTAGATTTAACAGTGCTCCTACTGCTGTTCTAATGCTTATTGCAGGCAATGTTGCATTCTGTTTGAAGTTGATTCACAACAGTGTCTGTGTGTGTCTTGGCAGAGGGAGCCCAGCACTTGCAGATGGGCAGGACCTGGTAAAAATAACAAGAGGTAAGGAAGGGTCTCTGAGACAGGACCTTCTGCTCCTGCAGCTCCAAACTGGGGGGGTGTCCTGGACACCACTGTTGGGGAAGGTCTCGCTAGCACCTGTGTTCTCAGGCCTGGGACTGACACGGGAAATGAAATAGAAGTTGATGCCAAGTCTGTGAAGGCTGATGAGCCATCCACAGGATGATCTTCAGCTTTTGTATAGCTCTGGGCCATGCAAGTATTGTATAAATAATAATAATAAAGAGAAAAGCAGCAAACTATTTTTATTATTAAAATTGCTTATTGTTTCTCATCTTTTCAGCATCATTCTTACTGAGATCACTTTGTGTATGGGAAACAAGCTTTCATGAGGATATTCTTGCCTCTGTCCTGAAGAAATACTGGCAGATCGTTCTAGTATGGAAATATGTAAGCTATGCTAAGTGAAAAATTATATGCTTCAAATACAAGGGCTGCTGTGAGCTCATTTCCCGACCTCTGTGCTTGGAGATGGAGGGGACGCAGATGAACCAGATTAACATCACTTTTTTTTCTCTAATGGCTGTGGATTTGCATGGCAGGTTTCTTTCCAACAAACTCCATTATCTCTATTCTTTCTCACCTCCTGGCTCTTCTCTCCCAAGCTGTATGCGCCTTTCTGGAACAAAACCCTGATCCTGTCCCTGCAAAATGCTGCGCTACGCCTTTATTTTACAGCTCCGTCAGGCACTGGGTAGAGGTTCATTAGTTAAGAGCTGGTGAATCCCCGCTGGGGAGAGGGGCATCAGCTGAATCCACATCTCACCCAAGTGAAATTTAGCCTATGTTCAGCTGGGGTATATGCAGATCAGAAGAAACACACTGTCTGAAGTGATTTTTTTCCCTTGCTGCAAGTGTGTAAGTATTCTGCATACAGCTTGTCCTTGAAATTGTCTCTGTGGGTGTAGTTTTGACAGCTTATTTCTATTTGATCACTCTTTCATTGTTGTTTGGTAGAAACAATGTTTGTATTTGCAGATATGAACAATTAATCATTTTTGTTGGCTTTATTTTTTTTTACTGATATCCCAATTTGAATTTAAAAATTTCTCTCAGCCTCTGGCTGTCCTACCACATACTGTTTGCTGAAGCTACTCTGTACATCAGGGCCTTGCATCTGTGCATCCCAATGTCTGTCTTTTCTAGCAAGTCGCATGTGCCGCTTCACTACAAGGAGGCAGCACGTCTTCTCTACATCTGGTCTGCACACATGAATATTATTCATGTACTAGGAAATCTTTATCTTGCAATAGTGTACTTGGGCATTCTCTTTTTTCCAAAACAGCAGCTACTCTTTTGTGTTTGAACTTCTGGCTGGTTCCAGAGATGTGGACAAAAGTTTTTTTTTCACTTCAGTAATGTTATTTATGAGACCTTGTATGTATTGACCAAACAGAAAACCTGTTTGTTAGCTCATCTCACCTGACGCCTCTTGCATCAGATGTGGTCACTGCAGTATATTGCCAAGGGATACATAAAAATTGAGACCCTGCTCAGTGATGGACTTTTTCTCCTAGCCTGTGGGATTTGCAAACAAACTTTTCCTTCCTTAGTTATACAGGTCCTGAAGTGCACTCCATCTGTATTTTGTCAGAGTGTTAAGAGTTCAAGACAGATTTATTTGGCTTTCCTCCTTTTTAATAAGACATGTATGATCAAATTGCAAGTGCATACGTATGAAAAGTAGAAATAAGCAAGTTTAGGTACTTGTCCACAGAATCTTAACTCTGGGTAACTCTGGTTCCTGGGACTGCCCCAGTACATCTGCAAAATACAGGTTTTTAACTTTTAAACTGCACAGAACTTCCCTCTAATTAAGTCCTTTATCCCATCACTAGAAGTAACACCACATCTACTTAACTCTGTAAATCTTGTTCTTCTTTGCATCTTTGTCCGTCTCGTGTTCTCTGCTGCAAAATGCTGTGCTCTTACCTGTCGTTAATCCTGGACATTGCATCCATCAGCCACTCGAGTTCTGGCAGTCTCTCTGATTTAAAAAGACAAACAAACAAAAAACCTTTCTGCAGTCTGTGACAGATATAGTCTATGCAATACAGTACTGCAATGAGATGTATACAGATTTCTGAAAATGTTAAAAAAAACCAAACAAAACAAAAAAACACTTCTAATCATACGCAGAGGGTTTTTCCCCTTCCTGTCTCTTCCCCATGAGATCGCTGTTCCACTGATGATACTTCACAGCACTGCTAAGCTTCCTCATGTAATCGCCCTGCTGTTCTGCAGCTACATCTCTCCCCAGGAGTGCAGCTGAACTGTTTGTTTGTGGATAGTTACTTCTGACTGTTACCCGCTTCAGTGTTGGTGCAGAGGGCTGCCGTGGGATGCTGTGCGCATCTTTGCTCTGCATTTCCCCACTTCCTGTCCAAGTTTCTCTGCATGTCTCTTCTGTAAGGAGAAGATACACTTTCTTGAAAGTGTTTAGTTTCTCTCCCTGTTGGAGCAACAACATTTAGCAGTAAGAAAGCTTGACTACTATGTATAGAGCAGTTCTATAGTTTAGTAAATAGTTCCTAACCCATTGGCTTAATTGAATGGATAGCAGATGAAAATAACACTTTAAAGCCATCAGGGAGAAGGATTTCATAGATGAGACTAACAAGAACTAACCATGCTCAATGGATTGGCTGAGTGAGTTACTCCTCACCTGTAAGAGATGTAAAAGGTTTTTAGTTTGGCTTGATATACTGAAGACATTGGCCAAAGCTGGCATTGTGCAGTGAAGGTAATGTCCAGAGTAAAACCTGGCAACTCTGCATTGCTCCTTGTGTGGGCTGATGCTGCTGGAGTATGGCTGACGGGCTGCAAGAACAAGGTGTAGTGTTACAGATATAATGCATCCATAGCAGTCTCAGTAAGTGTCTTATGAAAACCTTTCCAAAGCAGAGGTGAGGGTGGCAAGAATTCTACTGAAATAATATAAGCACATGAATCTGGTCTGACTGCAAATTTCCCATCATTGTCCATTAACCCATTAATACATTCATTAACAAATATGCACACTAAATCCTTCACAATGTTTCTAACAGAAATAGATACTGTTCAGAATATTCTTAAAATGGGAGATTAACCATTATTGCTCTCTAGGAGAACATTGAAAACATTCAATCATAAAAAATATAAATAGTAGATTCCCCTTTCCTGTCCCTCCCACAGCTGTCTGGGGCTGCCTCTTAAGTTATAGTTATTTTTGAGTCTTCTGTTCCCTTGTAGTTTTTTAGGTTATGCTTCCTGGAGCAAAAATATTGTCTCACCTTGTTACTTTATAATACTCTATATTTTACTTTGCTTTGTTTCTCTAAATACAAAGTTTGATAGTGTCTGCTCAGGATGAAATATTATCAGCTAGGGAGATCTGGGTAAGCAGAACTCAAGAAAAAAGGCTTTTTGATGTATAAGTCACTGCCTTAAATTTTCAAACTAAAATTTTCTTTTTTTTTTCTTTGAATGCCAGGAAATGGTATTGTACAAGACCTGAGAGAAAGACCTGACATACTATGGGTTCTTATTTTTGCTTTTCTTTTTAGACAGCTAATATTTACTCAATTCTAAATGCTTTTCTCACCTTTGACTGAATCCAAACAATTTCTTACTGGAAAAAATAAGCCTGTCATCAAATAGACTTAGACAATATTAAGCCACTGTCGTTTCTATCTACTTTGCCTCTGTTTTTAATGGGTAACACGAAAATAGCATTACTCTACAGAAATATTTCATGCACTAGAAAAATGAGAATTATGGATTTATTATTAGTAATTGCCAAGTATAAAATGCGTACTTTCAAATCTCAGGGAGAACTAGCACTTGGTCTAACTTGAAGTAATTAAAGTTGTAACTCCATCAGGGGTGTTCATTCTGTTTATGAACTAGAGGAGTTCTTCTGTTAGAAGTTACTGCAATAAGTGTTAAAAACAAACAGAAACTTGTGTTCAGGATTAGCGTTGTAACAAACCAAAACTAAACATGCATGAACTAATAATAGAAGTCCTAGAACCAGAAGCAGAATGATGTAGATTCGGCATTCCATGCAACAAAAACCTAGAGTCAAACTGGGCATCCAAAATGGTGTAAAACCACTGATTTCATAGACCTAAAAATGTGGTTCAGTTTGGGAGTGTTGCTGTGTATGTGCACAGGAATTAAAAAGATGCCTGTCAGTGTGCTCCTTCTATAAAAACTATCTGCTCAGAATGATGTATTAAAATGTATAAAGCCTTTGTGACTTGAAGCATGCAATGGTGCAAAACTCCATACCAGAATGGAAACTTTTCAGCTGCTCTGGGCAACTCTAGTTCACTACAGAGAAGAAACATACGGCTTTGAAGTAAACTTCCTTGGGTATCCTGCTTGTGATTTGCTGTAGGTGATGGGACCCCACTGGATGTTGTGCTGCAGCTTGCTGGGCGCTGCCTCAAGCCACAGGCAGTGCTGGCACAGGCCGTGCAGGCATGCAGCTGCCCAGATTGTGAGGGGCTGAGACAGCCCTGGCAGTCAGTCGGAGTGGGACCATGGGAAGGTCTGCGCAGTCTTCCTTGGAAACAGAAGGTTTTCTTTTTTGCAGTTTGTGACAAATGCATGCAGAGGAGATGCTTTATCAGCCCTCAAACAAATTCAACAGGGAAACTGAAATGCCCTTAAAATCTCAGAACATGATGGAATAATTGTTAATATTTCAGAAATGTATGTCTTATTAGTTCATACAAACTCAGACACTGTGTAATCATCCTATATGATGGAGAAAGCCAGGGCTTTCATCTGGATTTATTAATATGAACTACTTATGGAAGAATTCAAAAATCTGTCTCAATGTTTAAACATTTGAGCATAGAACTGAGGACAGACACCTAACAATTCGCAGCCTACTATAATCATCCTTGCACATCATAAAACATAAAACAGAATCATTTCTTTTAAAGTGGTTAAGTCTACATCAAAGGTAGAGGATTGTGCAGCATGCCCAGTTTAGGAAAATGTCACTCAAGAGGTTAATGTAAAACTGCAAACACTAACACTAAAGCTCAGTCTTATCTACTATCTTTCTACTATGTAGAAACATCTGTGAGTGCTTAGAGCCAGTCATGCCAAACTTGATTGAGCTCTGATGAAGGAAGAATAAAGGAACCCTTAAACTGCTTTTTGTGTTTTAAAGTGACTGCCCAGAGGTGGTACTGCTTTATTCTGCATTTCTGATCACTCTTGCATCACTCTGAACAGTCAAGTGTTACGTACACCTGTCAGCTCTGTGAATCTGACCCAGGTATTGAAGTGTGTACTGTCTTGGGGCCCAGGTGTCAACTGTGAAAGATGATCAGCTTTTAGTGAAGGCCAGCTGCTTGGTATTCTCTTCAAATCCTCACTGGTTCTGTGCTTCCTGTGGCTCCTGACCACAGGATTGAAAGGTGCATAAATGTGATATGACTTCATGTGCTTTTTTATTGATGTTTATGAAGATTTTTGCGGGTCAGAACCAGCTTGAATTTCAAGTTTCTTGGAGTTTGAAAGAGCAGTAAATAGAGCTGCTTTCCTGCTCCTGGAGCAATTTTGATGGTAGTACTGAAATGTGGAGATCATGGAATGTAGCTTTGCCCTTTAAACAAAGTCACTCTTCAGAGTACAAGTATATTAGGAGAAATTCCTTCTCTTCAGTTCTTTGATTCTCTGTAGTTCTGTAGTACTTCAAGATTTATGGTGCCTTCTGTAATGAGAGGCAATCTTATATAATATATGCAGCCTTTGTACTTCGTAGACCAATCCAGCTTTTAGTCCTTTGAAAAATGACTTCATGTCTGCATCTTTCAGATCTCAGGCTTTCAAAGCATAAAGACCTATATTCTAATAATCTTTGGCTGTGTTCTTTCTTGAAGGAGATCCAGTAAAGTTTGATTTAATTGTGAATCAGATCCAGGCAGAAGACCTGGTGGGCTGAGTATATAAATATGTGTTTAAAAATAAATAAATAAATAAAAATTTAATGATGGTATGGAAACTATGTTAGCAATCTATTGATACAGGACTGCATGAATAATACCTTTTAAGTTAGGGGTTATGGCTGATTAGTACTACTGTCTGTGATGATTCATTATTATAAAGCCTAATCATTACAAGCTACTGTAGTGTCTCAGGCAACTTGGCATAATTACTGTGTTTTCTTCAAGAGAACATAAAGCTTGCCTTTGTCTGGCAATTGCCAAGTAATTGCTGAATAGTTACATGTTTGTGATATGAAATAGAAATGAAACCATAATGTTTTCTTTTCTGACTGCCTTCCCCAATGATCAGTTTTGTTTTTTTTCTGATTCACATGTGAAATGAATCTCCTTTCACTGGTGCTTTATTGTACAATACTTAGTGCTGATGCTGCTTAGTTTGCAGCCCCATATGGTTTAGCAATTAAGACCTAGACCTGAAACATGAAGTGCTTTTCTTTAGGATTCAGTGGCTACCCAGTTAACAGTGCATTGGGTTTAGATGTTATCAAGACTGGTGCTCACAGGACTGAAAACTTGCACCATTTCTGAAAGAAATCTTCATCTTTGTACTTAGATGTTTTCCTCACAAAACATCTGACGGTACTTGCTTGTGGTGTATGTTTTTGGAGTTGGGGAAGACAGGAGATTGTTCTTGAGTGGGCGTAGAGATATTAATCCTAATCCCTAGCAAGCTTGGGAGCAGATGAGGCTTTTCCATGTCTCAGTATCTTCTCAAATATATATGTTTTTTTGTTGCTTTTCATTTTCAGGAATGTCTTTGATGGAATGGGGTTCACTATTGTCTTGCATACACTGAAGTTATAAACCTATATTGAAATAAAACATTATAGAGCAGAAAAGGGTGGTATATTAAAATCCGATTGAAGCCACATGTTTTTCTTTAATACTTGTGTAGTGTACTACATTAAAAAAAGGTAAAATATGGTGATACGTGCTCATTAGGAGGAATAGAAACTAAAGATAAGATTCAGAGTGCATCTGTGAGACTTTCTGTGAGGTATTGTGCAGACCAAGACACAACTCAAACGGGGGTTATGAGGAGACTCTGAACAGAGCACAGGAGCTGAAGTTGTAGCCACAGTATCAGGTGGGAGATAAATGCCCCTGAAAAGATGACTGGAAGTATCTTGTCTCTGAGAGAGTATCCTCTTGTTCTGCTTCAGTTAACCTCCAAATTGGGAGAGCCGTATGGCATGTTGCCTTAGAAGCTGATGATCCCTGCTATACGCAGCAGACTTTGGAAAATGATTTTCACTGTGAGAGATTAAGAGGAAGAAATGGAGCAGTTCTTATTCCTGATACATCCAGCACTTGGAGAAATACATTGAGGCAGACAAACATCACTCAAACACAGTTTAGTGCTTACACAGTACCTTAATACCACCATCTGGTGAACTGAAATCATGTTACAGCTTATTTTATGTTCTTTCCTATAACTTAATGTGCTTGTCTGACAAGATGCAGTGTTTTGACCAGGGAGCTGAACCTCCTAAAATAGGATTGTGGTGTAATTGCTGAAATGCTGAGCACTTACCTTATTTCCTGGTCCTAGGTAGGTGCGATACAAGTGCAATGTGAATGCTCTCTTCACAGATAAGATTTTGGTACCCAGTTTGGTCCATTGCATGTTGCTGAACTGCTGAAAGAAAAACACGTGGCTTCAATTGGATTTAAATAAACCTATTGCTGAATGACTTGTCATAGATCTGACTCATGAAGTACTTGAGGTCTAACTATGCCTAAAACGTCAATCTCAGGATTCTTATCTAATCTGAACTTTCAAACCTTCTCAGACTCACCTTGCTAACCCATACTGTTCCTCTTCAGACCTGTGTATTTAAGGCCATGCCATCTACCATACCTTGATAAATGTCATTGTAACGTACACTTATGCAATGAGCACTCATTGCACTTCATTCTAACCATTTCACACAGTGCCACAAATCCCTTTAAGTGTTTCTTCATCAGTTATTGATGAATAGGGTTCTTAAACTGTGAAATAGCTTTCTCCCAGACTGTCATTCTGGTTCTGTTCCAGCTCAAACATATTTTTGGTTTGGAATAAAATATGATGATCCAACATCTTTAAAAAGAAATTGGACCTGACCTAAGCCTGGCATTAGTTGCTTTTTCTCCAGTCTCTTTGAATTGCATCCAATTCAAAACCAAGAAACTGTGGAGAACACTGGCAAATGCAGAAAAATAATAATAATAAAAAATCAAACAATTCAATGTTATGCTCAGTTTTTCCTAATTATAATGTTTCAAAATCCCATCGTATAAGCTCTCAGACTAATGAGTAATTGTTCATAATTAGTAAATAGCCCAGTGGAAAATTTTTTTTTTGCACTAACAGAATAAAGGGAAGAAAACCAACATTCCTGATCCTTATCCTGTGGGAAAGATTGTTTTTTATGAACCAATTTATATAACATTTTATTAACAAAGGCAAGTGTAAGAGCAAGGATGAATGTTGATAGCCTTAGCCTGTATTTTTACAGTTTAGTAATTACATAATATTCTTTTGATAAATTCTCCTATGAACAGTAATGACCGTATCCTTGTAGCAAGAAAGGCTTTGTAGCTAGGAGAAAATGGCAGTGTACCCTTGTACTGGGACTGGAGATAAAAGGCTAGTCTTAAACATCCATTCTCTAAAGGTGTTTATTACCTTACCTACCAGGGAAGAAAAGAAAAAAGAGTAGTGGAAAGGAAGATGACTCTTCTACCACTGACTGGATCATCTTTTTAGTGTTTATAGAATATAATGTGATAATTTCAAATTAAAGGGGAATTCATTTTTTATTAGGCATTGAGATGCACGAAAAAATTGAAGCTGCATTCAGTTCTGTCCAGCAAGTTACTTTTTGAAGCTGCTCATTCACTATTCAGTCAAAATGAATAATAATCCCATTAATTTAAATGCATTGGAACAGCTGAGTTTATAGACACCTTATTCAATGGACTTGCAAAAGAGATTAGCTTCCTGATTTGTTTTTGTTTTAATATTAGCCTTATAGAAAGGGAGGGCTTTAGCTTAGCATTAAGCCACAGTCCAGTTGTAACGTGTGCATCCCTGTTCAGATATTTCTCCTCTTTTAAACCTTTTTCTTTGTCTTCGATTTGATAGTTTTCTAATTCATTTTCTCTGAAACTTGTTTTCATATTTTTCTATTTGGACAAATGGGACTTGTAATTGCCAGGCTAACCATGTTTTCTGAGCTTTTCCTTTGTATTGCCCTTCCGAAATCCTTCCTAAATTACCATGAATTTGCAAATGTGTGTACATTAACTAACTTCTACAGTAAACCATGTGTAATTGCTAGACAGTTACTTGGCTTTCATCGTTCTTTCTGTCTAACTTTGTGAATTGCACAACTCTCTGTTCCCTTCCAGTAAAAGGTGCTTTATTAAAAAAAGGTGCTTTATTAAAAGATGGTTGAGTGCTTTCAGCTGAGGGATGTTCTTCGTTACTTTCTCTTTGGTAATGTTGATCTGCACTTTTATGCTAAATGTAGTCTGAAGTTACGTGACTACAGGGAAGTACTTCTCACTGGCATATGACTCAATATGGCTGGTTGCAAGGGCCAAAGACTGTTCCATTTGTCTTTTTTTTTCTTTACTAATGTTGTAGGGAAATGTCACGAGGTGTGGAGGCAATTTCAGTGGCACGTGACACTTCCCATGACAAACGTAAATGTTTTTGTGGAAATAAAAGGGTCATTTCAGACACGGTGATATAAACACATGGTCTCTTTCCCCTGAGCATGGGCTTTCTGTTGCTGACATGGAACAAATACTTACTTCATTGAGGTGGATGTACTGTCATTCTGTTCATGTTCTTGCTGTCACTTGTCCTGTGAATCATTCAAGCCTATTGACATCTATTCCTGTATAGCAGGAACGAGGGTAATGGGGTAGGGTAAGCACCTGACCTTGTTGCAGTAAGTCTTACTCCTGGTTCCAGTGGGACCAAGGTTTAAGCCAAGATATGTTTTCACTGCCCCTGTTATTTAGCATGGCTAAGATAAGCACCCATATTTTCCTTCCCTGGATAGTAGTAATAGATGGCTAAAGGCAGCTGAAAGCATAAGAAGGTCCCTGTTAGAGCTGGCACATCTACTGATATTATCCATAATACAGTCCGTGACAGTGGCATAAGAAAAAATTCCTATAGGAAGAGTATATGACAGAGTTCAGGCTTCTGCCAGCCCTCCAGTATTTATCAAGCTTGATCAAATAATTAAGCTGTGACAGTGGGATTTATTTAGTGTGTACTTTTTTTGGTGAGTTTGTACTCTTAAGTTTTAATTCTAATTTTACAAAAGGAACTATGAAGCTATGTGAACCAATACATGGAAAAACAGCTATAAAACAAGGATTACCTCCCCCCCCTTCAAATAAATAAAAAATAAATGTGGCACTTAAAAGCACTGAACATGCAAGTGTGAAAAAATCAACTTGTATAATGCAGTGACTATAAACTATTTCAGACATTTCATGTGCTAGAGTGAATATATCTAACTGATACAGCTGTATATAATTCTTTCAGGTTCGAACACCTGGTTTCAACCTTTAAGGGTTTTATGTAGTGAATTTATGGAATACCAGAGGTATGTGTAGGCTCATTTACTCTGCGCAGTAAAAATATAAGCTGAACTTCCTCAATAGTTTAATATTTTTAATAAGAGAAGCATTTTACAGGATCATTTCATATGCTGCATTTACTGTTAAATGGAAGTTAAATAAAAGCAATGCACAAGAATTGTGTGGTTTAGTTTCAGTCTGTTTGGGTGATATTTGTGAGGACTGACAGTACTAGCACAGCTCATCACTGCATTATGGTTGCTGGTAAATATAATAAGCAGTACGTTGCCAGATTTTGAGTATTCAAACAAAGATATACATCCAATCTATTTGATTGTATTGTATTTTTGTAGTGTCAATGATAAATTTCAGGTTCCTCCTATTTGATAATAAAATACAACCCTGCTTTGAAAAAGGCAAAATGAATACTATAAACAGCTGTTATGCAGTTACTTTTTAAAACTCTCAAAGACTTGCTGAAAACAAGTCAATAGAACAATCGTGCATTTAATTGCTAATCTATTTTATGTATTATTAAATGCTCAGTGTTATTTTCCTAATCCCATTACGTGGTAATGGGTAATCAAGTAATGATCAGTGGCTTATAATCTAAAAATAGCTATGTAGAGAACCCTTGAAAGTTGAACAGGATCTATCATCTGGATGGACAGAATATGAACTTCTTTTTAAGAAACTGCTATTATAGTGTTCATAGTTGTGTTTGGTGTAGTGTTACTTCAGATGACTTTTTCAGTCTGCTGTTCTCAGCACTTCTGAAAATTGACCCTGACAATTTCTGGGCTTGAACTCTATTTTAAAGATTTTTTTTTTCTTTGTATTATTCCCGTGGGTGTAAAACTTCATATGGGAGCATACTCCATGTGATTTCCAAGATAGTAGTAAGTAAAGGCGAGGATTCCCACTGTTTAGGAACTAAATGGTTATCTGAGCATGGATCCTGGGCATGGCTATGCTCTAGGCTTTGTTCACAAAAGGACATGGAGTGTCACTCAGTAGTGGTGCAAAGGCACCATGGCTCATCTAAAAGGTCAGCATGGACTGGAGGAAATGGGATAAGACAGTAGTGAAAAGCAGTATGTGCTTGATGTAGCAACAGGAGTGGAAGACTACAGTGTTGGGTCTGTGCTAAAGTCTTTAAGTACAAGTTAACTCTTACAAGTGTTGGGAAGCAGGGTTTTATTTCTGAATACCTGAATCTTCTATGTGCTGCTCTTAACAGGTGAGTTGAACCAGATGTATGTGACCACCTGATGGTATTTGGGTGGAGATGTTAAATATAAGTCAATATTTAGCAATAAAAAAGAACATGCACTGAAATAGCCCAGAGAATGGGTTAGTTTGTGAAGGCACTTGGGATAAAATCCAAGCTTTAAGAGTTAAAATTCCAGAATAATTTCCCCCTGATCTCCCAACAATGAGCGCTGAATGCTTTAAATGAGCAGCCTACAATCCATTTGCCTGGAAAAAGTTGACTGGGGAGTCTTCTGAAGACTGAAAAATTCAACAAGGTGTTATTTTATAGTTTACCAACTCCTCAGGAAGCTATTTATGTGAGCCAGTAAAGGAGATAATACGCTGTAAATCAAAGCACAAATTTCACCTCTGGTCAGTCTAATTGTTTTATATTTTGCCTAAGATTAGAGCTCATCTACCTAGCCGGAAGCACTTGTATCCAGAGGTTCACCCTACATACCAAAATTTTAGCTCGCTTTGATAAGGATATTATTTCACAGTAGCATTGAAATACTTCATCGCACAAAGGCATTGAGGACAGCTAAATACATTAGAGGTGTGGACTGACAATGTGCAGAAGCTTCTAAATGTCTGTGATGAAAAGCAGGCCCCTGGATGGTTGAATATGAAGATGTCATACTGTATTCAATCAACTAAAAAGAAAGTATATGCAGGTTTTTTTTAGTGTTTTTTTTTTTTTTGGGGGGGGGGGGGGGGGGGGGCATGTAGCATGGCCAGTGGTGCAATGGCTAGAAACATAAAGGAAACTGGCTGCATAGCAGGTTGCTGGTAGCTGGGTTTTGGTGTGGGTGGCTTCCTGCAGAAATAAGCAAAAGCGACCCAGTACATTTTAGCACCTATCTATGGTTTTGAGTGATACGTTTCATTTAAGGAGGCTTCAAAAGGCAGTGCTTCTCTCAGGTTGCTCTACAGCACTAGACATTGTGGAGCCAATGAAAGATCTCTAGAAATTACAGGGGATGAAACAGCAGTACGGATGAAGCCCTTAGCTTCAACTGAAACCTGCTGAAGTTCTTCAGCAGGCCTCCCCTGCCTTGATTGTAAGGTGTTCAGAGACCCCTTTCTGTTCTCAGGAAAGGGCTTCAAATAATATTTGGGGAGCATAGATTTTTAAGTAGGATGGCAATAGGTGCTTCTAGAGGTTATATTTAATACCAGAAATTGTCTTCAATGTTCAGGTGCTACTGCTTCCATCTTGGTGTAATAGGAGGAAAAAGCTATTTAACTTTCAAGTTCATCCTCTAGGGAAAAAGAGCTCTCTGATAATTCAGAGGTACACAGAAGAAACCAGAAAATTAGTTATTATGACAGGAATGAGCTAGAGATATTTTCAGCTTCCTAAAGAATTTGTGCCTACATACTCTAAATATGAGGATTATAATACACAGACACTAAAATGCATTTTAAAAAGAAAATAAATGATTATAGTGAAGGCAAAAAATCTTAAGCAGGCCACTGAAGGGGGAGGAGGGAAAGAGGGAGGGAGGATATCAAAATATGCCAGTGGCATTAACAAATTCACAGAGTAATCTATCTTCTTTCCAGAGTTCAAGACCTTGCTACAGAAGATGACAAAACACATTTAGCATGAAACCAAATGCAAACTGTAAAAGTCAGGGTACTCATTAGTCTGTGACCAAGTAACTCTATTCCTCCTAGCTGTAATACTAAATCATCTTTTACTTCACAATTAAGTAATCAACTCTGCTGAAGTCTCAGGTGCAGTGGAATATAGAAAAACACAGAAGGGGTTATACAAGCTAGCAGCAGTTGATTTAAGTATGCAATATCTGGAAACAAATACATGAGATTAGGTGGAATTGAATGTTATTCAGTTTAGACACAGCTTGGAGGTGGGGGTAGCAAAAACGTAGCTCTGGTACAAATGAGTGCATTTAAGACAGTGAAAATTAGAAAGGTGTATTCTAAAACTTTGAAATATGACTTTTTTTTTTTTTAGATCAGATATGAGCAAAGGGTTTGGAGAGCATGCCTTCAAAAACAATTTGAATCTGCTGTCACTCAGAGGACTGCCCTTTGTGCTGTGCCCAAACATGTTCTTCACTAACCTGCCCTTGTTTTGAGCAGCAAGTGAAGATGGCCTTTCCCCTTTTCACGAGTCCACCCTGCTGATGAAACTCAGATCCAGTTCCCATGGTGCTTTTCTGGGGTATCTCTGTTTCAAATAGTTGCAGGTAGCTGGCATACCTGTGCTTTACAGAATGGGGCACAAGGCTTGGGTGAACCTGGAAAGCCTTTGTTCAAGGGGTAAGCCTTAAGCTTCCTTTTTACGTGCATCTCTTAACTGATGTAGCTGTGGTTGTCCCATCAGATGCAGGAGCATAATCACAGGATAGGGCATCTTAGTGGAGCATTTGCAGTTGTGGCTGGTGCTGAAGAAAGCTGCTTAGGCATGAGGTGGAGGGAGAAGAGTTCAGAATGTGATGACTAACAAAGTGCTTTTATAGGACAGTTTCCAGTAAACTGACTAAAACGCAGGGTGTGGCTTACACTGGAATTTTGGTTACTCTGGAAGGTTGGCTAAAACTAAAGCAAGTCTTTTATTGCTCTAACTAATGATGGAGTATAAAAAAAAATGGATATTATTCCACAATCAAGTTATTGATTCTGTGGAAGATGATAGAAACAGTTGAAAATTTGTCATGTCTTAATGTATCAACAAAGGATTAAGCTTCTGAAGCTTCCCTACTGCCTTGTTGCCTATTTTACTAAAATACAAGACTAATACTATTACATTTTCATGCAAGTATATAGTCTTATTCAGACTTGAATGAACAACAGTAATTCTACTATTGCTTGCGCTGTGGCTGGCAGTTAGGTGGAGTTTAAAGGGTTTGTGTGGCAGGGGATCATTGTTGTTTGCAACATGCCACAGAAGGCATTCATTTTGGTTTGTGGTACCTACAAACAGGTCTGACTATCTCTTGCTTTAAAAGATTTTGTGCTCTTTATTTTGCTGGAGTTGACTGCTCTTTTCAGTCTTGCAGGCTAAGGGAAAGTAAATGAAGAGTTCTGTATTTGAGCTGTCATTGTGGCTTAGGTTTGTTTTCTTTTAACCTACACCTTCAAAGGAAGGAAATACCAGAAGCCTTGCAATATAATATGCACAGCTGACCTTTTGTGTTCCAGATTGCATCAGGAAGGAGGATAAATACTTCAAGGTACATAAGCGGAAGGTTAAAACAAGGTTTAGTAATTCTTGCACTTTGACTCACTGGAAATAGAAATATTGCAGAGATAATTGTGCAGTGCTGCAAGCCAAGGTGGAATAAAAGCGCATATATACTGAACCATCAACATATGTTCAGCATCGCTTTTTTTCATTTGTATGAAATTCTGAAGCTGAGTGCACAGAAGTAAATATGAACAGTCACAACCTACATAAAACAAGGGAGGGAAATTAATACCAACTGGTGTGATCTAAAGCTATTAAATGGGAATCAAAGCTACAGCATTCATTGTGTCTATTTCACTGAATGAACTAATTCTGATAAGCAATTTGGCAGCATCTCCCCTGTGCTGGACATGACAGAGTGATTAAAAAAATATCTTGTGTGTGTGATAGTGATTTGGAAGTTGTAAAAATAAATAAATAAATAAAAATAAAAAAATAAAAAAAGCAGGAATTGTCATCTGTCTCTTTTTTTTTTTTTTATCAGTAAGAATGAAATCCTGATTTTTCCAAAGTTTGTGACAAAACTCCAACTGATGGTAGCTTCACTACTGTGCTAATATAGTAATGCCTCAGGATCCAGCAAGCTGGGGCTTATGCTGCCAGTACAAAACATAGAGGCAGATGCTGCCCTGGGGAACTTGCAACTTAAATAGATTATGAAATAGTGCACTAAAGAGATTTTGTGTAAATGGGGTCTTTATGGTGAGGCCTTCTAGGACTCAAGAATCCCAGGAAGTAGAAGGGGAGAGGCAGCAAGAGACTCCAGAACTTCACTGCAATGTGCCCAAGCATTGGGAGCATTAACAGTGGGTTGGGAGCTGATGGCATCTGGTTGGGTTAGAGACAGCTGCTTCCCTGCATCAGTAAGCCATGTGACAAAATAAATGGGGATGCCAGTAATGGAGTCCAGAGGGGCCTGCTTGGCCAAATACTGAGTTTCATGGGGTGCATCCAGTGAGTCAGAATTATAAATTTTTGTGTCACCTGCTGGGTCCGCAGCACTGTCACTTCATGAAACAGGAATTCCATTGTTTGTTATGCGCAAGGGAAATACCATGCTCACTCACTAAGTTTTTACTTTTTGTGTTCTTGTTCTATAATTTTTTATCAAAAAACAAACTTGCTTAGGTGGAAAATATTATTAAAGTGTTACACAATACTAAGTTCACCAGTCACTGTTAATAGTATTTTAACAGCACTTTGTCTTACTGCAAAATATGCTTCTGGTAGTGTGCGTATTACCTGTATTCCACAGCTGTTGAGGTTCCAGGTACCTCCAGATGCTGTTGCAAACAGCACTCAATGAAATTTCAATACTTTGTGATGCTTTACAGGTGCACTAATACTGTACTAAAGTGAGAGCTTGTAGCATGCTGGTAACATGCAGGCTAGCAAGCCATGAACTTTGCCCCATGTATTGCTGTAAGATACTGTACTGCTACAGGCATGCTTTGAGGAAAACTAAAAGTTGAGTATTTGGGATATCTCCATGGTGTTTTTATGCAGCTTTGTTCTTAAGCTGAAAAATCACTCCGTCAGTGACAGCCTCCTTGTTATCACCAGTCATACTTGCATGAGCAGTTTCCTTTCCCACCTTTTCCTGCAACTAAGATAGTGTCTTCTGAGTGCCTTTTTTCTGTTTGCTTTGTTTTCTTTTCTTTTTGTTTGGCTGCAAAGGCACTCGTTCCTAGAATTTGGAAATGCATGCGAAGTTGCCTGCAGTTAGACATACATCATGGATGATATAAGCTGTCTTGGTGCTGGTGGAGGTGGAAGCGTGGGCTGACGTGCTGCAGCAACCACAACAGTGCTGTGGGAACCCCCAACCAGTGCAAATCTGAGGATCCCACTCAAGCACCTCTACAGCAACACAAAATTGCTGTAAATGCTCTGTCCACAGCTTCAGCTCCTATATCCTTTCTTTGGTATGGCCACGTATATATCCTCTTAAGTTTAGTTTAATGGTTCCTCATTGATTTCTTCCCCCAGATGAACAGGCAGCAGCTGCCTGCAGATGGTCCGTTTGAAGAGTGAGCTGTGGCAGGTGGTTAACTGCTTATCTGAAATCTTTGTTTCTCTGATTGGAGAAATGTCAATAACTGCAGAGTTAGTGCTGAAACTTGTTATTACTGAAAACTAGCAGCTGCCTGCAGCATGTAATGCAATGTTAAATATTTTTTTCTGCCCCCCTGCTAAAGGTCTGTTGAAGAATGCAACGTTTTTTAGTATGTGAAGAAGCACTTTTTTGTCTTTTTGGCTACTCTCAGACAAAAATGAAAGCATGGTTCAGTGCCTAGCACTTAATGACCCCTGGGGAGAGGAGTCTTCATTTTAGCACAGCTGGAAGAACTGTATTAACTTGTGCTGTAGGACCCCCTTTGCTTCCTATCTTTCACACTGGGAATGTCTGCCAACAACTCCTTAGTCTGAGGTGAAAATGAATGGTGTCTCAATGATCAAGACACCAAAACACTCAAAAAAAAAAAATTATGCTGCTTGTATGCTTTTTTTTAAAAAAAGAAAAAGTGGAAGATGCAAAAAAAGACTAGCCATGGATCTCATGCTACTGTTGGTGGTTGACCATGACAGATGAACTGAAAGTCTGAAAGTGTCTTAATATCTAGTATATTGAGCTGGACTAGGATAGCTGACTTTAGTTCACTAGTTTAACAGTTGTCACTTAGTTTTATTTATTAAAGAATAAAATTCACTGTTTTAAGACTATCTAGGGTAGAAGAAATTCTTGTGGATGAAACTTTCAGGACCCTAAATCTGCACATGCTAGAAGAGAGGAGATTGTGTAGAAAATGAGATTTTGCACTCACTGAACTGCACAACAAATATGTTTGCAAAAATACAGGGTTTGTATGTTCAGACTTTCTAGCCTGGACTCTGGAGATGGTCCTCATCCAAGGACTGTAAAATTAATCATAACTTTGTATTTCTTAGCTCAGTTTAGATAAACTTGATGTTGCAGAGTATGCGTTGTACCGTAAGGCTGGAGCTTGCTGTCATTGAGATGAAATACTGTTCTTCTGTTCATTCCAAGTAATATATTATTTAAAATGTTTAGCAAATACTTGTCTTTTTCCCCTTCAGGTATTCTTGATACTAACTGCGGAAGACTTCTGCATTAACAGTTGATCACTGAAATTTGTGTTGCTGATTTAAGATATTGCCCCCAAATGGTTGCTCCCTACCTTTACTGAAGATGGTTGTCTCACTGAAGCTTGCAGATGTAATATACCCCGTGCTGTAGTCAACCCACCGCAGAACCTGGCATTATAATTGGAAGATCTGTTCTCCAGCAATTATAGGGGCAGGACTGATGGCTTGGGCAGTGAATCTGAAATTACTGTAGGCAGTTTGCAAGGACTTTGTTGCCTGTCCAGATAAAGCAGTTAACTTCTCTTCATCAGACGGGTTCTTTGGTTCAGTAGGGATGACTTAAAGATTTCCTCTCTACAGGGTTAGGAGCAGCTGGAAATGACTTCATTAAAGCCTGTTAGATTCTGTATCCAAGGGGGGAAAAAAATGATGGTTCAAAAAACTTGGGAGCTAAGATAGTAGGATCAGAGGGTTACATTTCTGTCCATTCTTGACTAGTAATATCCCTGTTTCCCTCAGGTTAAAAGAGCAGTAAGAAGTTGAACTTGTGGAGGGGAGTGAGGCCAGGTGGGGGTGAGAAGTCATCTTACACAAAGTTGAGCTGGATGCTGTGGTGTTGCTCTGGATGTGTAATGGCTGTTTCATGTGTCAGCCTGTGTGTACTCCTGAGCAGTACGAACTGTACAAGTGTTGGTAGCAGAAATAAAGTATTTTGTGTAGCTTAAAGAAATTACTTTTGTCACCAAACAGTGCTTACTACAGAATATTAGTTCTGTTCACTGCATCAATATAATTAGTTCAGTCTGTTAACCAGTGTATTTCGTCTAATACTTCTGTCTGCGTTTGCTGACAATACAATTAGAAAAAATTACAAACCAACTGAAAGAACAATGCAAATACATTTGTCTGTTTGCTGTTTCTTCTACAGTGGCAGTTTGCCAGAGATGACATGCTTCACTAAATGTCACTAAATATTATGTGCTTAGGACTTAATTACGCCTTTAAGGCATTGGCCCTTTCAGGGAAGAGAGTGGATAAAATTGCTTCCTTGAGAGCTCTGAGCCATGCTCAGCCTGAGAAAATGTGACTGCTGGCAGCATGGTGGGAAACCAAAAGGCAAGCTGATGATCTATTTGAGAGGACAGCTCATGTGCTTGCACAACACCTTCTCAGCTCTGCTGATGGGTGAGCTATCTCACTGCTCTAGGCATTAAATAAACCTCTGTTAAAGTTATGACTGCATCTCGCAGCCTAAAATGTTCTTTGTGTCCCATTGTCTGAGGTCTAGAATAGGAAAGTAACTCTCGGGCTACAAAGCCTTAAATAATTATAGATTTTTCTGCACCAAAACATAATATGAAGGGTTAATTTAAAAAAGAAAATCCACTTCACAGGCTTTGTCCAACAACATCCATGAGCTGAGAGGACTGAAGGAAAGAGTCTAGACTGAGGACTTACCGACCTCTCTAAAGAGGAGAGCAGGCCCAGGATATGAACTGAGCAGAGGAGACGGACAACTTTGTCTTACCAATAAAGTAAACAGCACATAAGATGCATCTAGCTCTTGCCTTTCATTTTGTCCTTCCTTTCACTGCTCAGGGCTTCATGTCTCCTCATACTTCTGGTCAGCCCACGCTTTCAGCTGGGATGCTCACTGTGGCACCACAGGCAGTGGGCCATATACCACAATCATGCAACCCTTCTTTGAAGCAGGAAGGGCATGTTGAGAGGATGAGTGAACAAGAAGTGGGGAGGAGAAATGGGCATGAGGGAAGGTGAGAGGAACAGTCACAGGAGTGGGCTCTCTGGCCAAAGGATCGTACTTGATCCTTGTGCCAGACTTTGGCACTTAAGTAGCATGCTTTCTCTTGTCTATGTTCATTCACACTTTTGATTTTAAAAAAGGAAACAAATCCTCAACTTTGGAAGAAAAGCAATAATCCAGTTATCATGATGCATAAGGGTCACAGATGCTCAGCGTGTGATTAGACCTGCACCAGTGTGGAAAAATGCTTATGAATTTTTCTGATGCTTGCCAGGTATGAAAATGATAAATGCTAACTCTTAATAATAGTGATTAAGATGTGATTTTCTTCAGTGGAAATTGCTGGCAGCTTCCAATTCTTGAAAAGAACGCATTTCAAAGCATATCTATAAATTTCAGAATATATACATTTGGAGGTAACCCATGGGAACACAACTAAACACACATTATATTGTGCTGTGGAAATATGTGGGATATAGCTGTCAAATAATTTCATGCTGCTTTTTTTCTTCTGTCAATTTACTATTTTATAGTAGCCATTATCCATTTAGTCCGTTTTTAAAGCTTCCCTTTTTTACAAAGGTCTTTCTAAAGTCAAACCATCACAGGTGTGAGTCAGTAAGTGCTGTTAGTACTGGATTTCTCAACATCTGTATCATGTCAAGTGACTTTGTTTAGACTTTTGGCTCTTTGCAGATTATGAAATTCAAATACTGTATATAATATCCAGGTTACAAGTGCAACTGCCTAGGCTGGACAACTTCTTCAGTATCAAAATTTTCTCTTCCAGTGCTTCCTATCAGTTCACAAAATCCCTGTGCTAAGTAATGGTTTATAAGTTCAGGAACCAGTCCTGGCAGTCACCTTTCCTCTGCCAGCTCTAATGTCAGCTTTCTCCAGCTCACCTCTCCTGTAGGTCTTCACTCAACTTCTAGTCATGGTCTGAAGCTTTGAAGAAATGAAAATTACATTTGTCCTTAACAGTGGTTGGTTTGTGGCCCCAGTCAATGATTTGGCCTCCTCACTGATTTGAGACACTTCTTTTCTGAGTTTGAGAATTTAACTCTGCTATCCATATGTGTATAAAACAGAGACTGCAGCAAATCCTTTCATCTCCTTTGCTATGTGTTTTCTCAAGTGCATCTAGGCTAAAATGCTATAGCATAGAAGATATGCTCAAGTCACAAGCACTGTCTTGCAAACAAAAAACAGCAGAGTGAGTTCTAAGAAGTGGGACATTGAGATTTGCTGTTTGTGGTTTTTTTGACTTTACTTTTGACTTCCGTAAAGCCATAAAAGAAATGTCCTAGAACAGTAATGTATCTTGCTGTAATATATACAAAACACAAATGCATTCTAACTCACTGTTGTCAATGATATTCATAAAAAACACTAGGCTTACAATGATGCTTAATTTTTTTATTGAAACAAAACTTAAACCATATTAAAATATTTTAAAATTCACTTAAAATATTAGAGTGAATAATATTTTAGTGCAGTTTTTTTATTTGATTGGAAATGTCTTTTAGTATGCTCCCTGCTTACAGCTGAAATTCTGAATGGTTCCATTCTGGGGGTTACCTGTGGAGTACCAGAAATGGATTTTCTGTCAGTACGAAGACATTTTATGAACTTGCTATGGCATTGGTATACACTGCTTCCTTTTTTTCTTGCAGAGTAAGTAGCATCTAAGGTTTAAAGGTTTTACAGAAGCTTATGTTGAAACTAGAAGAATACTGTGGGAAGATGTCAAGTGATCTCTTTGCCAAAGATGTTAGTTTTAATGATGATTAGTATTTATCCTTCACTAAATAAGACCTTCAAATGTGTACCTTATGCTTATGGCCTTTTTTTCATTATTCTTGTTCTTGGGATAGAGAAAGAAGTCTGTTTTCAAGTTTATTGGTATGAAACAGTGCAGTGGAATTAGCAGTAGAGAACAGAATATTCATGGTATAATGGTCCTTGTGAAAAATATTGAAAATGCGACAATTGTAGAAGGATATATTCTCCCAGTACTTCTGTGAAATACAAGATAATACTCATGCTAAGAGATTTTCAATTTCCTAGTAGTATTTTTTTTCTCTGTAGTTTACAGAATATATTAAATGCTACACAGCATTTTAAAACCAAGTTACTAAAAATCCCACTTAAAATACTGAGACTCCAAAGTGGAATATACAAAAACAAAGATTCCAGAGTTCAAGTCTGATACCTTAACTTGGTGTCCTAGTGTGTCATGTGATAGTTGGTTTCTTTCCTCCTTTTTCTAGTTTCCCAATTTCTTCATTATTTCATATTTTCCATGGAAGATACTATTTTTCTTTGTATTTCAGTGTGCAGTCACGTGCATTAACTACAACCCTAAAATAAAAACTAATGTACACCTTGGTTTCTGTATGGTACTGTCATCAGTTGTAGTATTGTGACAAGTATTAATGAATTTATCCTTAAATCTATTAGAGGATACAGTTTGTGGAAGAGAAATGTGATTAGATGCAGGTACTATCTCCATTTTGTATGACAGGATCTAAGATAAAACATTAATAGTAAACGTAAACATTGAGGGCTCAGTTTGGAAGAGACCTTGCTGTTAAAGTGCTTCATATGTTAGGAGAACCCTTTTTAATTATAAGGTGAGTATATGACTACTTGTCACTTGCAAATCAGTCTGTAGGTATCAGCGGAGTGTCTGTAGGTAGTCAGAATATGAAGAGCTGTTACAGGAAGTTAAAGATGGCTGTGTACTCCGGGGTCTGCTCCTGATGAGTTAATGCAGTGCGCAGATATGAAGCTAGGACCCAGTAAACACTTTCAGAGGCCGTGCAGTGCTGTGCCCTGGCATACACACACACACCCAGGCTGGGATGGAGATGCTCAGTGGTAAGGGCACAGTAACAATTGCACAGGCAATGTTATTCTGGCTGCTTTTGACTTTCTCTATGTGCTAGATTTATACACTTTTGGATTTAGCTTCTGAAGCTAGAAACACTTTTAAAGGATTTCCACCTGTGAATGAATCATTTCCTAAAAGTTACCAGGAATAAGTCAAACATTAAGACTTTCAGTGCAGAACAGTACAATTTGAAGTGATCGAACAACCTGATAATGGTAGTAAACTGATTATGATGAAACACTTTTGCCGTTGATTTTTGTGACAGGAATAATGAAAGTCAGGGCTCCTGGTTTAATTCAAGATTGTGTTAGTACTGCAGGCTGCCATTGTAACTTTCTCTGCTTACATCTACTCTTGGTCCTCCAGCTTCCAGTGTGTCCTTTTTTTAGGACTGTTTCTCCTGTGCCTTTTGCCAAAACATCTGTATTTTCCATGGTGCCTGTCCTTTTCCCCAGACTGACTTCTCTGCCAAAGTGCCCTGGACATCTTTCCTCACTCACTATTTCTTGTTTGCCTTTCTGCTTTCCTCTTCCTTCTCTGCACTGCTTTGGAGTCGAGAGGAATCCAAGTATGCTGACTTTTCTCATCACTGTTGAGGCATTGGATATGTTTCAAAATAAATTTCAGAAGGAAAATCAGACTCCACAGACAGTGGCATGGGCAATTTCATTCAATGTTAAGTCTGGAAGTGTCAGGCAAACAAAAGCAGACTATTAGAACAAAGTTTGGAGCAGGTTTAGTGGTAGACCTCATCTTTTCTTTTAGGATGTTTCCACCCTAAAGCAATGTTTCCATCTTGAATTGTATGCCTGTAGTTAAAAATAGCTGGTTCTGTTTCTCCTGTGCTTCCAGGCACTTTAAGAAGGCCTAGGCTTATATTGCTTCAGGAAAGGGAATGCACACTAAGCTGTTATTTCATACTCAGACTGTTTTTAAACAATTGTCATGACAGTATGACGTATGACTTGTGCTAAGGATGCCCTAGATGAAATATAGGGTGAAATCCAATGCATTTCAATGTTAGACTCCTAGCTATAGTAACATATAGTGGGGTCAATCAGTTCCATCCATTCCTCCCTCACTTTCTCTGAACCTCATATTTAGATTCTTCACTGATCCTGTAATCTGTACCATTAGTTTGTTAGTAATGGCAATGTACAGAACTGAATTGCAAAATGACCTTTTGCTTTACTGAAATGGTTTATATTTGAATTCGTCTGCTGCTGATTGTGGCTGTTGACTTAAAACATTTTATTTTTTTTGAGAATCTCCCCTTTTAATTCTTAAATTAAGTGGTGGAGACTGTCACTTCAATTTCTCTTCATCATCAACATTTATTATTATGACATTAATCTCACAACATATAATTTACAAAAATGTCATGATGGTCCACTAACATACAACATACTGGAATATAGTTTTCACTGAAGTTGTCAACTGAGCAATAAATTTTAATTTAACCAACTGACAAAAACTAGCTATTCAGAGCCACCATGAGATGCAGTATTAGTCTACACTGTCTCAATTTGTGCTAGCTGTAAATCTAGTTTTCAGTAGGAATATGCTAGAGATAAAGGTGGTACATTGTGTCAGCTAGTGGAAAATGGAAGCTATTATCTTGTAGAAGCGATGGTGACAAGATCTGATAGCAAAAAGGAGCCCCAACAACATGATTAATAACATAAAAGGCCAGAAGAATTTGTTGTTAACATTTACAAGCCAAAAAACTTCAGGTAAATCCTAGTTTGAACTAAACTGCATTTTAATTTAAGAACTGGCAGTAATGGAAAATCTACCACGATTAATAGATCTGCCTAACAGTGCTCACATAAAACAGACAACTGGAAATCATGCACAAGATTCAGAACCACGGCTAATTTGTTGGTGCTTAAGTGTAAGGTTTTTGTTACTATTCCTTATTCAGCTTTGTAGAATTAAGTTTTCTTCTACCATTCATGAAGATTTTGACAAAATATTGGTAGAACCTCTTGTGACTGAAATGGCTCTGTGCTGTGGTCAGATTACCCACAGCTCCATGCCTTGCAGCCTGACACGTGCAGTCTGACATTTCAAGTGGAGATGGCAACTTTTTTTTTTTTCAAGCAGAAATTTCTCTATTCACTGGAAGGTAATTAGGATTCAGAAGTAATTATTCTAAATACTTATTCTATAAATGGTCACCACCGAAACCTGCACTGATATGAGTTTTAAATACTTATACACAAGCACTGGTCAGCAAAAACTGAACCTGTAACTGCAAATAAGGCAAGGTATCTGCTGGTTTATTGTAGTGTAACAGTTTCCAAAGTAAGGACAAGCCTGTAGAATACATTGGAGGGATAGGGTCAGAGCAATAAGGAGGCTCTCTTCAGGGTTTTGAAAGCAAGAGGGATTTTATTAATTTATTGGGGGTGGGCAGGGGGGCAGCAGGGGGTGGCAGTGGCTGACTTTTTGTGGAAGGCATTTTTCCTTCACCTTCTTAAAACAGCATTTTTGTGCTAACGTATCAAACTGGCTTTTGACATTGGATGTCTTCTGTCATAAGACACGTATAAAGATCTGCATGTTAAAGGAAACAACTCAATTTTACTGAAACAGTGTTTTGAGCTGAAATGTGTTCTGGAAGCCTGTGGGATAGGAAATGGTAACCCCGTGTGGTAATGGTTCTTGGAGCAGTGCTTGACTGAGACAAAAATAGGCTTGGTGGCTGCTGCATTCATCCAGCAGGGATGTGCTTCGGTCAGGAGGAAGGGGGGAGGGAGTTGCTTGTGCAGCTGGGGAGCAGGACAGTGTGGTATGAAATTTGCCTAATGAGTGCAGGTTCATTACCCCGGGCAGAGGCAGCTTTTCTGCCTCCTGAAGGCACTGATAGATGATTGGAGCAGGACTTCTTCCTCTTGGCAGAACCAGTTCAGCACTGATCAGGGCAGGCTGTCCCTGTCACTGATACCTGCTAGACCACAGCTGATTGATTCAAGATGAGTTTTCAGCATTTCTGCTCCAGCATTGTGTTTTAGCAGTGTCTGTACAATGCTCAGCATTCTGGCTTAATACTGGCTGCACCCCCAGCCACTCACAAGGAAATGAAGAAGCTAAAATGATCCTACCTGTTTTAAAATAATGCAGAGTAGTATAAAATGCAAAATCAAACATTCTGTTTCTGTCATGTTCTGTTAACTCAACCAAAATATGGGTAAGATGGAGTTTTTCCTCCCCCTTCTTTCATGCTATCTACCACCTTTGGCTTCTGATGTGCAGAACAATAACTTGTTGCTCTGTCACTTCCATGTTTTAGATGTGGCTGTGTCCTCACCCCATTTGATTTCTTGCAGAGCGCTTGAGATCTGGACTCTCCTTCATGCCGATACCATTTCACATTTCTGTTGCTTAAACATCTTTGTCCATGACACCTGTGGAATTGTTCCTGATCATATCTATCATCAATTCTGATAAAAATAATTTTGAGCTTGCTGCATTGCCTAGTTTCCATTCACCTTCATTTTTCTGTCTCCCTTTCAACATTGCATCCATCATAACCCAATCCTCTCCTATATTTTTCACTACACATTCATTAAAGCTTGCCTCCCATCCTGATTTGCTTGACTTTGAGATGTGACAGTAGTGTAAATACTAAAGAGTAATATGCAGAGTGTGGATGGAACAAACCTGAGAGTGCAGCAGACCACTGTGAAGGATGGAAGAGGATCAAAGAGGCTATTTAGTCAGGGAGTGTTCTGGAAACCATGAAACTAAGGATCAAGGAATGGAGGATCAGGATATACTTTCATGCTTGACTTAAACAAATCTAAGCTAATGCTGCTGTAAAAAGATAGTCATGTTTGCCTCAAAAGACTCTCCCACCTCTCCTGCATTAGCAGCATCTTTCACCTGGTCTGTGAATTGTCAGCTTGCTGATTCAGTAGTGAGTGGGCAGGGCAGGCATGAGGAAGGGATTATACTATTTCCTAGTACCTTGGCCTTAAATTGGTTTAAAGCTGCCATAAAAGCATACGTTCATAAAGGTGAGTTTAGGGTTCTTTGGAAAGTAGAGGAAGAAGAGTGCCTGGAGGAGGGCAACTCTTTGTATAGGAGGGAGCTGGGTCTTAATAGCTCTAGGAACATACTAAAGTAGGTGGGAAGGAGTAAATACTGTATCCTTTCTTCCCCTCCCCAAAACACTGGGGAAAGGGAATAATTGTGTTGGGTAGGCTATTCAATAAAGTAGTCAGGGAGTCTGAACCGCTTGTCAGCCACAATCTGGCATATGACTTCAATCGAAGTGAGAAACAGTTTTAATGCTACTTTGATTACCTTTCTTCTCTGCTGTCTCTTGCCTCACATCATCCATCTGTTGTGCCCTTTCATTCCTGAAGATCTCTTTCTGCTCTTAGTAGTAGTGAACCTTTAGTGTATGATTACGAAATGCTGAATATAAGAGGACCTTCATCTTTGCCTGGGGCTTCTGCCTTCCTGCACTGACATTTTCAGTGAGACACAGTCTGTCTAGGCAAAGATAATCTCTGCAAGGGGTGCGCAGTTAATGAAAGATATGAAAATAAACTACTTTCACTAAGGACCTACCTTAAGCTGAGCCAAGGCCACTTCCAAATGAAAGCATACAGCCATATGGCTAATATGACCTCTTCTGAGTGTCCCCATTAATTAAATAACGGGTTTGCTCTGCTTCAAGTAATAGGGCTTGATATAGAAAATGATAGAGGAGAGAGGAAATCTAGTAGAAAGCATCAGAAAAAGTCTCCGTTTACATTTACATATAAAAAGTAAAGCCTTATCAGCAATGACATTTTAGAGTATATTTCAAGTTGAAAACTAATAGGTCTACACCAAATAAGAGTGTTTGTAAGTGATATCACATTCTGTAAAAAGTGATATTAAAAAACATGGTGGAAAAAATGCTAGCTAGCAGATCTCTGAGGCAAGGCTTTCTTAACTCTGAACTTTAGAGTCCGGATCCAGTTCAAGTCTTATATAGTAGGGTTATGTAGCAACTGATCTTTGTGTGTGTGTGTGTATCTCTAGCTCGTTATTTACTTTGAATTCTAATTCTCTCATAATTAAATTTTCAGTCTTTCTCTCCACCCAGATAACTGTAATAGAGAACCTTTAAAACAATGACTAGATCTTACTGGTAAATGTCATATCTGGATCACTTAACTGAAATTCCCTGATGTCCTGTCTTAATTGACACTTGAACTGTGCTGTCAGCTGAGCTGATTTCCATAACCCAGTGTACTTCCATGTGAGGGTTCAACTCTGACAATGCTGAAGCCTTTTATACCTTGTATAGTTCTGGCTTGTAGCAGACTGGGTTGGTTTCTGTTCAAAAAGTCTTTTGTAATAAATCAAGACAGGTTGGTCATTGGAAGCAATGCTGGAAATCATGCTGGAAATTGTAACTCACCTTCAAGAGCAGGCTAGAGCCCTGGAAAAAACAAAAAAAAAAAAACCAGCATGACACTGATCCCCTGCTGTGGATCTGCTTTGTGCTGGGAAGTGGCATTGTCCTTGGCCAGCTGAAAGGGAGGGAGAATGCTCCTCCTCTTCCTAGCAGAGTCCCATTATTCACCCAGTGTGATTGTGGCTTCTGGATTTGGGGATAAAGCAGCACATTTCCCTATGCGCATTTCCTCTAACAGATATCAGCAAATTGCTATTTTTTTCTTTATTTTTGACTTTTGAAAAACTTGAGGTTTCTGAGGAAGGACTGATTTCCTCAGAAATCTGAGGATTTCTCATATCCAGGGGAATTTGGGGGTAACAAATTAACCAGTTGCTGTTTTGTGCTACCAACAAATTGAAGCACGTCTCAGCATAATTCTGTTAGATGCTACAGATTATTTCTGTGGTGTGTGCTCATGACATTTGTTAGAACTCTGGGCAGATTTGGCCCCAATATGTCTGCATTTTTCTCTTGTCTGTTTGCTCATTGAAGTTAGGAGCAGAAGATGGTTTCTGTAGTTGTAATTATTGTCTTAGAAAAGACTCTTATCTAGTCAAATATGTTCACGTCGTGGTGTGAGGGTAGGCTCAGCACACTGGTATGGTCCTGGCCTTCACTGTCCTGCTGGGTTTGCTCATGCAGTGCTGTGTAACAGCACAGTTCTTCCTTTTGTTGAATACCTTAAAATAGATCATTTATACATCGCAGGTTGTCATGATTCAGTGTTTAAGTGTTTAATCTCCTTAAACATCGTTCAAGGACTGTAAAATAACTTTAATAAACATATGATTTCATTAGGTAGCAATCTTGCAGAGAACATTCTTATTAAATTATGGCCAGCTATACATTCAGCTGCACCTTCTGTGTTCTGAGTTCCCGAATGGACCAGTGAACTGAATGGCAGTGCTACAGAAAAGACCTTGCTTGTAGTGGAGGGGAGAGCTCCATATGTGCTCTGTATTGGCATTGTGCTAATGAATATATGCTCAAAGCTGCATATTGCGAAGAGAAAAAAGTAGAGCTGGTTACTACAAAAAGGGAATTAGAAGTGTAGAAACATGATGATGATTTCTTACAAGTGAAAGTCAAATGAAGCTATGAATCTGCTGAGCAGGATGCATTCATTTCCCTCAGCCCTCTTTTGCATTCTTGATGCAACATTTGCAGTATGTTCTGTAGCCTCCCTATGCAAAGATGTTTTAATTCTTTGTTTCTCTTGAAAGAGAGAAATATGATCAATTGGCAGAATGAAAAGCTAAACAACTGTCTCCTAAAGTGATTTTAATGCAGCAAGGAATCAAGCACGGTGGTATTTTAATGGTACTAAAATGACTTGTTGGTATTACATCTTGAAGTACAAAACTACACTGCTTGTACCACGGTGTCCTTTGTTTTGGAACTGGGACCTGGCAGTTCGAGATGATTTTGTCGTAAAAGTAATTATAAATAAAAATTGGGGTCCTTTTTTCAAAAAAAAAAAAAAAAAAAAGGAAAAAAGAAAGCCTGTCATGTACTTAACTTCCTTACCCTGTCAAGCAGATGAGACTAATAATATCAATAAAATTCTTCAGGATGCATGTTACCTCTTCAAGCAGGTTTTGGTCCTGCAAGGGTAATAAAATTTTGAAGGAAAAACACATGATCTTTTTTATGGACTTATATTTAATTGTCTGTTCTAAATGCAATCATTAAAAAGGTTGTAAATAAAACTACCATCCCAGAATGCAAAGTATTAAGAAATTCTTTGACAAAACCACATCACCTAAACAATTATTTTTCAACAGAAAATTAAAGAATATTTCTAGAAGAAAACTAGAGAGAATACTAAATGCAACAGTTAATGGTCGTTCAGTGTGTTAACACAAACATACTGTCAGGAGAACCCAGGTACTGTGCAAGGTATTATTTTCAGACGCCACCAGCAAATGCGTGTCTCCCTTCACTGGGAAACAGAGGCACATGACCTTTATTCTTAACACACAAATTTGCTGCAGTAAGCTGTAATTCTGTTGTGACTCTGTTTGAACCAGAAAAATAAGTATTAATGGTGTCTTATTGCACTGGGGAAAGTAGACACTTAAAATTTGCATACTTCTTTCCATTTTTAATGTTGTTTCACAGGTAATTTTGTCTGTTTTCTGAGGACTTTACTGCAACTTCAGAGAATCTCAAGGCATCAGAAAAATACTTTTTTATGTGTGATCTTTTGTTTATTTATAAAAGATTACTTAATGGAATTCATTCTTTCCAACTTGCACAGTTATTTAAAAGTCGAAATCTAGCTGCCAAGCAAAATAAACACAGCAGGGTAAGCTGCTGTGGAAAAGCAAGGCATCAATATGTAATTTCATTGAGCTGACAAAGTGAAATCATAACATTAACCTAATAATAGCTTTGTGGAAAGCCAATCATAACAACATTATTTAAATATTGTAATAGATTTTGAATCACAATAAGCCTTATAAGATAAATTCCTTTCTTTGCCACAGAGATGCATGTTTTCTTCACTTACAGACTTGTGATTTATAAATCAAACAGCCTGTAGTAAAGCAGGTACGGCAATTGGATTTGTCCTAAATATTCTGTAGCATCCTTGGCTGCCTGGTGTGGTTGGATCAGATGGCAGTCTCAGATGCCTTGCTTGGGAGGTGCTGTTCTGCAGCTGTCCCTGGGTATCTTCCTCCTGGTCTCCAGGAGTCCCTCAATAGCTGTAGTCACAAATGGGGGTACTTTGATCTCTCTGCACAAATGTTTTTATTCTTACAATGTTGTACCTGTAGGAGCACCATCAGCATTTCATACTGATCTCAATGTTGTTTTGGAAGTAAACCTGCCATGGGGAGGTAGTCCAGCAAGATACAAAACTCTGCGCTGCTGTGGACGTAGCACTCCAACAAACCACCCTGAACATGGAAAGAGCAAAACTTATTTTGCTAATTTAATTATTAGATGTTATTTCTTCTCCTTCTGATTCAATTTATAATGGCAAAAATGTTACAAGTTGATCTATCAAAACCTGGCAAATAAAAGTCCTGAGAAAGGAGTTTGATGCTTGAACTGGGAAGCTGATTAACAGTTCTTCCAATGTGTGATGAATTAAGATGGTCTTCAGCAAAAGTAAATAGGAATTGGAACCTTTACTCTCTTTTGGGAAGCCTGAGGAGTACTCACTTATGTTTTCATAAAGAAAGCAAAGTGTTTTCGCGTAATTAATCCCTTTCCTGTACACCAAAGGTGAGTGCTGGTCAATGAAACTTTATTGCTTCCCTCTCTGATATATAACTGTATGTATTTTTCTCCAACATAAGAGTGGAGAAGCCACTTGTGTCTTCACATATACTTTCTGGGATTTACAGAGCCTTAAGCAGCAGCAACTGCTGTGTCTGTAACACAGATAAAATTTGGCTGTGTGCTGGGAGCTTTAACATGGGGCATGGAAACGTTTGGGTTAAAAGAATGACTAGAAACTTATACTAAAGAGGTTGTGCAGGTTCTTCTGCTAATCAAAGCACTAATGCCTTTCATATTATGCAAATCTTATTGTATTACATGTGTAGAAACTCTACAAATATTGTAATTCCCTAAATAATAAAAATGTGATTTAACAGGGAATAGGTCTTAAAATGATAAGGCAACATATGTTTGAAATAACTTGTAGTGTAGTGGTTGACAACGAGGAGTAAAACTAGAACCCACTCTTTTATGATTTTTTTTTGATTCTGGAATAATAAAAAGCTGCATTCTTTTTTCTGCCCTATCTTAATCATGTGCTGCTCCCTGAGATCTTCGGCTGCTGTGTGCTGTCAGCCCTCTGTAAAGCCATGACACAACACAGCAGAAAAATTGAGCTTGCATACCTCAATGTTTCTTCATAGTTTTTTCATAGTGGTGTAAGAAAGGTTGATGGAATCAAGCGTGTAGGCTTTGTAGCAGCAGACACAATTTGCAGTTGAAACCACTCCCTTATTTTCATGAACTTTGAACTACGCCGGTGGAAAAAACTTTATTTTTCTGTAACTCGATTTATTTATAAGTGACGCAAAATACATGTTTATTCATACTGCCTTTCAAATTACTGGTACCAGAGGAAGAACAGAATTTCTTATTGGAAACATAGATGAGTTGTGAAACTAAAAAATGACTGAGTTATTCAAATATGAATACGTGTTTGTCTCCTGCACCTACTCTCTGAGCTCTTCACAAAGGGTTGGCAGTACAAAATGTTCACTAGAGATATCTTCCCTTTCTCTCCCTGATCCCTCCTTACATGTCAGCTCCTCAGGGTTCAGACACTGGCATGCAGCAACACCAATAAACAGCTGGTTATGAGGCAGGAGGTAAGGCAGGTTACACCACAGGCACCAAATACGAAGTGCAGACTGTCGGGTGAATGACCTAGTGTCCAGGCATGTTTTATTTCCAACTATAGAAAATGGTGGGATTTTTTTGATCTTTCTTCCAGAATATGAAACAAGATATGAATAAAAAATGGCTCACAGTAATCTGTAGTCCTACTCCAGGACCTCAAAACTCTGCTCTCAAATGTATTTTTAAAATCTATTAACAGAACCGGATTATCCTGTGGGTTACACAGTGAAGAAGCACGCTCACATGTGCTTGGTGATGAGTTTGGTCTCCCTTCAGGTGAATTAGTGCTCTAGTTCTAGATGCAGTGATATTAGAAATAGTTAAAACTTGGCTGTTATAAGAATATTATAACACCTTTGTTTTCAGTAGGGACAGGAAAAGGGACTCTTTGGACTGAATTTCTATCTTTTGTAGAAGTAAATTAAGATCACAGCAAATCATCTTTGCTAATGTACATAGGCTGAGGAAGCCTATAAACCCTTATAATAGGGTCACTTTGTTAAGGAAGGAAAAGTTATTTTCCAATGAGAACAATTAAATCTTTTCTTCATATCCTGCTATATACCAAAGCAAGAAAGTCATCTATGCAAGAAGTAGCTAATTTGATTTTTAAAATTATTGCAGTTTACAAAACCCTTTTACTTTAAAATCATGAATTGCATGTGAGTTAAATTATCAAGTGTAATAAATTGGGGAAAAAAGAAGCCTCAGTAATTTTGTTGCTTTAGAGCCTGCGTTGTCTTCAAATTGACTCTTTCCAAAGACTTTCAGGGCAGTCACCAGCAATAGCACTGGCCGTTTTGCAACCTTAGTCCTTCATATCAAATTTACAATAAATGTTGAGTGTGTTTAGGCAGTTTACTCAGTAAACTAAAGCCATAAACTCCTTTCTCTCTCTGTCCCACTAGCCAGAGGAAGCATGCGACAATTCAATTTACTGTTGAAGTGTAAAGCAGCTTGCCTCTGGAAATGACTGAAGTCTTTCCAGTTGTTTTCTCCTCGGCAGTGTCGTAGTTAGTTGCTCAGCATGTGTTAACTCGTGCAACTCAGGTTTCAGCCTTTGGCAGGAGAAATTTTACAAGCACTTGGCTGAAGCCTTGGAAAGGTTTTAAGGGAGATCTATGTGGAATATAAAGCTAAACAGCAGTAAATTGAAATTGTCCACTGCAAGCAAAATGCCGTTTTGAGTTTCAGCAGCAAGTGTTACCTGCTCCTGTGTGGTCTGGCAACTGGCTTCTGTAGAGGGGTGAGGGAGAAGCAGGGAGTATTTACTAGCTAGCAACTAAGTTATAAACAATAAAACGGACAATTGAAATAGCATTTGGGTTTATGATGTTTAATATGCTAAGAAATTATAGGCTAATGTAAGGAAAAATGCAGCAGTGAATGCTGTGCCTGGGTAAACCATTAATGGCAGATAAGTTGTTCAAATTAGTTGCTACTACAGTGATACAGATCCTTATTTGATCTGAAGTGGCTCATTTTGGCAGCCCAAAAGGAGTGGGGAGTTACTTTTACACCCCCTTAAAAAGAGAAAAAATATGCAAGACTCTTTTATAGCTTTTACTATCAAACTGTCAAAAAGCTTTCTCTGTGAAGGAAAATTATTTCTTTAGGTTGCAATTATTTCAGTTTATCCTTTTTAAACAATTACCACCAAAAAAAGTCATGTACTGTCTCACAAATGATGTTAAATTTTGGGGTAGGTCAGTGAGTGTACTGGTCAGTTGCAGTCCGAGCAGATGTTTCATGTGGGCCAGAAACTAGATGATATATATTTTTACTTTTTAGCTTAAACCTTTGCAGATTTAATGATTTCAGTGTGAAATCTGAATGTGGAGTACTGGGGACCCCACTTAAGTGTGATAGGCAAGGGAGGAACTTTGTGTTACCTAAACTTGGACTACTGAAGTTCCTTTCTAGTGAGTCAGCAGAAATTCAGAACAGGGCTCTAACTTAGGGCTTCTTGATCATTCCCTGGAGGAGACTGCTGTCATGGGATGGAAGGAGTCAGGAGGCAAGAGCCACCTAGTTTACTGGCTTACTCTTCTGTCATGAATTTTTCCAACTCCTGACTTTTTTCAGAGGGTATTAAAATGCATCTGAGGAGATGCTAGGGTTTAGTCACCTGAGGGAAAACTATTGCTAATTGTAGTACTGGATGGAAAGGAAAATGCAATCACATTAAAAACATGAAGATGAGTGGTAAATGGCCAGTCTTACGATATAAGTATGCTACAGTTTGTATTCCTTGCACGTGTGCTGATTAGTAGCTGGATTTGTCTTGTCTACATCCTAACCATGAATTGTCTACTTGGGCAGCAGCGCGCTGCAAGTACATTGGGTGTTTATAGATTATAGAAATGATTATCCTGCCTGTCTTGGTTAGCCCTACCACTCCTAACTTTTCAACATAGTGACAGTTCGAAGTATAACAGCTTACTAGCAGCTTTGCTTTGTGCTAGGGTGGAGTTCAGTGGGGAAAGAAATGCAAGTCTTCATAAAAGCGAGACCTGGAGGAGAAGCCCCAATTTGTATTCAGAATATCTCTTCGTTTCTGTCCCACACAGGGCAGCCCCAACTGATGTTTAAGACCATAATGGACATGTGTCTTTAACCAGCTAAAAGAACTTCACTTTTCCAGGAGAGATCTTGTGCTTTTTCATTACTTTTTAACCATTTCTTTCAATCTCTTGATTTAGGACTGTTAGAAAAAGATATGCCTGTTGCCTTGGATTTGTGACTTATCTGCTATATTTATTTTGCCGCTTAAAACTGACTTATTAGGAAATTAATAACATTGAATTTTTATTATTTTGATGTCAGCTGTGACTTAATACTAATTCTGTAACATTTACTCCTGGATTGATAGAAACAGTAGTTCAAGCTTAAGAGGTGGATATCTTGAACGTGGACATCTGTTTTATTATTGCTTGTGAGAAGTGACTCAAGGAAAACCAATAAATATCGACATGGCTCCGTAAAAGCTGGGGGCTGGTGATACCCTTCTGGACACCCCATGATACAATATCATGCACCCTTGCATGTAGGAGAACACCAGCTCTGGAGCAAGCAATGCTATGGCTTCTCTTCCTCAGCCCCTGCAGGTTTTTGCAAACGCTCCTTTCCTGGTTCTCAGCAGATGTGAGCTTGGCTTACTCAAAGTTTTGGTCCCTGTGCAAGGTCTTCAGTCAAACCATGCCCACTCTTAAATAAAGGAATTAATCAAGCTTGGGTTTCAGGGCATTCTTGGTCACTAATATGTGAATACCTTTAAAGCAGATTTAGTGTTTTGCATGGTGTAGAGACTTTGGTGTTGCTGCTAGGTTTCTCACTTGGCTCTGAAAGGTGCTGCCCTGTGGGGTCTGCTGTCTTCTGCTCCACACCTTGCACATTTGTTAGGCACTTACCTAGGTACAAGTTGTACTCATCATTTGTAGATTAATTTACTGATGTGTAAGAGCAACAAAACCATCAAAGAAATTGATGTCCTGCATTCAGTGTCCTCAAAGTCAATTTCCACCAAATTCTTCAGTTCCCAGATGTGAAAATCCCATCTTGCTGAAGACTGAGGCTCTTGCCATTGACATTGTGTAGTCAGGAAGGGATTTCCTTTCGAATGCTTTGCGGCTGATTCAAACAGGATAGTGCTTATTGATTGCATCTCTGCAATACAGGCATTTGCATTTCCTCTTCCCATTTTTCCTTTAGGAGAGTTTTATGTTTCATATATGAAAAGATCAACAGGAGCAAAAAGGAAGTATGAGACAGGGAATTCCTGTGGAAGATTAAAGTTTATTTATGCAGTTTAAATTAGACTTGTAATAAATTTGTACAGGAAATGAATTAGGATGGCTAGCTTTTATGGAAAAGGGATTGATTTTCATAGTGCTTTTTCGTATTCATTTCACTCAGGTTTTTTTCCTTTTTTTTTTTTTTAAACCCACAGAGATTGATTAATGACTTCTAATCTTTGGTATCTCCTTCCCCTCTATCTGGAGCCTCACTAGCTGGTTTTAATTTTGGGGTGTAATTACTCAGAGGCAATAGTATAAGCAATATTAAAATGTTTCTTTGCTGCTTCTCCAACTGTGCTTTCAAAATATCTCCTTGGGCTTTTGTTCATTCATTGCTGAAAAATGCTTCCCTTCTACCAGCACCAGGTAAATGCTTATACCATTGCTCTTGGTGGCAAAGCCCTTATTTATGGGTATATGATACTGTTGTTAGATGGAGCACTGAATTACTTTGAGGAAGCAGCTTTATCGTTTGCTCAAGGAGAAGGGCATCAATCACATTGAAACTAGAGAACAATTGCCTTAGGACTGTAATAAGAGGGGCTTCCCAGCAAGGCTTTCTTGATGTTATTCCCTAATATTGCTGCCAAGCTGGTCCCAGTCATGCATGCAATGCCAGCACTGAGTGCTGCAAACCCTACAAGCCCCTTACCTGTTTGAGGCACTGCTGCTTGCACTGTTGCTCACTGCTTGCTTAGGTTCCCACCCTGCATGCTGTGGTGGGAGTGCAGACTGACCTTCTGCAATTCCAACTCCTGTCTCCTGAAGCTTTCTACCCAAGATCTTACTGAATTGCTTTAATTTAAATAGCTGAACTTGACCACTATCTGTCATGAAAATGCTCTTATGTGGCTGAATGCAGAGTATTGTGTTGCTTTGTCCAAGATGTATACAAAAGGTCAAATGTTTTTGGACAATTTCTGAACTATTTATCCTGTATGTATATGGCTTTGGGCTGGAGGGTATTGCCTGGCTTTCTAGTCAACTCAGAGACAGTGTGAGCATGAGTCTGCTGGAAGGAGAGGACAACCTAGAATAATCAGCCGTCATTCTGGATGACAATGCCCAGTGCCCTTTAATGTTCATTTTCTGTTTGTTATAGGACAACTTTGATACCTCAAGGAGCAGGTTACATAATGTCTATTTAACTCTGTTATTCCACATTATAGTTAATGTGCAACAGTGTGTGGTCTGGCTTATTCATCAGTCTTGGTTAAAAACAGTTTAAAAGAATATGCAGCTTACTGGCATTGTTTCAGCTACCACCAACCATGCCCCAGTATCTAACTTGAAATTACTGTGATCACTAAGTTTAGGTGCCTGCATAGTTTATAGCCAGCAGGCCTGCGTGTAGCATAGCAACATGGAGTTGAATTTGGGCTCATCTACTAAATGGATTGGACAGAATATAATTCTGTGACAACACCATCAGCCAGGTCATCTAGGAAAAAATGAATAAGCAATGTATAATATTATGTATAATTATACATTATAATGTATAATAATGGCATGTATTTTTTCTCTAATCCTTTTCTTCCATGAGCTCCCTTTTTAAAAAAAAAAAAAAAAACAACAAAAACTCTTTGCAGCATCTTAGGATTCTTAATAGATTTTATATATATATATACATATACAGATTTGTTTTGAAACACAAAGAAAAGAAATGTAGAGCAGCTTTTGTAGAAGTGAAATATTGCAAATGTAATGCTAAGGGTTAATTTTTTCCTCTTTGAACACATGGCAAATCTCTTCAAAGTTATCCTGCTCTCTGTGAGTACGGCACCCCTATTGACATCAATTGGAGTTTAATACAAGCAGATATTGTAGAATAGACTTCAAGGGAACCTGTGTGATGATCAGAGGAGAGAATTTAACTCTTATTACATAGCAACTGAGAAAATAAATTATATATTGGAAACTCCACTTGTATTCACAGCTGGCAAAAGAGCAGTGTGTAATAGAGGGTGAGAGGTACCCTATGGCCTGATTCTGCTTCCAGCAGAAAGAAGAGATGCAGCATTGAGCACAGACTATCACAATTTTAAATGGGGGCTCATAATATCAAAACTGCTCCAGTAAATGGCAGGAGTACGGAGGCTGGTTTGGCTATAGAGATGTGTAAAACAGATGTTTCAAGGTTATCCTGTAGGAAGAGGATCTAATTACCTCTTCTGGACAGGAGGAAGCACCGAAGTCTACATGTCTGCCCTTTTATTTGGTGCTTTAAAAGCCAGAAGGGGCCATATTACATCAATATTATTTTTTAGCAGTCACTTTATCCCATCAGACCATATAGTAGTTGTGATATCATTTATCTGAGCTACTTAAACTTTATAAATGGTATATCATTAGTGGAAAGCCTGCAGAAATGAGTGCACGCCATGTCTAGTTGGGTAGAACTATATCGGTATTTCTACACTTGAATGGTACAGGTCAAGTTGGTACCTCACTAGTGCTCTTCAGCTATGCATTATTTGGGAACTAGTCACATGCTTTTTCCTGCAGATCAATAGTGGAGGAAACAACATCATGGAAATTCATGCAAAACTTTAACTGCGTGCACAAGTTTTATGAAAGGTTAGATTTACAGATGGCCCTATGCTCAAAATGTTAAATCAGGCAGGGTGTTATTTGACTACCAAGTTCATACAGCCTGCATATGTTGCTTAGGTAACTTTGGAAACTGCAATTTTGCATTGAAACCCTGGGGCTGCTGAGCTGCAGCAATCCTGCTGGGGTAGAGACATGCTTGTTCTCAATTCAGTAAGTGCTTTTAGTGATGGTGTTTGAAATGTGCGTTGCTCGTGTATTCCAAGTATGAAAATGGTAATTGCCCTACAAGTGAATCATGGAAAATCATAGTGTGAGGGATATATATGGTAGGTCTCAAGAGCTGACAGCTGAACTAATTAGTGCTGATGAGGGGATTTGCCTTATCCCATGCAAACTACAGGCTTGTGATTCTTATATTGGGTTGATAGTGGAAGGCAGGGGGGAAAAAAAGCTACAAAGCTTTTCAGGAATATAATCGTGGAAAATCCCAAAGGTTTTTTATCACTTGCTCTCAATGAGACTGACCCCACATGCTGTCTACCTCCCTCTGTTGGCTGCCACTGCACTAAATGAAAGGGTGGTTGTATGTCTTTTTTTAACACTTCTTTAGGACTTTTAAATAATGAACAATAATGCAAGTTTCCTCTCAAAATAAGAGGGAAAACAGTGTCTCAGCTGTTGCTGGAGGTTATAGCCAAAACATTATTTCCTTCATCATTTGAAAGAAACAAAGCTGGCAAAATATTGATATGCAAGTTACTTTATATCTTTGACGCTATTCATAGCCACCTCTACCCATAGTGATAAATTTCGCCAACTGCCATCTGTCACTATCCTGTGGTTTAAAAAAAAAAAAATAGAAATTAGTTACAACATTATGTACAGCATCTGTGGGTTCAGTAGCTGGGATAAAACCATCCTTGCTATTAATTTTGATGGCAAAACCCCACAATGGGTAAAGAAAAACCATCTTCCCATCATGGAATGCTAGATAAATGGATGTGTGACAGCTGCGTATAAAATGCATGTCAATGTATATGGGTATTTAAGACCTGCTTTATCCTGGCAGCTTTTTGTGCTTCATCAGTACAGAGTAAAATGCAATAGGCTTTTATTAAGACTGCAATTCACTGTCAAACTGACAAATTGACTTACTGTAAGAAAAACTTAAGGATACCATGGCTTCATTGGCATTTTTAAAAGTGTGCCAAATGTGAGTTAATTTTTGTATATTCATTTTTAAAATTCAAAGAGAAAATGGTTTGTTTAAATTGTTTCTTTTGCTGCTTATTTTAGTAGTATCTCACCTAGCTGGTTCAATAGTTCCTTTAAGACAGGGAGAAAAGACTTGAGACAAAAAATTCTTGATCAGAAAAAAACTCTGACAAAGCACATAGGATCCTTTAGTGCAGGTCTTCTTTACTTGCGCAAAAGGATCTGGCATGGAAAGATAGCAGTTAAAGTACCATCTCTGACAATGCATGAATGCAAGCATGACTTGAGATTAGATTCAAATGATTTAAGTTATCAGTCAAATAGGGCAAATGCTTCTGAAGTGTAAATATATCCTATACTTCTCTAAGAAAAAAGATGTTGGGAATCTTCAGTGAAGAAGATAGTGTTTATAGATTTATTTCAGGCTTCTTGTAGTGGTCAATCTCATTAATAAATTTCAACTTGACAAAAATACTTTATCAAATGTCTTAGTTTAAAAATATTTTGAATTTGGAATGTTGCTGTTGGCTTTAAAAGCTTGTCTCTGTTTCTGGTTGACTTGTGCTGTGTATGAAATAGGTGACCATGCATAAAGGTATGCAAGCCTAACATTTTTGAATGTGGTTATAACCTGAAGTGCAACTACTGTTGCTCTAATAAAGCCTGTGACACAGAGTTCAGAATTAGTTGATATAAGAATTAAGGCCATAAACATCACTGACGCTTTTATTACCTGATGGATCAAATCAAAAGACATAACTCTGAGCTCCTCTCGTTTTCAACTACGTTTTGTGGCTAAAGTCAACTGCTGTAACAAATGGTACTTTTTTCCCCTTAAATCATCTCAGGTTACTGGAAGAGATTTCCTGTATTGTGCAGAAACAACTTTCTACATTTGTAGTATGCATTTCTCCCATGATATGTACAAAAATCAGGATAATTCCAGAATAGTTAGTGTTGAATCTGGGGAAAAATCATGCGCTACTTATATGTTTAAGCATCTAAAAGTAACATAATAGTAGATGTGGGTAAACTCCAGCAAACATTAAGGTGGCTTTCTTTTGCAGGTCAGGAAGACGTTTTTAAAATGTAAAAGGTAAATTTAAATGAGTTCTAAAAAAGGTCAGTGTCCTTCAAATTGTGTTTCTTAGTCATAAAGCAACTTAGTCATACAGTTTTAAACCTTCAATGTAGTCAATAGTGTGTGTCAAACTAAATATTTAAAAAAAAAAACAACTATTAATTCTGCTTAATGGGATTTTTGTTCGAAGTGTTTGTTTGTTTGTTTCTAAAAGAAAAACTAGCTTTGGGGTAGCTCACTTGTTTATCCAACTCGACTTCAGAAGAAGTAGTGCTGCAGGTGCGCTGATAGATCATTGTAGGTACACTCGTCTCTAATAGTTAAGCCCAAACCAAGCTTTCTAGGGAGAAACTGTTGGTGAGGACGTTGCATCTGTAGGTGTCTCCACAACCAGGGTAATTCCAGCTTCAGCAGGTTGGAGTTGAGACATGTGATGGTATTTTGGGCTCCAGGGGCATAGATTTCTACCTCTAGCCAAGAGAGGCTGACTAAATGAGTGGCTGGTGGATGTGTTGGATGTCCACAGGAGAGGAGCTTTCATGGGAAGTAATGAGCCACAGAGGGATCTGGGACTCCAGTTGGTTCAGTGATGTCAAACAGGCACAATAATGAGGTCAGATCTGGGCATGGAGGTACCTTGTGTTTGCTGTTTGGAGCCCTTACTGGGCTGATGTTGGGGGTGTGATGAAAAATGCTACTACTGTTGACTGTGGTCTCTTTTTTTTTGTTTTTCCCCTTTTATTCTGAAGCCTCTTTAATTTCATCATTGTCCTTTGCCATCAGCTCAAATTTCTAAATTAGGTTCTCTGTGCCCTCTTGTTTGGGGATTGTGGTGGTGTTCCCCCCCCCCCCCCCCCCCCCTCCACTGCATTATTATATGAAATAGGAAGGAAGTTTCTCAGACCCTCTTTACTTATATAACTGAAATGCAGACTTGGTGAACAGAGGGAGTATGGGGGACTGAAAGGAGTGGAAAAAAGCCAGAAACAAAAACTTTCTCTAGAGCTAGAGACAAACTACTCTGAAGAGGGGAGAGATGAAAGCATCCTTCATCGTTATTAGGAACCTACAGAGACCTGACATCTCACAAGTAGTAGAAATGTTTGTACAGTGTATTTGAGACAGTGCGAGCTTGCTCTGACCCTTGATCTAAGAAAGAAAAGAAAAACCTAAAAGAAAGGTTTTGATGCATCGAGTATTGTTTACTGAATTTTACTTATTCACAAAGGATAAAAAGACAATCGTGTAAAATATCTGATTTCATGAGCATGGTATGAATCAACAGGAGACTCTTCCCTTGCTAACCATTTCACGGCCTCTTGAGAGGTTAGCAAGTAAGTACAAATCTTTTTTCATTAAAAAGCTACCAAGACTACTGTGTGGGTTTGTTTTTTGGTTTTGCTTTCTTTTGGTAGTGGAGGGGATGTGTGGAGAGGGATTTAAGTTAATTTTTAGGGGGTGGGATGAATTGGTTTGGTTAATCTTGTTTGGTTATCTTCTGTGTATTTCATTTCTCTCTTTTTATAAGCGTGCTGTTCCTTTACACAATTTCACCAGTTGATGCTCCAGCAGTGTGCAAACCTTGACTGCTATACCAGGCTCCAGGAAAATACTGCCTTTTATAATCCTCTGCTTGCTACCTCTTACTATTCCAGGAGGAGACTTGGTTTTTCTTTTTTTTTCCTATTTCTTTTTCTTTTGGCAGAGATTCCAAGCTATGTGCGTACACCACTAAGATGAGAAATCATACTGATGGAGGGGATCCACCAGTGCTCTGACTTTTATGAATGGAGCTGTATCTTACAACATGCAGGCCCTTGGATTTGTAGCGCCCTGTGCTGGGAAATGCTTAGAGTCCCTCATCTGGTGTCACATCTTAAGTTTATCTGCCTTGCTTCAAGTGCTGTTGTGTGAACAATAGTACCAGAGAGCCATGGGAGAAGTATGAACAGCTTTGTACTCAACATCTGTGGAGAGAAAACAAAACAAAACAAAAAAACACAAACAACCTGACAGACTCTGAGAAATGGCTATTAACTTTTCAGCTATAAGCAGCATTTATTTTGACAAAAAGGGAGAAAGATGAAATTAGAAGTTCCTACTATTAGTGTGAAAATTTCACCATACACTAAGTTAAAAGGCTAGGAATATTGTACCCATTATGCTGTAAGGAAAATGTCACTGTGTTTCTTTAAAGAGCAAAACATAAATGCTATAGAAGTGCTACAGTGCAGGTTAACAAGTGCTGCAGTTAATTTAAAAAGGAGAACAAGAGCAGTGGAAATAGCCCTCTACACTACAGGGGAGTACTGCTTTGACGTTCATGAGCAGTGTTTCTGCTATTACGTGTTGGGCCAGACTCCTGACCACATCCCAGGTAGTGCAGTTAATCGCATTAGAAATCCATTAGGGCTGAAGGAGGAGGAGGTTCTGCAGCCTCTTTGTTCTGTGGTGAGGTGTCAAGGAGGGGGAGAAGAAAGCACGAGCAAGAGGCAAACTGGGAGGTCCTCTGTGGTTTTGACTCATCAGTCTGATCAAGTACGAGGCTAGCTCAAGTCTATGGAGAAAGTCCTATCTCCTGGAACAGCTTGGCCCCTGTAGCACTGGACTCCTCAGGGTGTTGTTGTCTTACTTTGTGCTATGTAGGTTTTTTCCTCAGCTTTTGTTGTTTAAATCAGACATAAAAATATAAAATAGCAGTTGGAAACACTGCTCGTTGCCTGAAGGGCTGCACATCCATGCAGCATTGGATGGATTATATCAAGGTATCACCACAGAGTTTCCATCTGTAATAGCTGTACTCACATTGCTCAGGATACACAAAACATCCATAGAGCCGCTATGAACTGACATAGTGTTTTGTATAAATTGCCTCACTTCTCCATTTAGTTGGAAATTTTTACAGTTTTTAAAAACTACACAGCAGCAAATGCTTCTCGGTGCAAATTGCCTCAACACATGGACTTGGGCGACAGTATTCCCCCACCCGATACACCTATGACACACCCTGTGACTGTGACATACCCTGTGATACCTATATGGTGTCACAGGTACCTTGGACAGACAACGCCTGTTTGTACGGGTCAGCACTGGGGTGCAGACTAATGCAGCTCTGTTGCAGCAGGCAGATGCAGCACGGTCTGGGACTGCTGTTTCTTGGTGACTGGTTTCATACTTTGGGGGCAGTGAGTTATTGAGAGGGACAGAAAATGACCCTCTAACCTGATGGGTAGAGGACTTGCTTGTGAAAATCTGATTTAAGAAGGGAAGAAAAATATAAATACTGAAATATTCATTGGATCAGAGTGGAGCAGCAGGGTGTCCGTGCTGATGGCCTCTTCTGCAAAGTGAGGTGAGCTTAGCTCCTGAAGAATGGGAACTTATATTTCAGTTTGTAAAGACAAAAATGAAAACTCATCATTTTAGTTGCATCTAAAAAGTTCCTTTTTCAAATCAAGCTCCATGCTACCATTTTGATTACTGGCACACCCCTATTTGGATTACTTTAATTCACTGTTTATTCATTTTCAAAAACCTTGATAACTTCTAGTAACTTATTAGATCAATTAAGAAAATTACTATGTATCTATATTGCTATGGTGGTGTTATTTTTATTTTTTAAGCAAACCTGTAAATGTGTGTGTGTTTTTCCTGCAAAACTGTAAGGTGGATACATTCAGTAGACTTGCGTGGTCTGGGAATCTGAGTCCTAGAAGCTGATACTTCCTCACTAGTTCTTTCACTTTCACTTGTCAACAAAGCTGAATCTTAGCATTAGTTTTCCTCCATGCATTTCTTGTCTTGTAAAGCTAGTAAAAAATAAAAACCAGCACTTACCTTCTGTGGTACATGCACAGAAGTGTCATCACACCTGTCTGTGCCAAGGGTTTTTTTCCACTGGATGACAACTGTGTGAAGAGCTTGCTGTTAATTAAAACTAGACTTACTGCCTTTAGAGTTTTTAATCAAACTCTGAACAAAAACATTGACTTTTTACATGGCAGTCTCACTGTCAATAACTAGGAGGCAGAGGTGGGATCTCTGGGAAGGGACCGGGTAGGGAAGCAGTTTTCTGCTGTCACTTACAATTAATGGAACAGTTCAAGGTCTTATTTTCACAAAGCACATGGTTATCCTCCCCTGCCCACACTGAGGAGCAGCTAGAAGTACAGATGGCATTTAACACTTTCACTCAGCGCTGATTGTGTTTTCTTAAAAGAGACTCGCAGAAGGTCTGGCTGCATGTACACACAGAGCCTTCTGTGTTTTTGCAAGAAATTTTTTAGTGTTTGTCTGTCCTGTAATAGTAAATTTGAATCCTCTTGTTAGTAAGCATAGCTGCTTTATTCAGTATAGAAGTTCTTTAAAGGGTTTAACTTTGTTCCATATAGTGTAGAAAATCAATTTTTGCCTCCTGATAATAGGTAACTGTATCAGAACATAAATTATGACGTTCGTGGCTTTTGAGTGGCACTGCATACAGATTAGCAGCTGCTCCTGCAGTGTATGGAAAACTAAAGAAAATATGAGCATTTCTGGGTCAATCTACTGCCTTTTGCTTCTTTTGTTATATTCATTTCTTCTGCTTTTAAGACTTTATATGGTTTTGCAAAAATTAAGGTTGGCTACAAAAAAAAAAGCTACAATGGTTCTGAGAGTAAAACATCTTGATGAAGTTTTGCAGCATATAACAGGGCAGGATTTGGGGAGAAAACAAGGTATTTATGTAGGAGTTTGACCTTCTGAAAATTCTTAGGTTCATTGAGGTTGGTAGAGGGAACGAGATCCAAAATTATGCAGGTCCTTGCTGCTGCTCTGGTGCTTGTGTTTAGGGGTAGCAGTAAGGCCAGCACAGCAATAACTTAGTATTAGCTGGAGTGAACAGAAACTGAAGAAACTCATAAATCAGTCACATTCACCTTTGTGCTGTATATGCTAGTATATATTCAAGAAGGCACCACATTAAAACACGCAGCTGGTCATGTCTTTTTACATTATTTCTATCTGCTAGCAGAATTGGAAAAAAAAAATCCTATTCCAATATGATTTAAAATATTTGCATTTCTGAAAGTGAATGACACTTCAGTAGTTAAAAACTGTAGTGACAATGAAGAGCAATGGCTTTTCTGTGTCTAATGGGACAAGGATTGAACAACTCCTACCAGGACTTCCATTAGCTGGTGGCACAGGGAAAGCCCTGGTAGCAAACCAGCTCCTTCTGGAATGGGTGACTCTTAACGGTGACCTCAGCTTTCAGCAATGATGAGATGTGAAATGTCTTGCAAAAATGCTTATTTTCAGAAGCATTATAAGGATGCTTGTAAGGTTGTAAGGATGCATCTCACAATGAGGGATTCTCCTTTCAAACGAGTTGGATTTTATGGTGGCATTTGAGTTGTGTCGATCTACATGTATGCGTGCTCACAGAGTTGCTTTTTCCTGGGAGTTTAGAGCACACTAAATTTATGAGAAAAACTGTCTGATTCTGACTCGAATAATTCTAGCGTAAAAGTAATGCAGCTGTGTTTGAAAATAAGGCAGGAGAAGAGAGACTCTTCCCCCCCCCCCTTTCCCCCCTTTTATTTTTTCCTTCCCAGTGCCTCTCCTAAGGCAGAACAGGTGAAAGACCTCACTTGCAGTGGGCAACTTTGTGGTCTGAGGTCCTGTGGCATCAGGCTCTCCTTGCACCATGAGAAATCTTCATAATGTATGATGGTATTAAAGAGGGGATCTTTGTTACAATCAATGTATTATACAGAGGGAAGCAGGAATTCAAAGAACTTTGCTCAAAAAAGTACTGATAAGACTTCACGTGATTAATAGCAACAAAATAAATGTTTCACTGCTCAAAAAATTACTGCTTCAACTTCATATTTGACTGCCTTTGCACAAACCTAAAATCAGCTGTAAAACCTTTTAGTTAACAGTTCTAAGTGATTTAAGAGTAATTATTGACTATAGTAATAATTCATAACTACATAAAAGTACCCATTTTAATATTAAAGATTACTGTTTCTGTGAAAAAACAATTATCTTTCTTATCTTTAAAACTTAAATTTAACACCTTTTAGGTTTTTCACTTTGTCTGATTTTGTAATTTAAACCACCAGTGTGGGGCTTTAATGCTGGTTTGCTTTCAATGCCAGGTATATTTGTGAATTTAGGACCAAATGTAAATCAGAAACGTCATAGCGTGAATTGTCATGCAAGGGAAAGATCTTGTAGTCTGTAAATGTGAGCACAACTGTGAAATGCAGGGACTGTTTTAGAATGTTTTATTTTTATTTGCAAAGAGTAGAAGCTGACACAGATCTGAGATGCTTTAGCAAGCGTGCTATCTCTGAGTGATTTCACTCCTGGAATAGCCCTGTTGTTTGCTTTTCCAAGCAAACCCACTCACATATGGGAGTGAAATCTATGTAACTGCTACAATCGGTTTTGCTGGATCTCTCTCAAGACTGACATTTCCTCTCACCTTTTATTGTTTTAGACTGTTTTTTTTGTGTGTGTGTGTGTTTTAGAGCAGCATGTATTGAAGCAGCAGTTGAATGCGCTTCACATGCTCCTTCCAAACCTCACCTAGACGAGTGTGCAGGGAGCTGAGCTCTGTCACATGGAACAACCTGGCCCAGTTGGGTTGGTCTGTCTCCTGTGGAGCGGATGGAAATGTGTGTTCCCTGTTGGCATGAGTGTTATCCTGGGCTGCAGGAAAATGTATTGATTTCTGAGTTTTCCTAATGTTTGCTTCGATTCTTGTTATATTTCAACGTATGGCAAAGCCAGTTAACATTTGTAATTGCTGATGTACTTTACAGCTTTGAACGTGGCTTGCATTCAGTGCACGCAGGCTCTGAGCTTGAGAGCAGGACAAGGCCCATTACTTTTAATGGTTCTCATCATGCTGGATGCTGGGAGGATGGCTCTGTGGGGAAAAGAGTTCCCTGTTTGGCAATGTGAAGGGCGTAAAGCAAGAATGGGATGCATTTCAGAGAGGCATTCTGCCTAATGTTTATTTGAAACCCACAGAGTGACTTAATCAAAGACGTAAGAGACATTGCAAAGAAGAAGTGGATTGAATAGGTTCAGTGCACTTGGAGTAAGTAATTAACTATTGGTTTTCTGACAAGATCACACTTGATGGCCAAAGCCTTTAAATAGGAGCAGAAAAGACAAACTGGCTTGATTAATCTGATTAAACCTCAGAAGTGCCTTCCTCATCACCGTTGCTGTCAGGAATTTGGGAATCAAGATGGGCTACACAAAATTGGTTGGGTTGCTGTCCTGCTCCTCAAAGAGTAGGGACTTCATTTGAGGAGGCATTGAGTGCCCTCACTCCTAAAGGAGAAACAGACCTATGCAGAATGTTTTTTTATGATGACTCTTCTGATGTTCAGTCATATTTTGTATTGAATAAAGCTGATAAATTGCAGTGTAATTTGAAATAACACCAGGGCTTCGATGGCAGCCTGGGGCAGTCGGTGTTTGAGGCCAGGGTGCCTGGGCCAATGCATGGGGCTGAGGTGGCCACACTCTCCAAGGATACTCACCTGGCCTGTTCCACAAACACCCACCCAAACTCATGATCTTATCTTGTTACACATGCTCCTACCTTGTTTCCTCTGAAAGGACTATGTGAGGGAAGTGGTGTTTTGTGTGTTATTTCAGACACAGATATTAGTGGTGCTATGTAAAGGTAACTACATTTAGAAAAATAGGAATAAAGCATGCTGCATGCAGCCAAGTTTATGTTGCAATAGAATTTGAATGCAATCTTGTTTTTTCTAATGCTTGAGCTGAAAATGTGATATCAAATTATCTTATTTATCTTTGTACTTAAAGTGTGTCTAAAAATTAAAAGCCACTGCTCTATAGAAGCAAATATCAGTCCACTTTATCTTCCTGATGTACTGTAAATTGCACGCACAGAGGAGGTTAGTGGCTGAATGGGGGATGATTATGAAGATGAATGGGTGGCCGGGAGACAGAGTCAGTTTAATGAGCTGAGCAGTAAGGAGGCTGTAATTTTTATAGATTAGCGCTGAACTTGTCACTTACCGTCTGATACGACAACTTAGTTTTGGAATTACAGTATGTCAGAAACAAGCTCAACAAGCTCAAAACCAGAGGCAATCTGATTATCTCCCACATCATCCAAATTATAAGTGTAGTTCTCCTAGAAGTACATTGCCTCTTTGCAATGTTTTATGTCACAAGTAACGAGCAGAACCCAGAAAAGTGTCTGATTAGTCTTCTGTTGTGTTGTGTTTTTTTTTTTAGTTACTTTTTTCCTGCATTTTGCTGAGTTGGTGTTGCCTCCCATCCCCAGGCTGTCTTGCTGGGTGCATCAGGACAAGCCTGCCCCAGAGGAAGAAGGCCAATATGGGGAAGGACCCAGTGAATTTCCAGGACCACCAATTTTGTAGTGCAGTGGTTGAAGACAAAGTATTTCCTCTTGCTATCGTGGCTTTGTTCTTGTGTTAATCCCTCACTACTTCCTGACGCATTTGCTCACCTGGTTTGTCACCTGGCCTCATGGGCTTCCCATGCTCAGTGATGGTTCCCAACCCAGCAGGACCCAGAGCCTGGAGGTGTGGCTTCCTCCAGCACGCTGGAGGCAGCGGCATGTTATCAACAACATCTTGTCACCAAGAAACCCATCTCCCAGCACCAAATAACACCTTACCAGCCACACAGTTGACCTCAGGGATGGGCACTGCTCCCAGTGCAGGGCCAGGGTGTGCTGGGGGCCTGGTTTCTGTTAGGGAAAGCAGCAGAACAAATGCCTAGACTGATTTTTTTTTTTTTTTTTTTTTTTTTTTTCCCAAACTGAGTGAAAGCCATGAGCCCCCAGTCTGGCACTGTTCCCAGAAGTATTATTTTACAGGCGTGATGCTTTTGATAATGGCATCACTTCTGGAGTAGCATACAAGGGATAATTATTGTTCCACAAGCAGATGACAGTGTTGATTTCTCCCCCTCATAATTCACTCAGGCGGCAGGTTGACTTGTTGAAAGGAGACTTTTGGTTTCAGACAGCTCTGGGACTGGAAGGGTGAAGGCCAGATTTGTTTTTATTGAGACAAAGAATATGTGTAATTCTTGAGATGGCTCTTGCAGCCAGCAGTAGGCAGAGCTGCTGTGGCTCTGTTTTGGGAGACCTGAGTTTAACTTTGAGCCAAATCCTGGGCAAGAAATGATGCTCTAGCCCTCTGTTCTGGCAGCATTTCCTTCAGAGAGTGCCTTATAAAAGGATGTATGTTAGCAGTGTGGGGTTTTTCATATACCATGGTAAGATTTTGCTGCTAGTGTCTACTCAAAGCCTTCTGCTGGTAGTTTACCTTTCCAGTGAGAACACACTTTGTTCCAAAAGCTTGGTTTTCTCCTGATGTTTACAGTGCACAAGCTCAGCAAAGGTGCTAAAATTGAGATAATGTGCAACAGCTTTCCTTTCCTTAGCTGCTCAGTTGCCATTTCATTCTGGAAACTTTTACCCTCTGTCTCTTTCTCCACATGTAAAATAAGAATAGCAAAGTTGTCTACTTTTACTCAGCACTTGGAGTTTTCAGCTGCCACGGGGTATTAAATAGGCACTATTATTATGTATGTTATAAGCAAATAATTTCAGTTGTAGCAAGCAGCAGTAACTCTGCAAGGGCACTTTAAAAACAGGATTATTTACCACCATATATGCTATATGAGCTTCTTGAACATGCAGTTTTGCCAGAAATTGCCAGTGAAAGCAGATCAGTGTCCTGCTGCACCTCATCCTGTACTGGCACAGCCTCTTCATCCTACCTGCTTGTGGGTGATGCTCTCGGGAGCAGTGGGTCCCTGAACATGCTGATGTGACCATGTGGCTCTTGATAACTTCTGCCAGCACATGAAGGCAAAGCTTTTAGAAAGCACATGGGAAAATTATTTTTTGAGCTTTAGTTAAATACAAATGTTAATCTGTCAAAACATGAACAGATGAGTCAGTGATTTTTGTTATGTGTAATCTTGTCTTTTTAAATGTAAGTGCCTATTTTTTAAATGACCCATTTAAAAAAAAAAAAAAATTGACCTTTTAAAACCACTGTATGCCAGACCTTCTTAAGAGATTTGGCACTGACATTTTTTGCCATAATGGAAGATTCATTAAGGTCAGTGATAAATTTGCTGCAATAAATACAGAAGAATTAAGAGCTCATCAGCATTACCACAGCGTAATGCTCAGTGGATTGAATTATGTACTTAGAAAGATGAATCTGTGGCAATTGGCAGGCTTCAAGAGGAAAGCTGTCTGTGTTCATGGACATGTGCATGCACGTGTGTGAGAGAAGGCAGGGGAAATGAAGAGAAGAAAAAGGAAATCGAAACATTTTTCACTCGTATTTTCTAGTCAGTAATATTTAGAGTAGGCACTACAAATCATCATGTGATTCTCTCATTCATTGCCTTGTAAATGACATTTCTTATGGTAAGTGCTGCGGTATGGCTGGGTATCTGTCCTGCTCTCCTCCTCTCGCAGAGCACACGTAGTCTTTCAAGACATCCTTAGCGCAAACAAGGGTATTGATCATGACTGATGAAGCAACGTTAGAGGGTCAGCCCTTTACCTGCCCCCTGGAGTAATTGGGCTGCAGTTTGTTAAAAGGTAACAGAAGAGATATTAAAAATGAAGAAATGCACTAAGTGGCTGTGAGCTATGCTCCCAGCTGTTCAGAACATCTATTCTGTAATGTGGCGCATCAATCTCATTCTTTGCTCAGGTTAGGAGCGTGGCAAGTCAAAAGCCTCCGATAGGCAGTCCTCACCAGGCAAGATACAATGTTCAATTTAAAGAAAGATTGAAGAACATCAGTCTTCTCTTAAAACAATTTGTACAGAATAAATTTGGCACTTGCCAGCTATTCCCACAGAGGAGAACTGATAATAGGAGAGAAAAAATCATGTAACGTGATTTAGGATTCCCAGAACGGGATTACTGTTGGTAATAAAATAGGAGGGAGGCGGGAGAGAGGAAGAGCTGACAGTAAGCCTGATGTTAATTCAGAACGTTCCCAAAGCCCTGAAAATTTGTCAGGGCTATGGGTGCTAGGTACCTCTCAGCATCAGATCCTATCTGAATGAGTGTTCAGCATGCTGTCATGATGGTTCCGACTGCCCCAGCTGGAGCGGCTCTGAAACACTGGCCCTTGGGGCCTGTGCATCCTACAGAACAATCCTCTGTTGAAAACTGGTGTCAACTGCTGAACCAGTGTCTCCAAGGGCTGGCTTTTGTTTTTCCTTTTGGTAAAATCATTGGCAGGACCAGTTCAGGTACATCCATCCTGACATCCTATATTGATAGTAACAAAAAATAAATCTGTGAAGCAGGTCACCCAGGTCAGCCCCTACGTACCACCTGGAGCAGCCCAGGATTCTCTTCTAAGAACATCTATACTGCTTATGCTGGATTGCAGTTCATTTTGTTTATCTGTTGTGTAGCTAAAGGCAGAAATCACCCTATTCGATGCTGCTTGCTCCATGTTCTGAAAGTGCAAAACAAAGGAGAAAGTAACATGCTAAATTCATAAATTCAGTTCAGGATGTAGGTTGTCCTTATTATTTCAGGTTCAACCTACGTCAGTAGGTTGTACTTAGTACTTCAATTACTGTGCATACAATGGAGTATATAATCTGTGTGCCCAAGTCTTTTTCTGGCATCTGAGTTTTATTGTGGTATAAATCGGAAGGATGCAGCTAATGGGGCTGGAAGACATTTCACCCATAGAATGCAAAACTTGTGCTCTAGCAAAACCTGGCATACAGTGGTTAGAGAACAGAGAGGGAAGTAGAAACTACAGTCAACCCTAAGGTTCACGCGTACATTTAGATGATCTTGGTGGTATGTGCCTGCAGCCAAGCCTGAAGTCCTGCAGGGCAGGAGGTCAAACCCTTGCTTCTCTACCCTCCTCTTTCTCCTTGCAAAGCTGTATGTCATTACCAGGCGTCTCTTAACCATGACACTGAAAAAGAAAAGATGAAATTTGGTTTCCTCACCATAAAATCATTAGTGTCCACTTGATTCCAAGTCTCTGCTCACAAAGCAGAAGCTGTGCTCTATGCAGCTGAGGAACTGAGTCGTACTGTACCTTATGATAACAAACCTTGACATATAGTTTTTAAAAGTCCTATTGTAACTAAAATCTTTGCTTCTAATTTTAGTATGGTTTTAATGAGTAAAACTGGAAATTTCCAAAAGCAGATCATCTCACCAAAATTGTTGGCATATGCTGTCATTTATATGTCTGACAAACCTTACAATCTGTTGAGTACTATTAAAAGAGTAAACTTATTTAATTTTAAGTTGTCATGAAATTTGTTACAGTACCTGTATGTACATAAGATGTACAAAACAAAACATAACGCTGTACAGAAATGTTCTTAATCTGCAAGAACTTTCCCTATACGATCCCCAGTTATGCTTCCTACTGTCCCAGCTGCTGACTGGATGCCCCTGTGTCTCCTGTCACACATGGTCACTTGCTCATAACCTGTGTGTGATCTTGGTGTCTGCGAACTCTTTATGGAAGGAGCTGTCCTGTTTATTCGGCTCTTATCTGCTAGCCTTTGTGGTCGACTTTGTTAGGTCACTTGCACGAGGTGACTTTGAGTGTGCACAGGTGGCAGATTCTTGTGCTTAAAACCAGTAAGCTACTAGCAAAGGCTAATGGGATTCCCTAATGTTGCTGTTTAAGGCTGCTTGAAAAAGGACATCTGGAGTCCTGAAGCTGAGAAGAGGAAGCAGTGCATATGTGTTGTGATCATTTGTATTTATAGACAGAACTTTCCTCACTGGTGCTGGAATGCAGGCTCTCCTTTGAGGCATGCTCATCCCAGGGCACCTGAACTACTAAGAGCGAGGGGTCTGGTCAGAATTAACACAACTTAGCCTTAAACCCAGGCATCAATCTAAGATCAGAGCCTGAAAAAGTAGTGAGGGGATGTGTTCAAGTTCAGTGTTTTAGTTCATTCTTCACCAGCTTTAAAACCCCGGCTTTGAATTAATGTGGTGGTTTTCAACATGCAGTCCACAAATGCAGAAGGATCCCTGGACAGCTTCCGTGGGTCCAGGAAAGAAAATAAAGATTCTGTATGCCATGCAATACATAAAACTTATTCATATTCTGTGCAGCAGTCTGCAAGTGTGACATCTTCATTGAATGCTTTTTAGGGGCCCTATTGATCAAAAGAGCATGAAAGCAACAAAAAATATTTCACTTAATAATAATGAACAAATGTGCTAGGTTTCAAGGAACAAATGATACACCTAAAGATGTCCTTTAGGTTTTTAGCAATATCTCTATTTTATAAATAAGGTACATTTTTAATACCTTCAGAGAAGAGATTTAGAGGGATAGCTGTTTGTCAAGTGCCGCTTACTATTTGTCCTTGTGTTTTACAGTGCAAAGAAATATATACTTATATTTTTATGCTTTTTTATTTCCTTTTTCCTAATATACTGAGATGAACTAGGCAGAAACAAAATTACGGTCTTCCATTTAGTTGCATTAGTCACATAGTAAAATAATCAGCTAGTTAGAAAATGACATCATAAACTTGCTTCAGTGAAGCACATTTGCTTTTTTTTTTTTTTTTCCCAGCAGCCACCCTTTTGGAATAAATGCTGGAGTCATGAGGGGAGTGGTGATGCGCAGGATTTTAAATATTTAGGGTTTTTTAAATATTATGTAATTACTGCCTGGCTCAGATTACCTAGACAATGGTGATAGCAGGAGTATAGCTAAGGAAGAAAAAGTCTGAGGTAAACAAAACCAGACCATTCTCTACTGCCGAAAATAGTCAGGTGGGCTCCATTCCTGAGCATGAATGACGTGATGCTTTGCAGGAGTTGGTCACTTCGAGCAATGCCAGACGAGAGAAGCAAGGCAACCTGAGTTCCTTTGCTGAAGTCCTTCCAGTGTTGAGGTGCAGACAGGATGCCTGGTGCTGCCCAGAGGTGCCCAGCAGCTCAGTCCCAGTGCTGGGGATGTTCCTATCACCTCCCTTGGGGAGGTGGCGGTGGCAGGCAGGATGGAGCTGGCGTCGGTGTGGGAGCTCTGCCAGTGACTTTGGGAGGCATGGGAAGTGGGACAAGGTGCTGCTGCCCAGCAGGGGAAGGGACGGTCCTGTGCTTGAGACCTGTGCAAAAGACCCTAGCTATTTCTAATGAATGAGATGAGGTTTTACATGGGCCTTTCAGCTGGTAATCAGCAGGAGGGTGGGTTATGAAACGTGGGTAAAAATTGCTAAGGCTAGCTCTGATGTCTGGAAAGGTTTTAAGTGCAAGAGTCATGAGCTTAGTGTGCTTTAAGATCACTGAGCAACTAAAAACCTAGTGTAGGTAGTGGTTAATTGCCCTCAATGGAATATAGAATTGAGACGATGATAATGAACAGGCTGGCAAACCTTGCTACTAGGCAGAGAAAATGATGATAACTGTTCATATGAAGACTTATGTTTAATCTCTTGCTAATTTTCCACCTGCCTTCTCAAGCAGTTGGAGGCTTCTTGCCCAGTTAATTTATACTGAACTAGTCTTAAGTTTTTAATTTTATATTTTAACTATTTTCCTGTGGCTCCTTTTGATGACAAAGGGGCTGTGAATTATAGTAGTTACTTTGTAGTTGAGCACAAAATATTTTGAAGTACCTGTCCTATTTGTAATAAGTATGTGTCCGTAAGTTATGTGGCACTTTTCTATACTTTGATTTATTTGAGATGTGAAGTTCTGGATTTCAATGGTACTTGTTTCATACTTTCAAAGGTCTTCTGGGAATGTGCCTTTAGCAACTTCATTTCTGCAAGTGTCTTTAGACATATAAAAGGGGTTGGTAACTGTACCAATAACAGCTGATGTTTTTACCTCTCAGCAAGTGCCTGATAAGCAAGAAGAGTAGAGGAGAAAGTTTGAACAGCCAGGAAGAAAAATGCAGTGAAAGGATTACAAGCAGTAAATGACATGAGTGAGAAATGCAAATGCACTCACCAGTTTCCATACGAGGTGGGTCAGGCTGCAGTTCTATGGCAGTTTGACATCCCCCTGACTGTGGATGGTACACACAACAAGTAGGTACCTACAACAGGTAGGGGAGCACAAAAAGGCGAATCAGCCTTTCAGAAGAAAGCATCATCTAGTGTGCACATTCAACTCCTGACATGAGTACTGATGTTTTAACTTAATAGTCTAGGCAAAATTTGTCTCATCCAGATAGGTTCATTTGTTGACCTGGTAAGTAATTATTGGCAAATGAAATTGTGTGTTTTGTACCTTACAAATCCATTTGTGCCTATATTAGGCAATGGGAGCTGTACAGTAAACAAGAGTAGAAGCAAACTTGTACCTGTCCTGTTCTGAAAGAGCTGCAGGTTTCTAAATGTCCTCCATGGTTTTTTTTTTGCTCAAAACATGTTTCTTCTGACATAGAGGGCTACTTGCTGGGTAAAATATTATGGATATTGCACATGTCATGCAGAGGAATTACAAAACTTGGTAGAAAACAAGTAATAGCATGAGATTTTTTCTTAACTAGAAGAAGATATGGTTGTATTAGAGGCAAAACAGGAAATAAGTTTTTTCCCCTACCAGAATAGAGGCCCCGTGGAGATAAATCTGTATAGCTGACAATAAATGCAGTTCCCAAGAACTAAGTTTCCTGGTATACAAACTTCCCTCAACTATCATTTGCTCTGCAATCAAAAGCATTTTGTAAAACGCTGAAGTGAGGAGCAACAAAATGACTTGGGAGAAGAGGAAGCTGTGGATGTGAAAGCATGGAAGTGCAGTCTCTGGCTGCGCATCTCTCTGTAGCAGGAAATCGTTTGTCTGCACTGGCAGCATGTGCTGCAAACGGAGTCGGGAGCTTGGCTGCTCACGTTCCCTCACCAGGCAGCAAAGCCAGAAGGCAGAGGTGCTCACCCAGAAATCCAGCACAGTCTGCCCTGGCTGTGTTACACAATCTTTCTCTTTTCAGTGAGCAATTCAGTCAAGTTATATATTTTTGGAAAATATTGATTACTCTGTATTACGGATTTTTTCATCAAGCTTATCTAAGTCTTTCAGATAGTGTGAGAACGATAAAAGACCTGAGCTTTGAAATGGGATACTTCTGCACCAAAAAGAAAAAAATAGATCTATCCTAAGAGGATTGTGACTTACAGGGATGAAGTTGTCCTTGTTATATCCTATTCTTTATGCAAGCAGAGCTGCAGAGTTGAGGATAACATTTGAAAAATGCTGAAGTGACTTAGGACTCATGTTTGATTCTTGAAAGTGACTTGAACTACTAATGTCCTTATATGCTTCAGCCTTGAACCTACAATCAAATCTGGAAGTAGTAAGCAGTGGAAATAAAAGCTCTAAAGGGTAGTGATCCCGCCCCCCCCCCCCCCCCAAAAAAAAAAAAAAAAAAACTTCCACTGTTTTCTGCTTCTGGATTTGTTATCAGATGAAATCTCCAATGACATTTAAAACTGATTGCAAGTGTCTGGTGGCTTGCTTGTTTTTAAAATCAAGAATACAGTTTTTAATAGATTTTTTTTCTTACTGTTCTTAGAAAAAACACCTAAATTTTAATTTAAAAAGCCAGGCATCCCTGGGCATTGTGTTGTTTGAAATTTGGAAATGTAGCTCCACAGCCTGTCTTGTAGCAGCATTTCATGTACAAGTAAGGAATTCTGTAACAGCAGTCCAAGGTATGATAAACGAATGTGTGCTGATGGCACCAAGAAAAATACACCTGCTGTCAAGGAACAGAAAGTAAAATTAAATTTGACTTCTCCATTAGTCAAGTTAGTGGAATAGCTGAAAACTTCATCACAAATTCCAAAAGGAAAGGAGCTGTGTCCTGCAGCCTATGACATGCCAGGGTCAGGCACTTTTTGTGGGAACTGATGAGTAAATATTGCTTAATTGTGTGACTTTCTGGACAATACAGGATTGTTCATTTAATAGATAATTGCTGTTCTTTAGGTGTGTGTTTTGATTTCTCATGCGTTAGGCAGACTTTTTTTTTTTTTTTTTAAGGCACTACAAATGCTTTCCTGGTTTTGGTCTTACAAAAAAGGTGTAATCATAGGCAAAACTAGTAGGCAGGCTGTATACCTATTGCATGAGTGTACCAGGAACAACCTCGATGTCACTTTTCCTTACCTACTGGTCAGTGGTGTTACTCTTTGCTCCCTTTTGTAGCTGACTATTGCCTGTCAGCAACCACGCTGTTTTGTGCCATGTTCCCCTTTGCATGGCAGCAGGGCACAGCCACATCTCCCCTGGCCCTCTTCAGTGAGATTGTTTAGGAGAGAAGTGCCCAGCACACCTGAAAGCTGTGCTGTTCCCATTCTGGGGCTCTCTCTTCTCCCAGCCCATGGAGACTTCCCCCGCCCATCTCCTAGCTGTCTCTGCCACCACAACTAAACTCTTTCTGTCCTTTCTAAGTCCTGGCATCACTAATGCTGTGGTAGATCTGCTAGAACTGGCCATGCAGGGCACCTTTCTTTCCCTTCCTCCTCAGAGTGGAGGACAAATACCATCCCTTCATACCCAGATGCCCACCTCTTTGGTCCAGGCAGAAGGGCAGGTACAACCTGATTTGGCTCCCACTGCTCTGAAGCTCTTATTGTTCAAATAAACTCATAAAATGCTTTAAGCCCCTCCTTTAGCTTTAACAGGAGAAAACACATTGAAGATGACAGCAGGATTATAGGGCTGCTGTTCCATAGGGACCGAGCTCAGCCTCGTCTCCAGTGGCTTCTCCTTTTGCACATGGTTTTCTGGGTGGGGAGAAAGGGGCAGAGACCTACCCCAGGCCAAGAAGTTATGCTGAAGGTTTCTAATGCTGATGAAAGGACCACCCCAGGGGCACAATTCAGAAAGGGACTACCTGCCAAAGCAAAGCTCCTGCCATTTAGTGCGTGAAATGGTTTGTCAAAAAACTTTTTTGCTAGAGCTGTAACAAGGCAATTTAATAAAATAAACATTGATTCATTTCAAATGCTATTATCCAGGAGAGACATTAAATCTCCCCAGGATCCTCTTGGACAAAGATCTAGCACATTTGCTATTACCTCATAGTGGTGTTGCCTGAAGCTCCTGTTTTCTCTGTGAAGATCCCGTTTTATCATCCCTGAGACAGCTACCATGCAGCCTCCATCCGCTGTGTAATGTCGTTTAAACTACACAGACATTCCCAAAAGACTGAGGCTTGAGCTTTTACAGAGATTTGAATTCAAAGCAAACACAGGGGTAGTAATCTCTAAGCCATGACTTGATGCTGTTAAGTATGGTATAAAATGCAAAAATGTCATCTCTGTGCCTCTCCTTCCATTTAGAAGTACCAAAACACTTTTCTTTCAGCAATAAATGCCATTTAAATAATTATTAAGGTTTTATATGTTCTGTTTGACAAAGAGGATTAATTATTCTTCCTGCTTAGTTTCTACTCAGGCAATAAATCAAATGACATTAAGCTAGTTCTGCTCTTCCCTGTTTAGTTTAAAAGAAAAGAGAGAGAGATCTGTTTGTTTTTCACATACAATGCCCAGATGATTCATGTTAAAACAATTTGAAGTGATGTCAAATTAAGCATTTCAGTAGTTTGTTGTTCCATTAAAACCTGGCTTCTGTTCCTTTAATACCTGGCTTTTGCAAACCAATGCTTTTTTGATATCTCCCACTGTGCTTTATTTAACAAAAAGATGCTCTAGAGGTACATGCACTTTCTTAAAAAATGATTACATTGTTGGTGCTGGGTCACAGCTGATGGTCAAAGTGCTCTCAGGGTGTTCACTAATACTGCAGGTCCAGCTGGCAGTGAGTCCAAACGCTGAATTAATTCCCAATATCTTTGTGCCTATGAATGCTGTCCAGGCTGAGGGTGCTGGGGAGGGCAGCACACAGGAATGTGCCTTTGTACTGATGCCCTGTTGTTGTAGGGCTGTGGAAGGTGCAGGGGAGAACAAGAAAACATTGCAAGCTACTTCACCAGGGCCAGGAGAGCCTGACTTCATGGAAATTAAAGACAGTGGGAGAGTGAGCTATTTATGCCATTATTTTGGGGGTTGCATTGTCTCAGGGGCTTTGCTGAGAAGCCACCCTACAGAGACATAATCTAATACCCTGCTAGCTAAGCTCCAAGGGCCCATTAGATCTCCACAAGGGGCTCTCCTGAGAGGTCCCTGTTTCCAAACCCATTGATGAGCAAAGCAAGGTAGGTCACTGCTTGTCAATAGCTTCCCTAAACATGTGGGGCAGCCCCGCATGCTGTACGCAGCTGGGGACCTGCTGTTCATGCTGCCTGTCAGGCTCGGTGCCCCCACAGCTCCCTTCCCAGGATGGGTGCCCCGTGGAGAAGCAGGTTTGCAGCCAACCATCTTACAGGGACTGTGCTCTGGGAGTTTTCTCTTGTTGTTTTTTCTTGTCTAAGCAAACATCATTCAGAATGAAGGGGCCTGTTTGTCTCTTAGTATAGAAAAACAGGACAGACAGAGGTTATTTTGGCTCACCCATACATGTGAAATTTAGTGCCTTTATCAGGTTTTGATAGTTTAATCTGCTTCTTATCCCACTGGTCTTCCAAATAGAAAGATGCTAACAATATATCTTGCTTGAGCCTTTCAAGTGATCCTTGTGAAACACTTTCATTTGCAGTGTAATGAGAACTATCAGGTATTATTGTTAAGGGCTGCTTCAGTCCTAGCTGGATACCAATTCACCTCTCTGGGCTAGAAGAATAATTTATTTCAATCCACATCATTTGTTCATATACGAAGAACAGACTTTGAAATACTCCTTTTCTCATCTCCTTTTTTGTTTAGCTGGAAGGATTGGCACTAGAAAAGCTCATTTCATGAAATAAGTAGTTCTTGAAGTGATGGGAGGACAAAGGATATGCTTTAAAAAGAACAGCAACACAATTCTCTAGTTATCCAGACCATGATGTTAGGTCTATTGGCAGAGTGCTAGAACTGCTGGAGTCAAACTCCCATGCAATCTCTTGCAGGCAGGCTGTGCTGACTCCAGTGTTCTCACCAAATAATTGTTAGGTAATTTGCAAGGAAAATATATATCGTTTAACCTCTCTATTTCTCACTTTCTGCCTTCCTAAGTCAGGGAAATGATCTTTATCACAGTAAAATACCAATGTATGCTGGTCATTATGCATTTATAGTTGTACATAGGGTACAGTATCACCTCCGTCCTGTATGTTAGGAGGCTGTCTGGGGTCATGTTTCTTGCCAGGAAGGCATAATAGGGTCAGCAAGGATAGTTCACAGGGTAGCTGATACTGGCCAAAACATTAATTATGGTACTAATTTGAACGAGCAAGTTGTCAAGTTGTCCTAATCTCAATTACTTCATCTTCTGTTTTTTTTTTTTTTAAGTGCACAATAAACAGCACATCTGTTGATAACTTCTATGCTTAGTTTCTAGCTTTGCAAGCAGGTTTTGCACTCACCCAAAGAAGAATTGTAGCACCAGAAGTCAGCGTTGCTGCCCCATTACCCTCCTCTAGCTAGTGGTGCCATAGAAAACAAGTGATGAGAGCCAGGTTGGGCAAGCTGTCATGGTGAAAAGGGGACAAAAATTAAAGCCGCCTTCCCCTGGCGCTACCCCAACTGGAATGCAGCATTGCAAACACCATCTGCTTTCTCCTGCAAATAAGCCCTTGCAGGGTGCAGCGGGCCTGATTGGTAGCAGAGAGAAATTCTACCCATGTGCTCCCCAGCCCCTGCGGGTCTGGGTTCAGCATTTGATAGCGACTGCAAACTGTTATCAACTCTAAGTCATGTAACCAAGTCTAGAACCTTGAGCCCAGTCAGTTTCTCTCTTGATTTGAGACTATAACATGACATCAAGAAGTATCTTTGCTTCCTTGCAAGTTTTTCAATTTTATTTATGAAAATTTATTATTAAAAATTTTTATTAAATTATTATTAAATTATTTAATTAATTTAATTATTTAAATTATATAAATTAAATTATTAAGTTATTATTATTTTACATTTTTTATTAAAATTTATATAAATTTATTTATTTATTTTTATTTATTTTATTTTCAATTTTATTTATTTATGCAAGTGACCACCAGAGCTTCCTGTTTTCATACTCATAAAGAAAAATAAATTCAAGGGTTAAAGTAAGCTTGACACTGGTGCTTTCTAAAGTATCATGCAAGCCCAGCATTAGTATACATGTTGCCTAACTGAAGGCTAAATGTAGTAAAGTGTGAATTAGCCCTGAGACTGTGCCACTGCTTCAGGGTGTAATGCGTGTGGGCAACCGCTGCAGTGTGCAATTTCTTTCCATGTAACGAATTGGTGGCAATTGGTAGTAATATGCTCGTTAGAAAACGTGGTGTTAATGGTGAACTGCTTCTTGAAATTCACGTAGGGAATTGATGAAGCTGATCCTGTGCCATTTCAGTAAAGCATCTGAAACTGGTACAGCAGAAGCTGCTATAACCTTGAGGCTTGTATTTTAAGGCTTCTCCATGCAGGGTCCTGTCATACACGAGCTCAGTCCTGGAGGAATGCTGTATTTTGTGGCTAGTTTCTTTTACATTTCTTCTCTGACCATCACTGAAATAACTGTGTGTTTTGGTTAACAAATCATACCTTTAGTTTCAATATCCACTCAAGCCTTTTTTCTTTCTAATTATGTATTGAAGAAACAACATCTTCCTAAGTAATTTAGTCACTGACTAGGGATTCTCAAGCCCTTCTCTGATTTCCAAAAATCATATTAAGCTCTGTCTCTTGTGTAATGAATAAGTGCTTATCTCTCCTGCCTCATATTCTTCCAAACCTGAGAACAGGCTCTGCTCTTTTGTCCCTTCTAATCTCAGGCTATCAGGAGAGCTTCTATTACTTGAAGGCTGATATCACTTGAAGTACCTTGGCTTAATCCCGTTTCCCTAAAGATTTAAAGGATTTTTTCTTCTTGGATCTGAAAAATATCTTTATTTAAAAATAATTTGGCATTAAAGCCCAGCTAAAAACTCTTCTCCATTTCTCTTCTTTAAAGCTAATGGATAAGAAGGGCTCACTTGGAGGAAAAAAAGGTAGGAAAAAAAAAAGTCCTAAACTGCAATTTCATTACATTTATATTTTGTTATGATTGTTATTAAAATTTAAAGGTCAGAAGATTTATCAAAACTAAAACAAAACAAAAAAAAGCTATATCTAGGCTTTTAATGTTTTTGGGTGGTGGAGGTAGAAATTAAAGATGTGAATGAAAAAGCCATTGGCATCAACAAAATTCCAAAAATAAAATAGGTCAATTCTAATAGATAATCAGAGATGGTCCGTATTAGCTATTGCTATTAACTATTATGTTAGTAACTGAAAGGTTATTGGACATCTTTGTGGAATTCACTGTACATTTACATACTCATTTATCTAGCTCTTGTTTCTCAAGTTCAGTCACCTTTGTACTTTCAGTTCAAGACTCTTCTTAAAGTACTTCCAACTGTTCTCATTATTTTTCCTGGTTCAAGTAAATTCCTTTTTAAAATTTCACATGTGCGTCTAAATCAGGTTCCATTATTCTTCAGAGTTGTATAATTTAATAAATGTTATTTTTAATCAAGATTTTTTTATCATATTATGTTTTATAATGCACTTGAACAACCTTTTCTGTGGTATAATTGCCTATTAAATTCTACATGACAACTGAAAACTACTGCATGATGTAAACTGTTCCGTGTAGGTTTCCTTATATGCTCCATCTTTCCCTTTATTCTTAAAGCACATGGGTCCTAGGTGCACGTACTTCTTCCACGCTGAAATTTAACAAAAGCCTGGTTCTTCTGAAGTGCTGCCATGTGCTTCATAGCCCCAGCCAAAGTTAATGGGAGCCGAATGAACTCTGCGCTTCTGATTCAGACCACAAACTTTGATACCCTGCTAAAAATAAATGGCACATGCACGGCACTTCTTAGCAAGCCAGTGGACACAATGCTGTGCCTCCAAAGAGCTGTACATCAGCAAAGCAGGAGATGGATACAGAAAAAGGTGGGCACGTCCATCATCCCACAAATGCTCACTCTTATCGTGATGAGCTTTACTCACCTGAGTGGTTTCATTGAAGCCCCCATGAGATTACTCACATGTTAATGTTTAAACGCAATCATATTTTTAGACAGGTGACTGACTTGAATTTCAAGATTGCCAAGGGTAACATAATGGGGAAAAAAGCTGCTATGAAGTCATGATGAAACTGTTGTGAAAGTTTCTTTTACTCTGCTTTCTTGGCCTTTAAAAATGGATGTTAGGAGAGTGCAGAACAGTCCTTTCTGAAGTAGAGGGTTGTTCTTCTTAAAGATACTTCTCTATTTTAAAAATAACAGAAATGAAAACTTATGACGAAGAAACTTCTAATAAGTAAAAAATCATTGTGGCAAACTGAAATTTTGAAGTAAAAAGTTTTCTCTGATCTATATAGAGTCTACTACTCCAGGATTTTGTTATGCCCTAGAAAAGGCAGAATTACTAATTATCTATGTTACTACTTAAAATTTAAACAATAATCATTTTACAGCTTGTATCTGAATGTTTGGTTCTGGTTTTATTTTTTTACAGACCTGATATATACCAAAATACCTGTGAGAAAATACATATTTCCACATGCTGAAACTTTTTTTTTTTAAATCAACAAGAAGATTACTCATGACATCTGCTACTTATCACTTTGTAAATAACTGTTTCCAATATATGGTAACTACATCGTTTCATCCATCATTCTTAGGTCTTTTTGATCCTACACAGCATTAGTCTTTTAAGGTTCTGGGTCAATTCTCTGTGATTACTGTATACATCTCGATTATTTTGTAAATACATTTTGTCTGTCCAGCAGGTCCTTGCCATCAGCACAGTCACCAATGTGTAAATTATTCTAGCTAAAAACAGCCTTTGTGAAAGCTGCCTGCAGCTCTCTGAATGCCATTACCCTGATATTTAAGTCCTGCCTTGGAATGCTGCTTCTACTTCCCGTGGTAGATGGCATCTGTTACAGCCTTTTTTGTAGGTCTAGAGGAGAGCCACAGTTGGTGTAGAAAATGCATGGGAAATTTTATTTTTGCCTTTTTTTTTTTTTTTTTACACTGGGTTTTCAGGCAGTAGTGTGAACCAGTTATCTTCTGAAGGAGCCTCTTGGCATTTGAGTGTAATGTTCAGGAGAATGTACGTTTTCTATACATTTCTCAGCTGTATCAAAATGCTGCTAAGAGCACCACCAGCTGGCACTGGTGGCCAAGCACAGGGCACAGCAGAGCTTCCCCAGCCACAGCTCTGTGCCTGCTTCTGATCAACTCAGGCAGAGCCTGCTGTCACTATGTTGCTTTATTCCCCATATTCAGATATGGACACTTCTCATTTCAGCACCTGAGCAGAAAAGGCTTCTGATATCCCATTTCTGTCTAATGGGGTGCAGTGCTCTTCAGCTGGTGGCTCAGCCCCATGGGTACATTTCTCTCACAAGCTCCATTAGGTTTCGTTGCCTCCGTTTTGTCCCCACCAGTCTTTCCTGGTACAAGCTGCCTTTGAAATGCTTTCCCCCAGTTACATAGATTTCCATCCCTGAAAAGTTCCTGGTTTTCCCAGGCACCTGCTCTAATTCAGTCTGCCTTGGTGGCAACCTGTTCATGAACAATATATTTGGCAGGAGAGTTCAAGCAGGTGCCCTATAGCATGAAGAAGGACAAGTTCATGCTCTCTTGTAGTCCTTTGCATGGAAATAAATCAATGCTCTGTGAACCATAAGGTAGAAATCAGACCCATATTGTGGATCAGTAATGCGTAGATGTTTGGGAGGTATTGGCAAGGCTAGATGGTAAGTTTGGAAAATAACAAGAAATAATGTTTTATAGGTCTGTCAGGAAAGCCTGTGTTTCCTCACCTAGAGTCAGAAAAAAGCCCCAGGGAATCTGAACAAACCAATTTTCCTATATGTGGCAGGGCAATGCTGTGTGAAACTCAGAACTGGCTCCCCTGCCTTATTACAAGGCAATGATCCTCTTTCAGGGCTGAGTCCATGCAGAGATTCTGGCTCTGGTTATTGTATTGGCAACAGGGTTGCTCACAAGTGATGGGTGGCTCCATGAAAATAGCAGGAAGGCCCCCAAATGTATGAATTAGTGATCCAAATGGGGCATAATGCAGGCTGTGTGAGCATCTGGCAGTCAAGGCAGGAGATAATGATTCATATCTTGGAGGTACTCCTAGAATTATTGCAGGGAAGCTTAACAGTGTAGTCTTGTGACCCTCAAAGCTCTGGAAAGGTGTGAAAACAAAGATCAGGAAATTTCTTGGAAAGGGAAAAAATAATGTTACTTTCACTGGAAAGCACCTGTGAAAACAGGCAGGACTTGAAAGGAAGGTCTGTCCCTCTTAATACTTCTGTTTTGTCACCGTCTTAAAAAAGATATTTAGTACCCTGACCTTAAACCAGGCACATGTTTTGTCAAGAGCTGATCCTGAGATCTCAGGAACAGGAATATCCCTGTGCAACCTCACTATATAGGATAAGACGGAGGAAACGTTTGAGCATCAGAATATGTATTTACAAAGGAAAACACCACAGGGTTGCCCAATAAATATAGTTACGGAAAAGTTAAAACAAGACTATGATTAACTCTTGTTTATATGCTATATTCACAATCTCTAGTCAATAGAAATAGTTATATTTCATCTCTGGCTGGTGTTTCAGCACTGGCATGTGAGCAGCACCTCCTGCAGAAGCAGTGCTGTTCGCAGCGTTTTGCAGGCTGGCCACCGATGTGTTACTGCTGGGCACCCAGCATTGCTCCCTCCTGACAGGTGGAGTTAACTTCCCTGGCCATGAGATCACGTACTCCGTCTGTATCAAGTACTTGGGACAAGATTCCCATCCGGGGTCATCCTAACTGTGGTCCATGATGAGTTTCTGCTGGTCCCTTTAGGAGATTGTGCCATCGCTAATCTGGTCCTACACTGGATTCATTTTCAAAAAAAGTGGGAGTTTTCAGTCAGGTTTCTAATCTGAGAGCAGCATGCTGGGCAAAGAGGTGTTGCAACTAAATCAGAACCCAGGGACAGAAATGCTGCAGTTGGTGGGAGAGGAATTCCTTCCTCGGGGTGCTCGGGGCATTGCCCCTTCTTGCTGGCCCCAGCTCTGCAGGGGGAAATTAAGAAAGTCACCTCAGCAAATACCAGGGAGAATAAATACCAAGGAGAATAGGAGCTAGAAATCAGATTTGGCAGAGAAAGAATAAAGAGCTACAGACAAGTTCATATTTACTTGTTACTTTAATTTAGGCTTCTTTTGGAAAAAGATATGTTGGGAGTCATTCTCAAGACTGTAGAAAAATGTGCAAAGTTTATTAATTGACAAAAATCAATATGGTCACAAGTATGGCAACTGGAAAATAGAGTGGCTCACATGATTTGCTTAAACCGTATTGCAAAACATAAATGATACTGCCAGAATACCAACTAACCATATGGCACTTATGATTTAAAAAAAAAAAAAAAAAAAAAAAACAACCTTAACACAGGAACTGAACTTGTTTGAGAAAGGGATGGGGGAAAAAAAAGGTTTATTCAATTTTTTTAAGCACTTTGTTTTTGTTCTTGCTGACAGTGTTTGCTATTTCATTTTTATTTGCCATTAAGACTTAATACAGACCTTATGGACATTGGGAGTTCTGCTGCTGACCACTAGTGGTGGAGATCTGGCTGTTAGTAGCTTAACTGTCGGCAATGAACAGCAATGAACAGCTGACCTTGGCATGTGATATTCTATGGGTCACAGAATAGAAGTGGAGTTGTACTTTTTTTTTGTTTTTTTTTTGTTTTGTTTTGTTTTGTTTTTTTGTTGTTGTTGTTGAAGGAACCTGGATGTTTCCTCAAAATGTATTTTGTCAACAGCTTACAAATGTTTCATGAGAACTGGGCTACATAATGCACAGACTGTCAACTTATAAAACATTCACAGCACTTCTATTGCACTCCCACCTGTGACATGATCATCAGAATTTGTTTAATTTTTAGATGGATAAAGCTGTTCTGGATGCACAAGGAAACCCCAGTTTCATGCAAAATTTGTGCTGAAATCAAAGCTGATATCTTCAATTCCAGCTGGCCTTCTGCCTCTAAGGCACAGGCTGCAGCGTTGTCTTCAGCTGTGTGCCCAAGTGTGTTGTTCCAAGGACCAACTGATTCTCATGTCTTTGTAGTATTTCTGCTTATTCAGCTTATTCTTTGTGTAGTTTCTAGCCCATCAGGAAATAACAAAACCATCTTCTAGTATTCTTTTGCTGGAAGACTTGCAGCCCCATTTTTTCAGTTTGATAGCTCAGTCCTACAGGAGCAACAACCACTGTTTTTTCCAATGTTTTTGTCTATAGTACAAGACCATTTCTGGGACTGCTTAAGCCCTCTGAACTTCTGAGCCTTCCCAGGTTTGCTCATTTGTAACATGGAAGAGTGTCTTGCTTAGTGAGATTCTAGGTCATTTGAGGGAGTTACAGCTAATGGAAATCTAATGCAGGCTTCTAGTTATCACTGCCATATGTGCATAATTCCTAGTAAAACTGAAAAGAGTTAAAGATTTAAATGGCTGAAGGAATTTGGAGTGAGATTAGCTACCACATCTCTCTTTTTCTTGGATGCAGAGGAAAGAGGTATATTATCTTCTGACCTAAACCCTCAATCACTTGAAAGTCACTAGAAAAACACAGTTTAGTATTGCTTTCACTGTGTATGCTTATGGTTTGATGGCATTGCATGCATTCATGTATAATTTAAAGGCAGAAGGAAATACATGTCCGCCTCTGAAAATGTGTAAAGCCAAATCTGAGTTCTGCTAATACATGACAGAATATTTACATATTTGTCTGTAGAGCTCCATCTGTAAAAAAAGAAAAAAAAAAAAAAGTTTGACATCACTATGCTTCCATTTCTTAGACTGAGTGAGTTGTGTGTTTTGCTGGGGGTATTTGTTTCCCTCATTGGTTTAGCCCAGTTGAGTCTCAGACCCACCTTTTTTAATAAAGAATGAAAAGATAAATATTCCCTCGCAAACTGTGAATTTTGAAACTTTGATCCCCAAATTGGCACATTCCTCAAGTTGAAAACATAACCCAGAGGTTTTTTTGAGAGGAATTTTGATCATCCTCAACTGCAAGTCTGCATTATGATCTTACTTTGACATAAATGGGTATTGCAGGAGTTCTTTCATGAAATAATACAGCATTTCTCTCCAGAAATGAGATTAGAATCTCAGCCAGTCTGTCAAAGTAACAGTTATCTTAGTGCACGGTACTTAGCAGATACAACTTGATTTCTCAGTCATAGCTGCTGCTGTGCTACGTTCTGAGTACGGGAAAATAGCGCTGCACCTCAGATACTTGCTAAGCACAAATTGTTGGAAAATACTGACTCTGCCTTCTCTTGACTGAAAGAAATGGAAAACATCTGTGCCTATGTTAAAGCACACCCATAATATAATTATCTGTTCTCCTGTGAGTTTTTTTCAAGTGGAGGTTTGGCCATCATCAGTCAATAATGTCATTTCTCCAGAAAGTCCAGTCTCGTACGAGCTCTGGCCTGTTGTAGCTCTACTCTGTTAAAGGCAGTCTTTGTGAATTTTATGCTATTTAAAGATAGACAACTATGAACCCTTCTGGTGTTTTACAAAGCAAAATAACTGTTGGTTTGCAAACTCCCTTAGAAAGCTGCTATTTCAGCTCAAAAGGCAAAGATACCCAAGGCGCTGGCAGGGCACAGTTCAGACACTATTTTCTTAGCCCAGGGACGACACTTGCAAATAACAGCTAGTTTCTGTCTCAGGAGCAGGGACTTAAGGAACCAGGCTGGGCAGGACACAGGTAGTCCCAGGTACAAGCTGCAGACGGTGTGGATAGAGGCGATGTCTAACATACATTTGTGATGCCAAACAGGATTTTACTGAACCAAACTGTTCCATCTATGTTGCATCCCTATCCATTGACCATAAAGCCACCAACATTATTGCCAAACAGTTTTATGAATTTCTTAAATTTCTGTGTATCAACCCCATCATCCTGAGAGGCTGATGTTCCAAATTGTGAGAATTTAGATGCTAACCAATTTCTAGTGATTTTTTTTCTTTCTTTCAAGGAGACGAAATGATATGAAATATCAAGAAATGCTGAAGTATTGATGTTGAAATGAAAACGTTGAGAAATGTACTTACTGAATTTCCAAAAGCCACATTTTGTCATCCTTTGTGCTCTATGGAATATTTTTATCACAAACGGATTATTTAGATGGTTATTTAATAAAATATAAATAAGAAAATACTTATTGGTATGTAACATGAACAAAACCAAAAAAGATTATAAGAATATTAATATTGCTATTGCATTAATTTCTTTGATATTTAAATTTGATTTAATGTTAATTCGAAGTTGTCTTTCATTTCATTAGTAAAGCTGAGGTTTTGTGAGGAAGGAAATTTCTGTACACATGAAAGTGTGTGTGTGTGCTTCAGAGCACAACGTGTCCTTGAAATGTTCCTGATGCATTTTGCTGATCCAGTAATTTTGCACTGTATCTGCCTAATTGGGATAAGGTCTCATTATCAATACTTTCCACCCAATTACACAGATTCCTACACTGGACACGGGACACAGTCATCTTGCTGTTGCTAAATGTAATCACTAATAGGAAAGAACAGTCAGTGTGAGAAATAAAACCTGTTTTGCGATGTTAGCTAATAGCATCTTCTTAAAATATGTTAGAGATGTTGTGGAGATTGCTTGGTGGGTTTAATTCTCATTTTTGTGGTCCTTTAAGAACATTTTATTAGATTTTTAGTTTGTCTCCTGGAACATGGAATACTTTGGTACCTCATACAGTGTCTTCCTCTTTTGCCATCTGGCTGCACCTTGATCAAACGACCTCAGGAAGCAACTATAGCTTTGGCTTCAATCCTTCAAGTCCAATCAGCAGTTTCTGCATTTGCAAGTGGTGGCAAAAATCTTAAGTGCTAAATTAAAGCAAATATACAGGAAAGTATATTTACAGAGATTGCTTCAAAAAAAGTCAATTCAGAGCTGGTATGAAATCGTCTGTTACTGTAATAAAGAAGACTCTTAAAATTATTTAAGTAACGTTACCCTTGGGGGTGGGGGTGGGTGGGTTGGAGGGTTGGAGGAGTTTTGTGTTTTAATAGTGTTTTAATGCAATCTTAGTGCAAGGTGTTTTGGAAATACTGAATAAAAATAAAAAACAAGAGATTGGCAGATTAATTGGAGATTGCACTTACCATTTCCAAAAACATACATGTTTTATGGCATCTCAGTCAGTTGTCAGGAACCATGTCCAGAGGTGATAAGAGATGAGATTCCATTTTATTTAAAAAGAGTTTGGGCCCACATCTCTTACTGTCAGTATGTCATTTATAATTACATCCATCCTACAAAATTAGTACCTTTGAGAGGCACCTGACTGTGCTGGAGTCTGTTTTGTTGTTGTTGTTTAATTCTTTTGTATTAATGCTTAAGTATATTTATTTATATGCATGTGAAATTAGCATGGAAGGCACAAAAATAACTGATGGTGGCTTCTGACCATAGAATGAAGAAACTGCTTGATTAAAAAACATTGCAAACAGACTATTTCATCAAATATTTTTTTCTGATCTAAATTCCTAGGGGTGACTGTTATCAATCTTGTTACACTATCTAATTATCTTTCAAATTCAAAAATTATTAAGCCAATATACAGTAAAGGTTTCATCAGCACTACTGCAGTCTGTCAAGACAGTGCTAATGCCCTCACAGCAGTAACAGTGCGTGTTAAAAGTTCATGGGAAATTTTCAGAAGGAACAAAATTTTTCTGAGGAAATAGAAAAATGCATCTGTGCCTATAGAATACATGCAGTTAGTAGGAAAATGTCTTATATAAGGAAGCATATTTACAAGTTGTAGAAACACAATAATGATACCACGACTACTTCAATATATTCTCTACATCCATACAGTCTAATCAGAGTTGTCATTAAAAAAAAAAAAAAGAAAACTCTCTTCTGCTGAGACCAGATAAATGATTTGTAGTACAAGACTGTAATTCAAAAGACTTGTAGCCAAGTGAGAAAATCTTTAAAGAAATGGGATCAAAACATCTTCTGTGGCCATACAGAATGCTTGTGGTCTTTAGTGGTAAAAGTAAGCTATATTAAAAAAGCATATGTAATTTATTATTCATGTATTTTTAATTTATTTTCTTTAGTGAAGGAAATGCAGGAAGGGGAAGTCTTAAATTTTTTTTCATCGCAAATTTGCTAGTTAGAATTTATTTCCTTTAAAGCATTTTATCACATATTCTTTCAAACAAACATAACCCATCTTTGCTTATGTGAGCCCTTTTGTGTGATGCTGTTGAGAGACTGAGTAAGACAACATACTTTGTGAAAACTAGGAGAACTTGTGAAGTCTCCTTTATGGGACAGCTGAAGTCAATGCCTTCTGAATTTACTATTAGGTATATTACTGTCTGGTCCTTGTGGCTTTTTTTTTTTTTTTTTATTTTTGCCTGAGGTGTTACATCTCACACCTCAGTAAGTAACTAATCCTGTGCCTAGATGGACAAATGCTGAATTACAGAGAGTCTTTGCAGGGTAGGTGCCACTGCCATACTTCAGGACTGAGGAACAGAAAATAGTTGCTTTCTTTTTTAGACCATTTTTTTGAAGATTAAAGACATCTCTTGAATAGCGGTGGTCAAAATGGTAACTGATGGCACAAAAGCAAAATGAGCGGAGACAGAGAAAATGTAAGAACAGACCTTTGCTTAGGTGTGGGGATGATGTCCTCTGCCTGGATCTGGATGGCAGGAATGGAACCTATAGCGCAGAGAATTATCACTGTATTCTGATCTTAACTCTTTCCAGGGTCAAAAATCTGTATGTCTTCAAATTTGTCTCTGACTCATATTTGCAAAAGGACGGGGGAGAGAAAAACACCAGTGAGGACAACAGATGTTATCCTTTTCCTTTGCAGCTTAACAGGTTGCTTTTAATGGAAGTAAGGGTGCAGTGGAGATTCCTCTAGTGACAGATTTGGCTGCCACATGCACTATGTTACGCTTTCCGTTGTATGCTAGGAGGCCAGTTAAAGTTCCCAAGATCACGCTTTAATCTTCCAACTACATTTTCAATTGCAAGTTAAGCAAATTAATATAATACCATTTCATGAATATTTATTGGCTCTTGGGAGACACAGAAGAAAGATATCTATAAACCTAGAGCAATGTATGTTTTAGTTGATTAAAAAAAAAAAAAAAAACAACTTAGTACTTCGCTTGTGTTGCTCCTGGTCAAGAGATTCAGGTCTATTCTCTCTCTCTCTCTCCCTCTCTCTTTTTTTTTTTTTTTTCCCCTTATGGAAATGAGATCTCTCAAAAGACAAGGTACAGTAGATTCAAAGGTCTGAATATTCAGGAATTACATTTTTCTCTTAAATCTAGTTTGCATTGTACTAGTCTGATCAACATTATACACATAACAAATAATACAAATAGGATGACATTTAATGTATTTGGTTTTTGTTTCATTTTATTTACAGATTTTTATTCTAACATATATCTAATAACTATATTATTATAGCTAATAAAGAATTTGGATCCTTAGATGATGAACAAGAAGCTGCTCCTAAGCCCATAAAACTGGTATTGAGAATACTCTCGGGCCACTCCTCTTGTTTGTTTTCCCCTTTCGGGTGCATAGGAGTTTTTATGAAGCTGGAGATGCACATACAACTGTGATAGTGCAGTAAACGCACACAAAGAAAGATAGTGACTAGTTCATCAGTTAGACTCTCGAGTGAAAATTTTCAGAGGGGGGATTGTCAGTCAATTTAAGCCACAAAAGTGTGGATTTATTTAAAGAAAAGCGGGCATTAAAAAATTGATTTTAAAAAAAAATCAAAGATGAATAGAAATGTTTTCACCACCAGAAAGTTTGCTGCACTTACCTTTGGTTATAGGTTTAAACAGTGTTCTGGAGTGCCATCTCAGTGGCACTATGTTAGTTGAAAAGGAGCAAAAAATAAGGAAAAAAAAATATTGAAATCTAAGATGAAGCAGAAAAGTGTAGTCTGTGTTCAAAATTCAAACTGAGTGAGGTGCAACAAGGAAATGCTGAAAATACAGGAGTACAAAACTCCTGCTGTTTCTCCTTGACAGTATCACTTTAATATACATGAAAATTATCTCAGTTCTTGACTGAGTAGTTTCTAAAATGCATCACTCATCGCAGTGACAAATTCTAATGAATTCAAGTATAAGCAAAGAACTGCAGAGTCTACCGCAGAGAAGTTATGGATGGTGTGTTTTTCTGTTACTAATTCCTTACTCTTAATGTTTCCTTACTGATTCTGCTAGAGGTATTTGAGTTTTTACCATCAAGGAAAACCCATATTTATATCTTTGAGAACCTGTATTTACAGGCAGGTGTGCAAGATCTCTTTGCCCCCTTTCCTTGCTCAAGGTTGAATGTTTGTACATGTCATAATATCATAAATGTTATAATGTCAGAAATGTGATAACTCAGGTGTAAGGTTCACGATGCACTAGGACACATTTTAGTTCATACAACCACTAAGCAAATTATTATATGGAATAAATATGTGTGACACGTGGACATAAGGACAAAACTGGTTTAAATCAAGTCATTTCATTTTAAGTTTTTCTGAGCAATGTGCTTTTTATCCAGTGGATAATAGGTCTTCAAAAAACAAACAAACAAAAAAACACCCATACCCTAACTGTCCCCTGAACCATGGGCATACTGTTGGCCTCTGTTACATTCTGAGCAATGCCATTGTCCTCAGATATCAAGAGGAGAAATTAGGTCAGTCTTTCCCTAACTGAACTGAAATGACACAGTGTTAGCAGTCTCAGAGCTCTTGGAAGGAAGTCTAGATATGCTGTGTAGAGAGGCAATAAGGAATGTAAAAGATCTGTTCTTCATTTTTTCTTCCTTCAGTTTTTCTTCTACTTCCATTTTAAAATCTGGCACTGCACATGGATCTATTTGTTTGTCACTTCAGTGAGTCAGGATGAAGTTGGGGGTTAGATGTAGTGACAGCCTTGTAGCACGGTCAGTGCAGACAAGCTAGTGGGGAGCGCTGGTCACTTCTGTGAGGGACACAGCCTTAATTGGCAAGAAAAAGAAAAAAAAAAAAGCTTCATTTTCAATAAGCAGGGCAAATTTCCATGTTTCTAGGAATTGAACCTTATGAGTGTTTGGCTGAATGTATTAACGAAGACATTTGGCAATTTTACTGGAATTATGAACTATGTATAAAACATTGATAACACTAATTGTTACTTGAGGGATTTATTAGCCAAAGTAGTTACTCTTCTTGGGTATCCCAAATTCAAAACTTACTGACAAATCTTGCTTGCACATAAACCTCAGGGGTTATGAAATCTTATTAATTGGGAAACTGTATGACACAGTTAAACCATGAACATAACGAAGATGTTTCTAGTAAGACACTCTTGGGATACAGATCTGTGCATCTCAATGAGCTGAAAACTTTCTCTAGCAAGTCCTTTCTGTGAGCAATTACCATTTAATTCATACCATTGAGTTTCCTCAATCAACAAATACAAGTGTGATGAGATCACGGGACAAATGAGTATATTAAAGATCAAGAGAAAACGCATAATTTTTCAAATGACTTTAAATTTGAGGGACATAGTGGAAAAGCTATTCCATATGTCAAGACTCAAGGCATGCACCATTTTTTCAGCAGCTTAATGATTTAACTTTAGAAGTTTTCCAACATTCAAGTGAACACCTGTCAACGTGTAGGTGTGATATTCTGCTCTTTTGTAGTATAAACTGTGAATCCCAGGTATAGCAATGCTGGCAGCCCTATCATCATTTAAATGCAATTGTGTGCTCTTCTCTGCTTGTGACCGATGAAGTCTGTGGTCACACTGAGATGCTGCACATCTTGGCAGGTCTGCTGCTGGCTTTCTTCACACTGGGATTATTGTAGATTGGCTGCAATGAATGTGTTATTTTCCATTTGTTAACACATGGGGACTTGTAGCTTTGACAACTGAGAAAAATACACTCATTTATATGATGATTACTCTTGTTTTCTCAGATGTGATCTGAAAACACTCTTATCCTTACCTTCTTCTGTGTGAATGCGTGGTCCTAAAATCAGCAACAATCACATTACTAATTATATGATGCTTTCTTTGGCAACAAGCAAACCAAGTCACTAGAATTTTTATTACAGTAAATTCCAGATGTGAAAACTAAAATAATCCATACCCTTGTAGTAACAAAGAAGAGCAGAATTATAGTGAAATATAATTTTTTTTTCTTACTTTGATCAGAAAAGTCACCATTTCATAGCTGTTTGTGGCAATTATTATAATTGAACCCCGCTGGGATGGAGTTCATGAGTGTAATGATACATTGAGCTTCTCTAGAGAGCTGGTGCAGTGCCAACTGAACTACTCAACCAAAAGTGAGTTTTATACGTGTTGATCTGTCCCAGTACTTAAGCCTCATGAGTAAGAACAATAAACGTCTGATAACAATTAATTGTTTATTGGATATGGCACAACAGAGGGGATGCTACTGATTTAATAAATTAAAATTAAGTTATAAAAAATGACCCCACATCTAAATCAATATTACCTCTTTGATTTCACAGTGCAATAATTCTGTTTAATATCCCTAAAGGCCCCTTTATTGTGAGGTCATTAATAAACCTTTTCTAAATAGCTCCTCCCAGGACTTTCCATCAGTTTATTTTGCTAGGTGTGGGTCTATTACACCTGCCTTCACCACCCTGAGGTTTGACTGGTGCAGGGAGGGATCCAGCCCTGACCTCAGTGGAGAAGTGGCTGGCCACAGGACAGTAACAGGGTCCATGTGTTGCACTAGACAAGTGTTAATTGGAAAAATGAGGGTTGCAGTTCCACTAGCTCCATAATAGATTTGTTCTTGTCCTTCACTGTGCTTTTTTAAGCAAACACTTTCAATCTGAATTTTCTGTTCTTGCAAGATGGGCTGGGTCAATTATAAGGCACATTTCAGTGATGCCATTGAATTTCTGGATGGAATTGAAATTGCTTTTTTTTGAGCTTCTAATGACTAAGTGGCTTAGGCTATGATTTCACTACAAAAGCTTTCCTTTCTACATGGCACTATAACAATTATAATCACTGTAGATATTCAGGCTAGTTCCTCTGATAAGAAGGGGGAGGAGGGGTGTGAGGCTTAATGCAAGTCCCAGAGTAGAGGTTTGCTTGATTTTCCTTTGGTCTGTGAGAGCTTTAATTTGCTGACTCTTATCTTGTGCTGAAAGATTTCTCTTTTCAGCAGGCTCTGGGGGCAGGGGAGGATGACAGTTCTGAGGGAGTTGCCTGCAGGCATCATTTCTTAGAAGTTCCTGTGGTTGCAGTTTTACCTGTTGTTTCAGTGCCTATAATCAGGAGTTGAAAGAAACCCATGCCCCTTTGAAAGTGGAAAAAGTCTTCTCATGCCTCTCGCAAGTTTTATTTTGCTTCTGTCTGACAGAAGTCTGTGTGAGTCCCTGAGCACAATTCCCTGCCTGGTTAACTCTTGCAGATTTTCTTGTTGATGACTTCTATTGTAAAAGCAAGATCCTGTGCAGCCTCCAGTGCAGTTGCTCTGCCACTGTGGCAAGATCAGCTGTCTCTACTGCTTTCAGTACGTCTGCTGTTTTTCACATTTTTATGATCTTTTTGAGGATCACTTTGTGCTGTGTTGTGGTACGGTGTGTGCCTCTCAACAGAATCAGGATGAAGTCACCAAACCAGAGTGTGAGAACTGAGCACAAGTAGTGGAGAACCAATGAAATTTTCTCATATGCCTTCTGTGTTTTTAATTGAATTCGCTGTAAATCACACATCCTCGATCCTTTTCTAGTAAGCCTTCTGCTATGTAGCAGCCTTCCAACAGCTAGCATCTCTCTTTGGTTCATGTTGAATGTGCTGGGTTACTTACATTAGCCCTTGAGCCAGAATCGCTAGGCCTGGGAAAAGTTAATTTTACTTGTGAAAGAAAGAAATTCAGTTCTCTGCCTGCAACACTGCTCAGGGAAAGGATTCCTGTGGGTGTTTCTAAAAGGGTCGTAGGGGTATTTACTGTCCAGAAAATGACTAACTTAGCAGTTAGACCTGTCCCAGCTTGCCATCTCAGGGTCAGGGAAAGTAGAATGATTTTTGTAGCTCACTCCTGTGGCATGTCATATTTCTACTTTCTTAGCATCTGTGGGGCTTCCTTTTTGTTATAAATTGTATCCTTTCCTTCTTATCCTTTCCCAGGATTTCAATTTATTCATACTCGGTACCTGTACTTCACTTAATGTCTCCAGAGCACCAGGAAACTGTTGAAAAACACTGGAACAGGCTTCCTAGTGAGGTGGTTGATGCCCCAAGCCTGTCAGGGTTAAAGAGGCATTTGGATAGTGCCTTCATTAACATGCTTTAACGTTTGGTTAGCCCTGAAGTGGTTGGGTGGTTGGACTTGATCTTTGTAGGTCTCTTCCAACTGAGTTATTCTATTCTAATTCACCATGAAGGCTTTTACTGTCATTTTTCAGAATAGCTAGTGACAGACCTGGGGTATAGTGTAAGAACTCTGATATGCTATGTTGCTCTCTAAGATAAATATGTGCATCATAAACTAACTGGTTTGGAGGAGTTGATGAGAAAATTAAGTCTTTACTCAGGTGCCTATGAGAAATGTTGCAAAAAGCTGTTTGATATTATGGTTCCCTTGCAATGTGCTCTTCTTCATTCACTCTCTGTTAACAAAACTCATCTACTCTTGGTTTGCCTATGTCTCTGCATCAAACTGTTACATTTAATAAGGGTCCACGTCTCACACTGAACTTCACTATTGATTCCAGGGTTTCGATTGGTTCTTTTCCTTGGAATGGCTTAGTTTTCCTGATGGTTTAAAAACAATGATTTTTTGTTACTGTTCATCTTCCATCACAAGCTAAACTTACCCATGCAACCCATCCCCTTGGCCAAAGTCTACTCAATGTACTGATACCATATTTGTTCTCAGTACACCTAGTATTAGAGATTGTCCTCAGACATCATCCCAGTGCATAGCTCCCTTTACCTTGACAGTGTTTTTCCCAAGGGCTAACCTGAATCATTCATGTTTGATCACTTCTGATTCTAGGCACCATGCACATTAAGACTCGATCATTTCCTGCTCTGCAACTAGCTCTCATGTGTCTACTGACAGTTATTACCTCCCTTTCTAGCCCTAGCAGATATGCTTTTCCATTGCATTGTTTTTCCAGAGTTCGAGCAGTTGACTGTAACTAATTTTTCAGTCTGTGCTATTACTTTACAGCATTAAAAGTACACCCATTTATTTTCTAAGTAATTTTCTGTGGGTATATTAGAAGAAACAAAGCATTCTGTTCATAAGCACTGTTAACCACCTGTGGAGGGAAAATCACTAGTGTACATGGGGAAAGAGAAACTCTGAGTCTATGAGGTCGAACACCTGCTTCTTTCAAATGCATGTGTGGTCAGCAGCTCGGGTAACCCTGGAATAGAAAGTCGCTTTTTGTACTCCCCCCTCCCCCTTTAACCAATGTAACACAATCTGTACCCAGCACACTCTGAAAGCAGGCACTGAACCCATAAAGAGGATCTTTGCAGCGGTGTTTGACTAGCTAATTTAAGTGGAAGATAACAAGCACAGCCGATGCAATTCAGTTGCTTCATATGTCCGCATCTCTGCTTCTGCAAGACTGGAAAGCATGACTTCTTGGGCTTTGTAGCTTCTCATATTTCCTCACCTTGTCATCTGGATTTGATTTCATTCATGTTGATTTCTCTGATATAAACTCCTGGTAGTTTTGCATTTTGCAAGTTACAACAGCCACATCTTTAATTGTGCTCCACAGCTTTCACAAATAAATTTAGCCATCTGTGGTTGTAGACCAAATACATGCCTTTTCTACAGATGTTATCATCAATATTAATATGACTAATCTGTAGTGCGGGTTCATGCATAATTCTGAATAAACAAAATAAAAGTAGTTGTAGCTTGTAGCTATCAAAATCCTTTGGTCAACTGTGTAATAAGTGTTATGTCCTTGCTGGGCTGTAGTGTGGAGAGAGGAGCACTGGAAGCCCCCCATGCACTCATATGTTATACAGATCTCTACTGTAATCTGTTACAAAATTAACCCAGGCATTTAATAACAGCTTTCATTTCCATGGCAGAACAAGAGATATATCTTTAATAAACTGATTGTTAAATGATGTAGTCTAAAATTATGCTTACATTCATCCATTGAGATCAGGGAAAATTGTACTTTTCAGCTACGTTGGAAGAATGTATTGGATGTGGTAAAATGGAACAGAGTTGATAATTGTTTATGGTTGATGATGTTTGTTGATTCAGCTAGGACATTGCTATAAGCAAATTCGTCTTAATTGGTATTCAGTTAGGCAAGAGCTCTTAAAGCATTTTAGTTTGCTGAAGGTACTTCTGGGCTTATTCTTATATTTAAAATGTTTACCTATCTCAGAGGCTAAATCATTTTTTACAGACTCTCAAACCCAGATATTTATTTATGGCCACAAATACAAAGCAGAATATAAGTAATGCATTACATGAAGACAAAGACACTGTGATTATAAAGATTTACGTTCTTTATAGCTTGTAAGATCAAAGATAACGTGTTCATAATGAAATTACTTCAAATCTAAAAATTAGGGTAATGACACAAAATGGTGTTTTTATTGTCCATCTGAGCAAAAATACATTCTCATGCATGAGATCCATTGTAGAAATATATTAAGACTTAGATAAATATCATCTAACAAACAAAGCAGGCTTAGAATAATCTTACTTTTAGAATATTCATTTGCCCGTAGACACATAGATCAGATGGAAAAATGCAAACTCCAGCTTGAGAGATGCCTTCTGTTTGAGACTTTATCAGAGATTAACATGTCATATTTTGGTCTGAGTGCAGAAACAGAAAGATTTTTGACTTCATCTGCCTTGAATATAATTTCATCCCAAATGTGAATTCATCTTTGCTGAGGTGGGCAATAAAAATATTGCAGAGGCAGCCACAGGCGGCACTGGTAATGGCAGGAGGAGCTCAGGGTGTGAGGGAGGAGGAGATCTTCATGGGTGAAGATCCCTCTTGGCAGTGTATCTGTGGGATCTCCTTCCCCAACAGTTGGTGGAGAAAGGAACAGTCAAAGGAGGTACCAGCCTGCATATCTGACCTCTTAAGTCTTTGTGCAGTTCCTGAAATGTGCAAATTCCCCCCAAGAAGAGCTTCCTCACAACCCAGTCACTCCTTCCTGCCTATCTCATGTGCCCAGGTTCCAGTCAGTTTAGCTCTCTTCAAAACCCATTAAATTGTCCCATTCTCTTTGATCTATTCTCAATCCTCCAGAGCTCCTTCTGACCCTTCTGTGGTTTCTCAAAAAAGCTAGCCAAGGCTCCTTCAGGCTTCTCACCAGCACCCCAGGAATGCTACTTACCATTTCTGTCGTTTCAGCTGTGTGCTAGAAAGAGGCCTCGAACTAACTCTGGAGGAGTATGGCAAGTTTTAATCTTACTTGGGCTGCCTGCCTGTGTGTTATCACATCAAACAAGCTCTTGTCCAGAGCTCTGGTGGACAAACAAGTGGAAGGTACAGGCTGCTGACTTCAAGTGTGATGGACTTCTGTAGAGAAGAGTTTTAATGACCATTCTTTATAAGCACAGATTAGTTAAAATGTGTTCAGGGCATTCTTACTGGCCAAGTAGCTGAGAGAAAATGAATGCACTGATTCAAAGAGACCAAACACAGAGGAATAAAATAGAGGCAGGACAATCATATTCAATATGTTTGTGTCAAGAAAGAAGAAATGCTATGTACATATAATGTACCTGACCTTCAAGATCAGGAAGACTTGATGTGGACTCTCATTTTTGAACAGTTTTCGTAAAAAGCAAGGGAATTGGTGTGTAGAGGTGTTTTATGATGACACATCACAGTGCCACCATATGTTACAGTCACGGCTCTAATGGGGAAAGACAGAGAGGTGGCTTTCCTGTAGAAATCTGCATGTGTTTGCAGCCCAAGAGCAGGAATGTGTTAGGAGGTTGTTCCCTTGTCTCTCTTTCAGGCATTTGCTGTATTTCTGTCACCTTGCCCTTCTGTAAACTGTGAGCAAAGACTTGTCTTTAATTTCAGCTGGGCTGCAACTGTATTATCTGAGGATGTCAGTAACTGACCCTCCAGTGAGAATCTGACGTCTCTTTCCTGGCAACGGTAAATGGGAGAGACTGGGTGAGTTAAGGGTGAAGGAGACAGCAGCCTCAGCTCCAGAGCCTGACAGCAAGCATGGTACACCTTCCCAGCTTAGAAAGCATCTTGGGTAGCAACTTCTCACGTAACTGGTAACCTCTGCAGTAATTCCAGGTCTGGTGGTGTGCATCAATAGCTTTTGGCTATCTTAGAGGATTTGTGTATGAGGATGTTGTATTGATGTACCAAATGGAAAGTCCCATAGACAAGCAGATGATATAACAGGGAAAATTAAGACTAATCAAGTACCAACTGTTTCTTAGTATACAATGTAATTTAAAAGGGAACAAAACTAGCTGTTTTCCATAAGATACACTGTGAAACTTTTTAAATACAGATTGCATGCTTTTCCAAGGGCGAAGTACGACCTTCAGACTATGTGAGAGTGGGAGCAATTTGATTTCCATCCAAGGGAATAGCAGGCATATCTAATGGCTTTAAACAGTGTTTGGATGCAAGAAGCAATATCTGGGTCTTTTCTGAATTAAGTTTGTATGTATTGACTGACATTCAAGATTTGATGTCTGACAAGCTGATGGCTCTGAAGTTGCTCTCTGCATGTCAGCTGAAATGAGAGCAGAAATTGGAGTTTCATTCCAATAGCCTGCAAAAAGGGGCGCTGAATACTGTTACCTACTGTCACCACACTGATACTAAGTGTAATAATAAAGGTAGAGCTTTGGATCAAAGCCTCTTGTGCAGATATTGTGTTACAGGTGGTATTGTCTAGTATGAAATGAGCTTTTGAGGAATACAATTTAAATGAGCTAAGTATCTTTTGCTTTGTCATTTAATACTGAGAATCCAGTAGTTACCCTCTCCAGCACTAGGATAAGTTAAAAGCTGACCTGATGTTATGATGGCTGCAGAATTCCCAGCACTTGGATGAGGCCAGGTCTGTAATACACAACTGTATCCTCCCTTTACCAAAGTACTAGAGTGCGTTCCCTCTACACATGCTGCTTTTACATGGAGTGTCCAGACACAACACCTGAAGCAGGAGCTTCATTGATTAGTTTGGCCAGTTCTTATTTTAAGTAGTTGAAAGTGTTCTTGGTGGTGGTGGTGGTTGGTTGGTTTTGTTTTGTTTGTTTTAAAACTGATGAAGGTCTAAATGAATCTGAACCTGAGAGAGTTGCTCTCGGTGTGATCCCGGTAGGGTTGTATCAGTAAGAATGTCTTCAGATGGTGCGATGGAGTTGTGAGAACAGTGTAAACCCCGGAACATTTTTCTTCTAAGGAGTTAGCTACTTTCTTTGTCAGTGCTAAGTACGATGACCTGCTAGCATTCAGATTCACAACTTTTCTTTTGTTCTGCATTAAAGGATATGAGAGGTTTCATTTTCTCAGAGTTGGACTTAGTGTTGTGGTTTTACTGCCAAATGCTGAAGTCTGTATTTTTAGTGGATATGTTAAAGTGCATATCCTTTGGAATAGATTTGGATTGGAATTTGATGAACTGATCATTGTAATGCTTTTTTATTTTTAACATCTGGACTAATACTAAGTGTGCGATTCAGTTTCTAAATATGAAACCTGCTTTAGAAGGGCCACTGGAAACCTACAACTCCTGCTCATCTCAGTCTTTCACATTTAATCAGTTTCCTAAAATTTGACCTCTTTCATTGGGGAACCTGACACTTGGCTCTCAACTTTCCAATGCCAGTCTGTGTTTCATTAGCATGTCAAAAAAAGCTTTTTATCAGTTCTTCCACTGAGATGTAATACTTTTTCCAAAACTCATAAGCAGATTTTTGAACTAATATTTTAAATCTGGGCATGTTTATAGTTGCTGACTCCTTTTTATCTATTTAGAAGCTAATGTATATCAGCATTTCCTAAATATTCTCACCTGGTGACATTGGATCTTTAAGCAGTGTAATAGTCATTGTAGACTACTGATTTTCTCACAATAACAACAAAAAACAACAGTAACTTGATGAGCACAATGCAACATTAGGAAATAATATATCTGGATGCATGATAAGCTTTTTGTTCTTTCTTTGTGGCACGAACAATACATTTTTCCAGTTTGCAGCAACTCAGAACACTTCCTGTTACCTGTCATCTTTCTTCTGAAAGACGTATAACTCCACACTGTGCAACAGCAATTCTCCTGCTGAGGATGGAGGTTAGATACCTTTCCCTTTTCCCTAGTGGTGAGAACATGAAGCTTGTTTCAAGTTGTTGTTTCAAGTAGTATGCATTCAGCACAGCAGACCTGAGTCTGCACAGACAGGGGTGCCTGATGGACAAGGTGTCTTGTAGTGACCTTACCCATATATTGCTCCAGAGCCATCAGATAGCTGCACTTGGAAAATTTCTCTCCCCTTTCCTTGGCTTTGTGTTCACTTGGACCTTCCCCATGTAGATCTGTTATTCACTTCACCACTATGAAAAGGTTCTGCAAAATATTCTCTTTTCCTTAATGACTGGAAAAGGATTTGCAGTCTCCTCTTCATTGAGCACTGTATGTGCTGATTTAAATCATACTTTGATAGATCTCTGAATGGAATGAGTAATTAAGTGCTTCTGCACAAGCTTTGTAATAACCAGTAACATCAAAGGATAGTAATAAACCAGAAAATAAACTAATAATTAAACCAATAAATCTTTTAAACATCAGTGGATTAGAAACTCCTTTGAAAATAAGCATGTGCACTAGCCAACATCTAAATGATGGACTTTGTCCAAGAAACTCATATGATGCTGAACAGAAGATGCACAAATGTCCATTGCACAAAGAGATTAGTCTTGGTGGTTTATGTGATAAGAAATACATACTCAGGAAGGCAATAACACTGCTGAGCCTGCTCTTAGAGGCTTCTTGATCAAACCCTTCCAGCAGCTGCTCTGTGCATTGCTGGTTTCTCCTTTGAAGTCATCTTTGCTTACAAGCAGCAACACGGTGGGCACAGTGAGGGTGGGGTGCTGCAGGCTGGTTTGTGTGCTATCCTGTTTCAAACTGCTGCCTTTGGTCAATCACCAGAAGCTGACCTGAATTATGCTGTCCAATGGATTTGAGGTTGATGACAACATAGTTGAGTCTGGATATAAGACAGCATAGTGAAATATTTCACAGACCTATTCTCTAGAATGATTGTCATGGTGAATTTTACTGCCATTTGATATGATAAAACTGAAAGCCTAACAGGGGTTACCATATACTGTTCAGCAAAAATCTTAAGCAACATATCAGGAATTTAATTTGGTACGCTTGATTTTCACAGTGAAAACTTTTTCGTTTAAAAAAGAACATTATGGTGTTGGTATTCCAAAGTTGACATCGTATCTACAAGTAAAAGCTGTATGTTATGCAAGACTCCAGTAACAGGATAAATATTGCTAAGTACTGCATAGAGAATGAAATGCAGAACTGCAATACACCCACACACAAATAAAAATACTATCTGCTGAGAGCTCTTTATTGTGTTTAGCAGAGACTTATAAATGCACATTTAAATAAGTGATTTGTATCACCACTTTATCTTATGTTTAGATCTCTGAATGTAGAGAAATCAGAGCCTCATGAGCTCAGTTCATTTCGAGATATCCAAATAATTTTCATACTGTGCTGCGCAGGAAATGAAATTGAAAATCTTTCAACTTTCTTAGGATAATTTATCAAGATTATGTATTTTGGGGTTCACGAATGATCCCAGACATGATTTTAAAATTAAAAAATAAAAATAAAAAATAAAGCAGCGCCAGGTTAACAAGTAATGCAACATAAGGTATATGGTGGCAGCCAGAGGTGATATTTTGGTATATTTTGTTGAAACAGATACGGTTAAATTCAGGACAAAATTTTCCTAATAGATGAGCTGTTCCAAGATACATGTTTAGCATGTAGCCTGGCTGGCTTGTTCTTGTGAGTCACTTACTATAGAGCTACTCAAAGAGATTCTTTGGTTTCTTTATAAGCTAAATGTGCTTTCCAATCTCTTCTACAGTAACTGTAGAGCTTGTAGGCTTTGAGAAGCAATTTTAGGATGGTCATAAGGACTCTGTTTGTAAATAAATTTGTCTGAAAACAATAAATGGAGATGTTCAGTTATGTTTTCTGCTGTTTCTTTTTTGCTCCATCAGTGAAAAACTGTAAGCACTTCCCATGGCTGCATTGTCTACAAGTCATTTTGCAGTTTGGTGCTTGCTTCTTTTCTTTGCGACTTCTCCATTTGCTATATATATGCACCTTTTCTAAAAGTCTATGGATGGGATTTCAATGTCAAACACAATGAAGCAGCTATTTAAACTGTAGATTTTTCTCTCACTTTTTTTTTTTTTTTTTTAAGAAAAAAAAAAGGCCAAAAGTTCAAGATGAGTTTGCAGTTCTAGTTTCTATTCCTTCAGGTCAGTGTCTACATTTCTTTAAAATGTATGTGTTTACTCTGGCATTCGTCTTACAAAATTTGTCTTTAATCAGCTAGTGCTAATATATAGAGTATAACATAAGTGACTGTAATTTTATTCAGCAACTAAAAATGGTAGTCTAGGAAAGAAAAAAGGAGGATTTATTCTCTGTAACATATATATATACACTTATACTGTATTCTGTACTTCATAAAGTAGGAATATCTGAAGAACAACGAATTAACAAAAATGTTCATAACTGCTCGAAAGAAAATAGCAAATCAACCCATATAACCTCTCAAAGAAAAATGTCCTAGTACAAAACTGTTCTTTTTTAGCTGTATCCACAGATGTGTGTTGTTTTGTGGCAGAAGGCTCAATTATTGTGCCCCTTTTTGGTGACCAAGTCCATGCAGGGTGAGGATAATGGGTAATAAAGATGATGACTAGAGCAAATATATATGTGCATATTGAGTTATTAGAAACTATTAAGAAACAGATACTTTAAAAAATATGAAATCATGAGTGTCACAAATTAATATATTTTAAAGTAAAATTCTTAAAAACCTTTCAGATAAAAATGGTAAATTCATTCTTAATCTTTCCTTTGAAAATTTCAACTTCCAGAAAACTATAAAATGTATGACTTAGATGATGTTAAAAAAAAAAAAAAGGTATCCTCTTGTAGAACTTTTCAGGTAAAGTGCCCACAGAAATCTGTACGACTGATTGGAAGCCACAATAGGAAAATAGTGTATGGACAAAATGTCATTTGTGCAGTTGTTACAAAGCCTTAAAATGGGAGATTAGTGAAAAAATAGGTGATGAGCAGAAGGTTAGACCCCAAGTTCAGAGGAGCAGGAGCTCTCCTCTGGCAGTGTGATGGTGAGAAAAGGATGGCTTCATTCTCATGGGTGCGAAGCAGAAACCTTCAGCAAGTGCTTTGAAAAGTTTTTTGGTAGTCCTGTCCTGTACTAGAAGGCACTGGGGATGATGAGGAGAAAAATTGCTCCCTGGGAAGCAAGAGGAGAGAGTGGCCGGTGCCCTTGGGAAAATGGATGGAGGCAGGGCATAGGCTCTCCTGCATGTCTGATGCAGGGATATTTGTGCTGTGGCTACGAATGTAGCTTTGCTGCACGGTGATAGTGCTCTGTTACACATCTAACTTGGGAAAGGTGCAGGCTTACTTTTATATTTTCTAGGATATGCAGGTGAACAGATACGCATCAGATACGTCATCTAACCTTCTAATTTCTAAACAGAAACAGGAAAACCATACGTAAACCATGGCTTGTGAGAACAAAGCTCCCTTTCCCTACTGGAGAGGAATTATCTTTGGTGTAGCAGCAGGGCAAAACATGCCCCAGGCTGCGCTGCATGGTGGTAGGCCCTGAATACAACTGGAAGTGCCTGCAGTGGTTACAGGTGGCCTTGTCAGCCAAGGAGACCGCAGGGGCTCCCCAGGGTGCCTGCCACCAGCTGAGCACCCACAGAGCTTTCCTCTCTTGGGCATGTGGTGCTGCCAAAAACTGGCAGGCCTCTGGGTTGGATTACCTGACCCTTCTGGTTCCTGAATTGCTAGCCTATGCCTCAGGCATGGTGGCTTCCTAGAAGGATGGTCAAGCTGGCATGTGAGCAAAGGGTAACGTGCTCTGTGAAAAGAATTGAATCCCTGCCAGGGGACGGGTTTAAGTTGACGTGACAATTTGGGGATTAAGCAGCTGTCTGCTAACACTTTTGGTGGCTTAAAATGCATCTTCTGCCCTTAATTTTCATGTCCTGGGTCCTTCAGTACTGCTATTAAGAAAAAGTTAAATTTAGCTTTGTTTTGGTCCATTATAAAAGTTGCCGTTTCCTTGATGTTTGTGTTCTTCTAAATGAGATCAGCCCTGTGAGATCTTCTAAATGAGATCAGCTCTGCTGTACTACTGGGATTACACCAAAAGAAAGAGGGGAGAAAAAGGATGAGACGTCCCCTGCATGTCTCCTGAGGTGTACAAGCCCTTCCTCCTCCTCCTCTGAGAGAGGCGGTGGATGAGGGGGTTGCGCACTGCTGGGGAGGGAGCTGCCTGCAAGGGGCTGGGCTGCGTCTGGGCCCTGCTGCTCCCGCAGATGCCTCGTGTCTGACGCAGAATTAGCAGGGAAGTCAGGCACCCATCAACTGGCAACACCTGATGTCTGCTGCTTGAATGCTTTTGTATATTTGTTGCAGAGCTAGATCTTTCTCCTTGCTGGATGCTGGTTTGCGTGCCAGATTTTGGGCTCTCTTTTCCTCTTTATTTCAATATTAGAGATGTCATAAAGAAGGTTAGTCTAAAATAAAGTGGTTTATTTCTCTTCTTTTGCTTAGGAAAGGGTAAGGATGGGTAAGGATGATCAGATTTTTTTTTCTTTTTTCTTTTGCTTTTATTTAGTGTTTTTATTTCTTTTACTTGTGCATTAATGTCTGTTTCAAATTACAAACATCTAAACATAGCTGATGTTGCGTTTCCCATTGACAAATAAAAAACCCACAAGGAAACAGTATGGCGTGATATCTTGTGCAATAGTCATGTACCAGAGCAGCTCTATCAACAGCTGCCTCAGTTTCTGTCACTATTAAATGAAACAAAGCCTTCACTCTTATAGAAGTTTGAAAACCCTAAAGTGCTAGAGTCAACAGCTGTAGTAATGGCAGATTGTATGTGGTTTGTCAACACAAATAACTATCAGATACTGAAGGCTGTATTGCAAGTGTTGCCCTGGAAACCTATGCACAGCATAATGGGTTTCTAAAACCCACCATGCAGGCAGTTATAGCATCTTACATCAGGAAAAATGAAAAATCAGAGATTTCATCACAGCTTTCAGCCAAAGTAAGCAGAGGGCAGCAGGGCGCGTTGTCCAGTGACAGAGCCCCAACACGAGCTCTGTGTATTTGGTGTGCATCTTGAACTGTGGACAGACTGTTAAATCCTTTTTATTACAGTCAGTCACGTATGGATTTTTTTCTTCATGAATACTCAATGCAGCATATGATTAGATATGACAAGTGAGTGCCAGGTCTAGAATTAAGACACGAGCTTTCCTGGCATTGACTGTGAAGCTCGTGTGACCGGCCCCCTGGGAAGGGTTGCAGGGCTCATGGTGTGGGCAGGTGGGTGTCCAGCCTTCAGCCGGGGGCAGCTCTGGGGCAGACTGGTGCTCAGTGCCCATGCCAGGCTTGAGATTCATCTTGCTGTGTCACTGCTTGCCAGGGCAAGGCATTGGTGGTGGACTGTTGAAACCATGGTCATAAGTTTAATGCTTCCTCCATTGTATTTATTTATTTATTTATTGGCTCTGTCTATCAACTAAGCTATCTGGCACTGTGGGGAGTTCATGTGAAATAAAATGTCTGGTTCTGCAATGAAATCAATGACAGACCAGGAAGAGTTGCCCTTTGTTGGCTCTTCTGCGCTTGTAAGTGGTTTGTTTGCTAGACAGTGAGGAGAAGACCCACTCGTGGCAAGTTGCTGCATTTGTCAGTATACACACTGCTGTGCTTTCAGGTGTCTCGCACCTCAGGGTGTCCACAGTTCTGCCTCAGATCCCTCAGAAAAAGTCTTCTGAGGAAAACAGTAAAAATCTTTGAACAGGAAAGATTGGAATGGGATTGTCCCCTGTGGGATGATGCTAATACATGCATTTTTCCAGTTTTTTCTTCTCTTTAAATACACAAAGATGTCGCAAATATCATTAGAAAAACACAGAAATATACCCATTATATAAAAATCAACTTTTTCTAACCAAAACTGTTTAAACAGACTCAAAACAGACTCTATTTTTGTATTTCCATTGCTGTAACTAGGGCTTGACTTCACCCAGTGAAGCCCAGTCCATGGAGAGCTATGTCTCTGATTGCACAATGCCGACTGGGGTTTCCTTCTGGAAAAATACTGTGTGGTTGCTCATCCACATGACTGAATTTGTCGTGGGATAAGAGATGGTTTAGTAGTATATAAACGTGTAAAAACTTGTATTTGAAATGGAGTTTCTAAGATGGAAAATTCTTCTGGAAAACTGAATGGTATCGATTAGTGGCCTTAAAATATTTTGAACAATCAGAGTATTTTAGTATTTTGTAACAAAATATTTTATTATAACTACTTTCAAAGCTGTAACAAATAACGGTATTTCTGACTGATTTTGTTTGGCTTGTGAGCTGTAATCTATTGTTAGCAGTACCTTCAGTGGGATATGCACTCCAATGTGTGTCCTCAGCTGTTGAATATATTAGAACTGGAGAAAGACAAAAAGATGTTCTTACAAATTACAGCTCCCTAAAAGTAGTGCTTCACTACGAAAAAACACTTGTTAAATTTCAGCTGACTCAGAGTAGCCAGTTTCTGGTCACAGCAATATATCATCAATGTTTCAGGAGTGCTGAAATTTATTATTTAAGAAATGAAAATGATAATGTTATAACGTTTCAGAGTACTCGAAATGTCATATTCTGCATGCGGTTGTGCTTGGAAATACTTTCTCCAAGTGGGACCTGTCACAGCAAGGAAATTTCCAAGCTAGTTTATCTCTAAATTTGAGCTGTTCTTCAAACACAGAATGTCCTGGAAAGTTAATCAGATTTATTAGCTCTACAAAATGCTGTATTTGCAAAGTGGCTCTTCTGCAGTTGCTTCCTCTCTAATGGAACAGCACATTTTCACATTGCTTTGTTACTGTGGCAGTTTTGTTCTAATTATAACCGATCAGATTCGGACACCTTAATAGCTTCGCAACTACTAATTTTAATCAGATCTCTGTGCATGCTGGGAGCATGTCACAGACAAGGTAGTCAGCCCTGCTTATACACACTGCTGCTCAGAGGAAATAAGGAATGTTTAAGACAGGGGAATTACCCAAAAGGCTAATTTGATCCACTGTTTTTACAGACAAAGAGAAACACAAACTCAAGGGGGTAAATGCAGAGGTATACAGGCTGGTATCTGTCATAGTTTGGGAGCCACAGCTGTTTAAAATTGCAGGTTTTCAATGGTAAGCCTCAGCTGACATCACAACAACTGTTATTTTACTAAGCCTAATCCTATGCAGTATTTCAGGCTGACAAAAGTCTTCTAACTTTGTTTATTCATTGCACCTGTACAGCACCCTCCACACCTGCTGAGTTAAAGTCCTGTTTCTCCCTGCTTTAAAACCTGCTCCAACAGGAAGCAGAAGTTGAGAGAAAGGCAAACGCCTTGCTCAGGAAAGCAGCATATCTTCAGATCCAAGTAAAAGTGAAGCTACCAGATGAACTCTTTTTTTCTTGCACTCAACATTAAAAAAAATAAATAAATCATAATGTGTCTGAGTCAGCTGTGGAGAAAAATCATGCAAGTGAATGACAACATAACTCACTACTGACTAGCACATTTAAGACACCCAGCGTACCTCCTAATTTTAAGGCATTTCAGGTGAAGAACTTAAAGCATTCATGTCCCTAGTGAAGGACTGAAGCTCTAAGTAATGTCATTGAGCTGATATATTTGTTCTCCATCACCACACATCTCCCCCAAATGTTTTAAATTTGACTCTAGTGCAAATAATGTAATAAAGGGCTGACAGTCTTTGTCTAATCAGTTTGCACAACCAGGGATTGTATTTAGTTTTATAGAAATATCAGTTGGCATCCTAATTTTCAGGAGCAGTAACATGCCAAGTGTGAAAGTCACACCCTCTTCCCTGCCCCAGTCACATAAGCTCCTTTCCAAAGCTTGCTACCTTTGGATAAAGGTCTCCTTGAAAATTTTAAGAGATTTTCCGTATTAAATAATGAAAGAAGAAGGAGGTTTAAGTTACATCTTTTTCCCTTGTATCTGACTGCAATGATGTTTTTATATGCAAAATGTTAATATGAAATTTTTACACAGAAATGCTTCCAAGCTCATGCAATTATCATTCAGTGGAGATGGTGAGTAAAATCTGAGTGCTTGAGATTTACGGGGGTTATTTTGAAGTTGGAGAAAGAATTATGCTGTACAAATTTGGCTCACCAAGAAATGATTTGATCTGATTACAAATGCTTGGTGTGAAACAGCCAGTCAGACTGGCCAATAAGCCATACTGGAAGAAATTGTTGACGTAGTGAAATATATCATCAGTCACTCCTGAGCAAATAGAGCTCACGCTAAGGAGAGACGCTGCTAACCCCAAAACTTCCACCATCTTTCAAAGTTTCCCTGCAGAGGGACCAGTGCAATGCAGGAATCTTGCCTAGCAAGAGATGCAGACAAAAAAAACAATAAAAGTTTGGTTTTGCCTTGTTGTTCAGTTACAGAATCAAAAGCAGAAAGGATTCCTAGGTCATCTTGCCCTTTCTTTTTCTGATATGGAACAATCTGTCTCTTTTAAGAGACATTTACTGGTCTCTGGCTCTTCTTTTAAGTACATTGTATTTAAACGACTTTCTATAAATAAAGGAATTGCAGGCATTGATTACTTTCAAGCTGCAGAGGCACTGTGAGCTGTGACACTGACATCTTGCTGTGACAGAGCAGTGTGCCATACTCCAGTGGTGCTGACAGAGGCCTGTCTGGTCCCCACAGGGGCTGGGTACCACTGCCATGTGCAGGGCACATGGCGGGGATGTGGTGCTGGGTTTATAGAGCAGGTCTTTTCAGGACACGTGGGCTTGCTAAAAAGTAGACCTCCTTTAGGCTGACCCTCTTGTAATAGCTTCCAGGAGATGGCTGTGAGTCAGAAGGAAATCCAGAAAGGCCCATGTAGCAGGGCCTTTTCATGCTGGAAAGCATGAAGTCATGGGTGACTTCATGGCTATGGAAAAAGTCAGGATCCCTGCAAGTAGGAGGTGATGCCGCTGCTTTGCTCCTGAAGGTCTCTTCTTTCATCAGCATATCCTTCAGTAACACTCAAAGTTATTTTTACATTGTAATTTGTAGTTCTGTTGGTTGGATTTGTTTGGGTTTTGTTTGTTTTGTTGTTTTTCTTCCAGATAATTCTCTAAATTTGAGTGCTGGCCAGAATCACAAGGTATCCTTAAAAGAATTTTGTCCATGTACAGGAAAAAGCTGCTTCTCCTTCTTTTCCAGATTTCTAATGGAATTAATTCATTGCTAGAGGGATTTATTAGGCCATTAATTAGCCTCTTACAAGTATCATGGCTCATTTACATTTCTGATTATGACACTTCCCTGTGTGCCTTTTGAACTTTTGTGATTCTGTAATTGCTTGGCTAAATAGTTCAGACTGGGAGCCCCACCACACATTCGTTGTGCATCTAAATTTCTCTTTCTACTAATTATGAGACATAAGCATGTCAAGGATATAGGGCAAGCCTGTATATGGAAGATCTTGCTTCCAAATACACCAACGGTAAATGTTCCAGTAAGGAGAAGTAATACTCTAGAGTGCTGCAAGTCTGTATTTATTAAAATAAATAAAAGAGGGAAAATGAGTAAGAGGAAATATGACCATAGCCAATAAAGAAACTGCTCTGCAAAGATGTCTGAAATAACAAACCTGAGAACACAACCCTGGAAACTTAGCAGACACTAAAACAGAAACAAGTTGTCAGACTGATTCAATGTTTAGTGGTGATTCTTAGCACAGAACAATTAGATGCAAATTCTTCTCGCAAATAATTAAACACTTGCATGTCACATAGTAGCGAAACTAACTTGTAAGATCCAACAAGAAAAGTGTAGTTATGCTGAACTTTGAGTACAGTTCTCTTATCTTCAGTCTTCCATCATACCCTTTGCTGCTTTATTAAAAAGATGCTGAAAGGACTATTGTCGGAAAATAAATAAATAAATAAACAAACAGTCCTGCACTATATGCAGAAGCATACAATGCAGAAATTCAAAACAAATGCTCCAATCCAACATATCCATTTGGACCTTATGGCATATGCTGTCACCAATGGCAGTCAGGGTTTTGACACCATTAAAATGTCAAGTAAATCTTATCTGTCTTCCACGTTAGGCAAAAGTGGGGAAAAAAACGTTAGCTTTTTTTTTCCATCATACTGGACCTCCTTTATATTTTACACATACTTGCCTTGGACAGGTCCTTATACAAATGCAGTAGGTATTCACTTCTAGATTTAAACTGCTAACTTGTATTTTTGCAGTTGTTAATTTTTGTATCATTTAGTCAGAATACTGTTTTGGTTTTCCCACCATGGTTTGAAGTGATTCCTTCTCCCAGTTTCCAAATACTTAGCTTTTTTAGGAAGGCATTCAAACACCTTCTTCAGAAGTTGCACTTAGAGTCAATAACTATCTTAGTCATTATTTGGTTGGTGTGGTTAGCAAAATTAGTGTCATGAATAATAGCAGTCTTACAACTGATAGAAATACTCTGGAAAGCATTTCATGTTTTTATGTATTCAGTGTAATTTAGTGTAAATACAGTACTTCATAATATATTAATGAAAGACTTTCATGATTTCTATTAAGAAAAATAAGTTGGCTGTACCTTGGGGGGGAAAAAAAAATGTATTACTGTACTGTGTGGCTTTTTTCTAAGTGTAGCTTACTTAAGACAGCAGAACGAGATGAAACTGTACTATAAGAAAAAAATAAGACAAATGAAGTATAACCTCTTTTTTTGTTGTTGTTAATCATCCATGTCTTTGTTAGTGTCCCTTGAGTGAATGAGTGTGTGTGCGCAGAAATCGTTTTCAGTCGGATATAAGCACTCATGTTGTAAAGCCATACCAGAGTGATAACCAAACAACTGTACCTGTATCAGTGCTTCATGGATGGGGTGCTAGGGCCCCTGAGTGACTGCACCCTGCGTAGTGATGCTCCCTCATGAATGCTGTCATGCAGATGTACACAGAGACTCGTGGTGTCATGTCACTTCTAACAAATCTTTCACATTTGTGTTGGGAGGAGGATGTAGTACTGTAGTGATTATTGGTTTAGCTTTTAGTAGCAGGAAACGAACAGTATGTATCTTTATCTTAGGGATATGAATGTGAGCATTGATTGGCTCAGATAAGCTGTTTCCTTTCTTTAGGTCTAACTATAACACATTAGATCAATCCAAGATTTCTTGCCTAGTTCTTAGTGATATTCTTCATGGTTCTAATGGAGAGATGTTGCATCCTTGATATTCGTGCTTCAATCACTGATATTTATTCTTCGTAGGACATTATTGACCTGATATAGGTTGGGCTGTGTATCACCTGTAATTATGATTTATGCAGTAGTAAACTGTCTTATTTTTGACATTTTTCTGTTTGAATATTGCTGTACATCGAGTTTTAAGTATTTTATTTTCTTTTAATAGATTTATATTGAACTGTCTCCACCAAACTTCCGCTATCAATTCTGTTTTTATATGAACCACCTATACATTGTACTGCTCAGTTGGTGCTGGTGCTGGTGGTAGCTTTTGGGTCTTTCAAAGATTGGTAACCATACTTCTATTCTGTTAAGCGTCTTAAAGGTTTGATTAAATGGGTACTGATAACCAGAACAAGACAAGTGCAGCATAGTCTGCCAGTAATTCAACAAGACCATTAGGTTATTTGAAGAAATCAATACCTCAATTTATATGACTGAACATGTTAAGAAAAAGGCTAGGTGCTGCTGAGTACTTGCACAACTGAATAGCAATAAAAATGTTAAAGAAAATCAAGATGTAGGTTACCAAGTAAGCCATCTATACCCAGGAACGTTAATAGCACATCTGAATGTCACAGCTTGGTCTGCTGATATCAGCTGCTTTATGGATGTATTTAGTATTACAATGTTTAGAGAATGTTGTGTGGCAGCATGCAATATACTTGTAATATTGCACATGACCAGAGTAATTTGCAGTACTTGTTTAGAAAGCAGGGAGGGAAAGAGAGAGTTTATTAAGATGTGGAAGAGAGTTTTAATTCTTTCCTGAGATTTCCAAAAAAATATTATCCTGAATTCAAAACCACTATAATGCTATGTGACCAGCCCTCACCTCACAGCTTTGCCACTCTGACACAAACATAATACTAAAAGGCCATAATTTTCAGACCAGCTGCAACTCTTGCTGAAGTCAATGGAGGCTACAGTGGTTTGGCACCACTCAGATTCATAACCATTCGTGGCATTGAGAAAATAACTATCAGTGGAAAAATTGTAAATTAGAAAATCTCCAGGTTGTTGCTATTAATGGAGTTAATGATCTCTCTGACAAAATACAGTGCAGTAAATACAGAATTGCTCTGCGACTGAGATAAGAGATGAGGATTAAATAAATGTTACTGTGGCCAAGAGACTGAATTCAATGCGACTAATATCCAGTGATTTGTTAAATGTAGATTCAAATGCATTCCTTTTTATATAAAAGACCAGTGTATGCTTTCAACAGTCTTCAAATATGGTTTTTAAGCTTTCTTCTTGGAAAATCAATTCAGAGGCTTGCAGTTCAAATTTACACTAAGAAAAAAGGGCCAAATTGTGCTGTCATATATAGGTACAAATTTCTTTGATCCAATTTACTTTGCTCTGAGTGGATTTCTCTGACTAAACAAGTAGTACTGAGAAAAAGAAAGGATTTTATAAATCTAATTACCAATTCTATTACTGTCATTTTCCTTCCTTGTGGTGTTAGCCAGGAAATGCAACAACTGTCTCTGGTTGGCACCCTGCAAGTAGTGTCCTGCTTTCCTCAGCCATGCTGCTTACTGAGGTGTGTTGTATCAGGCTAGAATTCAAACTTTGGTGCTTTCATGAGCTCCTGCACATATTCATCATTAATACAGAGAAGCCAGTGATGTTGGGAGGGTTTATCCCCATGTCAAGTGTTTTCTATCAGCTGGCTGGGGGCCTACAGAAAGGCCTACCTGACAGAAAGCGCTGGTGAAAGGGCTGTTTCAGTCTGAAGATGCTGAACTTGGTGCTGAGGGACTGGTTTGATGCATGCCCTGTTTCAGACCTGAGCTCAAATGCAGCCCTTTGTGTGGCTTTAAAAATGCAGTTGTATTCTCCCCAGCCCCTGTGATTGTCCTTCATTTTATTTTGTTAGCTTCAGCCCAGACTTAGGAAAAACCTTTTCAGGGAAAGCTTCCAACTCTGCATGCATAATCTTTTGCATTTATGTTCATCTGAGCTATGCTTATACTATATTTCATCACAGAAGAGCGGGCAATTAAAAACACAATTAATTTCTTGTTAATTGAATATTTTCTGAGTACTTCACAAACCTGAATGATTACCAAAAGCAGGCAAATATTTCGAACTGTTAGCCAGCAACTAAAAGCACCAGAAATAATCATCTGCATTTGCACAATTTCTTGTCCGTCTGTGTAACACAACATAGACCCCTGTCTCCAGTTAGGGAGGGTATGAAGGCCTGGGCCTTTGGACGGAGTGTGTTGCATATTTACGGGATGTTTTCTGGGCTTTCCTCCATTTACTTCTGGAGCGGGGTGGAATTCTGCTCCAAATCTGCTTTTGAGGAGCTGCACGTGACACCCAGCAGCTCAGCAGAGCCCTCCCTGCACTGTTGCCAGTGGGAGGCAAAGGAGGGAGTGCAGAAAAAACCTCCGTCTTCCTGCTGGGAGGGCATCTGAAGGGCTCGGAAAAGACGAAGCGAGGTGTGGGTGCTGGTGGATGCTCACCATCTGGAGATCAGACACCAGACTTGAAGAAAGGCCTATATTCCTCAGGTTGTTTTGTTGTTCTATTTTATTATCATTTATTTATGGTTCAGGTAGACCTGAATCAAGAGGAGCAGTGTCAGAAATGTGGGAGATCTGGCAATCAACTGCTGAGTCCAGAAGGAGCTAGCCAAGAGCTGTCAGAAAGTAGGGAAAGCCTGCCTGGACTGTCTCCAAAGAGACTTGAGACTAAAAGCAGCAAAGCTATCTCAGTACATCGCTGGAATGAACTTGCAGCATGGCAGTATGCCTAGGTTAAAGATGGCATCAGGACTCTGTTGCGATCCATCTGCAGTAAATTGAATGTGTACTCTGATGCAAAAGCATGGTGTATCCTTCTCCAGAAGGAATCACTGTCCTTCGCCCAGAGATCTGCATTGTGCAGTGGATGCTGTAAAATGACCTTGTATGTAAATATTCTCAAGTGTGTGTTTCCCATATGGCAGTAGAGGCAAATGCCATAAACCTGGCCTTATTTATGTCTTTTCTGTTAGAGAGACATTGGTATAAGATAGCAGATGTTTTTATGTGTCCTATCTGCTCTGAAACCAAGATAAATGTTGTGTATTGGCTAGTGATTTTTGTAGACAAAGTTTTTTTGTTATCTCTACATCTCAATTAGCCCAGAAGAACAAGGTTTGGCTTAGTCCCTTGCCAAGAGCAAGAAAGAAGAAAATACTTCTTTGCCTCCCCAGCTTTTCTCATCTCAATCACTTAAGGCCTTGTCTTCCTGACAGGCAGCTGTTGCCTGCTCTAGTACCCCTATCAGTCTCACAGGCTGTAGATGATAGCAGAGCCTTCTGGAAGCCAGCAAGTGAAGCTTTGGCCATTGCTCAAATACAAAATCATCCACCTATGTGCCTGTGTTGGGTCTTGCCAGTGTATAGTCAAGGAACAAGTAGCTTATTTCAAAATCCTATCTTATTTTGTGTATAGTAAACATTTAAACAATCCAAAGAGCATGTGATTTTAGGAAATGATCCTCTGCTGCATGCTAGCTTCAAATAAATCTCCAGTAGCACTGATAAAATCAGGAAATCTTTTTTTTTTTTTTTTTTTGCTTAAATTGTTTCAAAGCAAGTTAGTAGATTTTATTTTATCCTATAGGTAACATGAAATTTCAATCATACCGCAGTGCTTGGAATCTAATATTCAGCTCTTTCACATCACTCGTTACCTCCGTGAGCCTCACAGAATGATTTTTGAAAAGCTTTGTTTTTAAACCTTCCAAGGACAAATATGTCTTTAGTAGCATTTAATGAATTCAAAATATCCTAGAGAGAAAACGCTTGCTGTACTGCTCGCTCTAGTAACTGTGTTGCTTCCTCTGGGACGTTAAAAAACAGCACCTCACAGTGGATGGGATGGGAAAGGCTTTCAGAGATTCTCCTCACTGTAAATATGACTTGCTCTGTCTCTTCCCTTTTGTTTTTGTTCATTGAGTGACTGCAGCCTTTGTTACCCAAGTACTGTGCAGGGATTTGGGGTTGTTTTGAGATTTGATCAGGAGGACTTAGTAGATAATTAGCCTGAGGGACAATTCCTAATTGCTCAATGTCACTGTAAAAGCAGGAGCAGAGGGGGGGATGCAAATCCCTGGTGTTGACACATTCAACTATTATGTCCTGCCCATACCTACCTGTCCAGCTTCCAAGCCTCTCATCCTCCTTTTCGTTCTTCTCTTTTCCCTAATCTCTACTCCCATAAGGATATTTCATGTATATTTTTTTTAAACATTTGCACACAAACTACCAGGAATCTTTAAGCTGTGTTTCTCAAAGGAATAAAAATCACAGAACTGTACCTAGCACTAAGCGCACTGAGCATGCAGAGTAGCTAGCTTTGCTGACTGGAGGACCCTAGCTGTTGGTGGGGTTGGAGCTGTTACAAGTGTGGCTTGGCCACAAGTTGCTGCTGCTGCAGCCCAAACTCATCCATACCTGCTCAAATGAGCAGTGTTCTCCCATTAATACATCAACATTGTGGAAAATCATCACTGCCAACAGAAGTGGTCAGCCCAGATGTAAACCAGGCCTTCTGTAAATGCTGGTCAGTCTTATTTATTTTCCCCTCACCAAGACTGGGGTTTGGCCTGGCATTATCTGGATCTGGCTCAAGTTAAATAACTGAACTAGGATCAGATGGGCTACCTAGAAAGAAACTCTCTAATTAGTCTTTACAGCAGTGCATGTCCAGATGTATCTTAATTTTCAGGAGGATAAATATCTTTATATGTTGCCATTTTCCAGATGATTGAAGTCAGTATTTTGTTGTAAAAATGCATAGAAGATTCAGTGTGGCTTTTATGGGTTTTGTTTTGTTTTGGGTGGAGGGAAGTGTATTTTTTTTCTTACTTTGTCACCTCTTTAAACTCTACTGCTAGGAAAACATCGGTGCTCCAAACTATAATGTTGTTGTGTTTTTTTTTCTTCTGTATTGATCAAAATGTTTTGCAGCAGTAGACAATAATTTCTTGCCTTTTCAGAGAGAGAAACAGAGGTACAGTCATCTGACAACAGTGTTAACCAAAATGACCTTCTGGGAGGCAAAATACTATACAGAACATTGCTGCCCTGTTCCTCAGTTGAGATAGCTATGCAAGACCTTTGAAATCCTTAGTGTCAAAAGAGCAAATGACATTGAAATAGTTTGTTCAACAGCATTCAGTTTAAATTTAACCTTGTAAATGGTGTATTGAAATCACTAGCTTGGAATTTGACTCACCTAATTTTATACTCTAAAATGCTTGTCTCTCATCTAGTGCTGGGAATAGCTTTGCTTACAGGACCATAGCTGCCATGTCTCCAACAGCTTTTATTGGCTAATATTCAAATTTTATTTCTTTAGTTAAATTTACTGGTTAAACATTATGTATGGGCACACCTCATTCAACCAGATATAGCCATAGAGATTAGCTACTTTATGGTTAAGCAGCCTACTCCTATCAAAGAAGAAATGGAATTCACTGAATTAATATAAATTCCTTGAGGCAGTGGATGTGTCCGAACAATAAGAAGGGGAACCAATCCTGTTATATTATGATAGTTCAGAGACCTACAAGTGTTGCCCTTTTCTGTATGGTAAAATCCACATATGCATTTTAAGGTAAATGGAACTTCTTTTTGTGATGGATAGATGATGGGAATTATTGATGTGTCTGTCTAATGTGCTATTCTCTTGGCAGACAGCCTAGCCTTTAGAGGATGACTGAGAGCTCTCATATGTTGTTAGTGTTTTTTGCAAGTGTTCTCAAATCGCATACAAACAGACTGACTCTTGCCCTGCAAGATGCATGTAACAGCATTGATCTCAGTGGATGATGCTCACATCCAGCCAGGAGAACACTGGGCCCAAATCCTTTAAACCCACTGCATGGTTAAGTAAGCTTTGGTCCTAAGAGGCATATTTCACCTGCAGTCTTGCAGGAGTGGCTGCTGTAGAAGGCATGTTTCACTCATGGTATGCTGTAGGTTTCTGTGCCTATTCCTAAAATACTAAATAAGCATTCTTATATCCACGTCAAACAGTGCATCTAAAGTTGCAGCTCGGTGAAGCAGGTGGGACTGCATAGCCCTCGTACTTGTAAAGTACATTATACCATTATTCAATGCTCACCAGCCAAGCAAATGCTTTGGACTCCTCTCCTTGCATCTCTTGTGACAGGATGTACCAGGATAAAAAATATATTAGAACACCAACAGCTAATGGTTCATGTAGATGTGGTCCTTGAATACACTCTAAATGAGCAAGCCTACTTCAAAATACACCTTTACTGAACAAAAACTACACGTAGAAATAAAGAGCAAACTTCCAGACATCCTTACCAGCACTCAGGGTATCAAAGAGTGTATTATTTTCCTCCCTCACATCTTCATCTAACTAGGCCTAAAATGAAACAGCACTGAATTTAACGGAAAACTTGAGGAAATACAGTGACTGACTTAACCACTTGCACTATTATAAACACAGCCATGGGCACGATGACTCCAGGAAGACTGGTGGCAAAGCCCCTGTAAATTACACACTCATAATTTCCTCAACCAAAAGCTGTCTGTTTTAATGTTCTGGCCACTCGTGACTTCTTGAGATGGTATGATTGGCACTTTTCTCTGGGAATCCTTACACCTCTGACAGATTCTCTACCCTAGTATCCATTTCTTCTGTCTCATTAATCATACCGCTCTTCAATTTAATCTAATGGGCCCACAATGCATTTGGGAATCCCTGCCAATACTTTTCTTTCTCATTTTGAGAAGCATGATTTGTGTAACCTTCAAGAGTGCTCTTGACATTACTGAAAGCTCAGTTTTATACTTGGAATTTATGGGTGGGGATGTGCTGAGGCTTTCTTTTTCCTCTGTTACTAATGGTTGCTATTGCCATGTGTGGCAATATCCCTCTTGCACTTTATATCTTCAGATTTTTCCCATGGGTGTAGATAAAGTCATCAAGCTATCTCTGACACATGCAGGTCTACTGCTTGTTCCTATCAGGCTGTGTGACGGAGGTGGAGCACATGCTCTAGAAAGGGCACCTTACTGGTACTGAGTAGAGCCACGTCTGCGACACAGGAATCATTCATATCTCTGCAATGTTTCTATGATCCTTCTTTTCCCAACTCCTTTTCAAAGTGTTTTCTGTGGGATTGTTCATGATTTTTAGCTTTTCATAGTCTTGAAGTAGTGACTGTTCATATGCCAAACCTAGTGCATCCCTTTCAATGTCTTCATTTTTCTCTAGCTACAGCAGTTCTTGACTAAGTCACTGCTTGTTCATATTGAATCTGACAAAGCTGGAGTGAGCTGTGAATTCTTCCTCTAAGGACTAGATTTCATGAACCACTCCAATCGGCTTGCTGAAAAGCTGAAGCTTCTGCAGGCAACACTAGTATGGGTGTTACGTTTTTTAATGGGGTCAGCATTTCTAGGAACCAGCACAGTCCTCTTGAAATAGTATTTTATCCTTACTTATGCCTTAGGGCATAGGAATACTTATAACTACCTTTTACTTATGGAAATAAAAATAAACTTAAAAACAATTGATTTACACTGAAATACAGGCTTGAAGATGCATGAGCAAGCTTGACTGTCATCAGTCTACTGCAGTCCTTGAAATTTTGCTGCTAAATATAAATGCCATTATAGGAGTGTGACTTTTTCTCACTGGCATGGGATCATCCCTGTGTCTGTCATGGAGATAATAGGAAAAGAACTGCTACTGCTTTTGCTTTCTAAAGCACTTCACAGCTATTACCTACAAACAACTCTGAGATGCTTAAGCTCATGTTATATGTGAGGGAAAACGTGATGAGGAACAGATGTTAATCAGTTTACATGGGGACACACCATGGAACAGACCAAACAAAAATCATTGAGTTACATTCCTGTCCTGGAGACACCTGTCCTCCTTCTAGATAAAGAAAACGGTGATTTGAAATGCCACAGCTTGTGGAGAATAGCGGAGTCAAGCTTCCTGCTTCATCTAACCATGAATTTCTGTTATAAATAGGAGGGAACATAGCTCCTCCTCAGCTTATAAAAAGAGAAAGAATGATTCCTGCTCTGTTTCTAAGAACAACTATTTGAGCTCCATGGCCCCAAACCTCCTCCTAGACTGCTAAAGGAGACTCCTTTCAGCTAGGTCAGTCTAGATCCTTTATTGAAAATAAACTATAAAATAAACTACAGTTTAAGAGCAGCCCTACTTGGCAGGGGGGCAGGGAAAAGACTAATTTTCGCAGGCTTTCACTATTTCTCTGAGCTTTGTCTGTAAACTGAAAGATTAACACTGGAACCTCCAGTTTGGAGCTTTGAATTTTATTTTAACAATTCCCTCTAAAATGACGTGGGTGATCAGGCTCCCCGCCTCTGAAGGGAAACAAACAGCAGGATTGCTGACAGCTCCATGAAAACAGCAGTTTCTCTGAAAGGGCAGGGGAGGAGGCATGTCCATATAGTACAGGGCACTTAGAGCTGAAATACTGTCCATTCAGCTACATATTATGAGAGGTTACTATTTGGTATCAGAAGTACTTGAGAGGTGCGCAGATTTTGTATGAAGGCCAAAAGTAGATAAGAGAACAAGCCAGGCAAGAAAGGACTGTGGCAAGTTTTGTTTTTTTTTTTTTTCCTCCCTGGTATAAATCAGTGTTCCCTGACAGATTTTTGCCTTTCAGTGTTATCCTTCTCCTTTAATATTTTGGGGCTTATGAGGCTTTGATGCAGCTCAAGAGGACAGGTTGAGCACAAGAGCCCAAAAGCACAACCTTGGGAGCTGCTGAGATTTTTGCTCATTGTCCCTCGCTGTGCCTGTAAGAAAAGTGGCAAAGCCTTCAGCAGTGGACAACACAGATAATTTGGTGCAGTGAGCACAAAAGGTGAAATGTTGGAGAGCTTTAGACTTTAACTAAGCCTTAGTTCAGTAATCCTCCAGGGTATTGGTGAGCCTTTGGGTGTTGTAGTTTTTAACTTTTCCTTTTTTTTTTTTTTTTTGTCATTAACTGAAGAGACAACATGTATCCTGTCCCGATCAAATTGCTCCATGCTGTGCTGCTTGAAAGGTGTATTCCTCTCATACTTGCATATATTTTTTACATTGTTGCCTCTTCTTTATGTTCATTCAATGACAAAAAAAAAAAATATTGTCCATTTATATTTTATGAGGCTTTTTTATTGGCCTCTCAATGTTCTTGCTTCTCATCTGCTTGGCCCTTTCTCTCCTTCACAGACAATGAAATTCCCACCTCAATTTCTGATTAACCAGTTCATTACCTAGGTGTAGTGGCCTGTTGGTTTAGACTGTGTGCTATCAGCTTTCATGGCAACTAATCTCCACTAGGAGCTTCAATCTCATGTGTGGGTTTAATGAGAGATGTTTTGAGAGTTTTTAAAAGTTGTGTGGTGAACTCGGTGCATCATTTCGTACGCAGCCTCCAGCATTGTTTCTGAGATGAGCAAGGTACGTGAACGTGAGCAGCGCCCCATTTTCTTCTGTGGGAGAAAGCTCAAAAACTCCTTATTCTGCAATTATTGTTAATGTTCTAGTATAAAAGTTAAGTAAAGCCATAGCTAATAAGAATGTCTCATGTACATATTAAGTTTTAAGGGGTATATTTGCCATTCATTTCATGTGTGATTACTCCTCTTTGATATTAATTGGGATTCTGTGTAAAGGCCGAAGAGAGACTGTAAGTGGTAACAGAAATTGAAATAAATTTGTTATGATACATCTTTTAAAGAAACAGGCATTCAAACAACGCTGCTGCAGCATCCAGCTATTCTGTGTCATTAAGGAATGAAGGATCCTCCGGACAGTTATAATTATGTAGTAGGGTAGTATCATTTTCCATTGCTACACAAAGATATCAAATAAATATTATCAGCTAAAAAATTTATGTAGCAAATATTTGAAATTGGCTACATAAGATGGCCTGGACTCCGTAACAAACTCACAACCCACAACAGTGAACTCAGAAAAGACAGCTTGAATGGAGCTTGCAGCACCTATGAAAAATAATTGGAAATTCATAAGAAAGATGTGCTAGCTCCTGTCTCATACCTCTTGCTGAGCTGTGCTGGAGACAAATTGTGAGAACAGCCAGGTCTGACTGCTTCCTTACGCAACAGGGAAAAAAATGCCTCTTTCTGTTGACAGACAGCTCGGTGCTCTGTCACTGCAGCGCAGCTGGAGCAGGCAGGGACGGGGGATGCCAAAGCGCAGCTCGCTCCTCTGTGCTGCCACCATGCTCAGGCAACACACAGCAGGGAGCCCTTGCCTTGCTGGGACCTCCTGTCTGTGGGTCTGCATGGCCGTGGGATGACCTGAACCCTTCCTCCAGGTAAGACTTTCCAGGATCTATCTTTAGCGATCATTTATACTGTATTTTACTCTCTCCACCCAATTTCTGCATTTACGAGTGCAGCTGTAGGGTTTGCAGTTGTTATTTATAAGTATTTTTCCTAACTGGGCTCAGTGCCCTGATTTTCCTTGCCATGCAGCCACAGCTGTGGTGGTTTAGCACCAATGAGAAGATGGGAGAAGGGAATCAGGGTTGGAAGAAGGGAACCAGGGTTGCTCAAGCTAGCTTCAATGCTGAGATCACTCACTGATCTCAGCTCCACTTACGCTGCCCTCCCTGAAGGACCTGCTTCAGAAGCTGCTGCTTCTGCAGGGCCTCAGGGGCCAGCATTCCTCCATCGGAAGGGTGCTTAAACAGCAGAAAACCAGTAACATCCACCCTCAGAAGAAGAAACACAGCAACTGTTACTTCTGATGGGCCCTTCTGCTCTGTCCCAGGTCAGTTTTCAGGTGACTCTGCTCTCCTCCTGTCTCATGAAGCGCTCTTGCAGAAGTTAGCTCCAGTTTCTTAAGCACACACAGACCAGGATTTGCTTAGACTAAACTTTTTTTTTCCTTTTAAATAGAGTTAATTGCCAATTAGCTTGATCTAATTAATATAGTAATGAATGCAAACTTGCACCTTCCCTAACAACTAATTTCAGAAAACAAATACTTGTTTGTAGTCTTTGCTCTTTCTAAGGTAAGCCAGGGTAAGGTGCAAGTATTTGTGGCTTGAAATAAATGATTGCAAAGGGAATAGTTTTGCATTTGTCATCATGTGTTAACTATTTCATGTTAAATGGCAACCAATTAAATAAACATAAAGGAGTACTGAAACATCTGGCTATCACTGAAAGCTGGGAGATGTGTGTTTGAAGGAGAATATTTCTACATGTTGGAAAGCATCAGACAAATGCAAGCATGAGAAGCTGGGGGAGGCAGGGAAGAAGGACTGTGGTATGCTGTACTTTGAAATGTTTACAGCAGTCAGATTAGGATTTATTTTAACTATTAAAAGGTTTGTCTGGCTACATAAAAGTGAGATATTGAGTATCATCAAACTTTATTAAAAAAAAACACCAGCAAAAAAAAAAAGTGAACTTATTCCTGCAATTAGAATATAGTGTGGTCTCTGAGGTCTTTGCAATACAGTTTGTGTGCTCTGGTTATTATCAGATTATTGCAGAATTTAGTACCTCAGTTTGTAGTATGGATGTGGTAAATAGCTGTCCTCTAATCTAGGATAATTACACCTTGTATTTTCAGTCATTGTGGAAAGGTTTTAGGAAGCAGAAACAGAGGGAGAAGAATGTTCCCACTACTTTACAGGAAAGAGTAACTGATAAATCCACAAAAGTAGAAAACAAAAATTATTTTTATTTTAAATCCAAATTATTTCTGACAGGACAAGTTAATTCTGTTAACTGTATGAAAACCTGGGGGGAAAAGGGAAGTGAAAGGATACTTTGCAACAGGACTGTGCAGGTTAGCTACGGTAGTGCTGTTGTGAGGATCAAAGGAAACAAACCTTGGGCCAGTAAAGAGATTCCTTGGTGAAAAACAAAAAATGAAAGGGATTGGAAGAGAAGCATTCTGTATTGCTCTACAGACTGAAGATGAGGGCAAATTAAGGAGGAAATAGGAACAATATTGTCCTGATTTTGTCTGGCTTGTGAGGAGAGCAGCTATGACTCTAGATGCTTTTTCCTCTCCTTTGAATTCTCCCATTCCTTTCCTGCTCCCAAAATGGTATCTCATTTCAACCCTGTTTTCCCCTTTGCTGCACTTCAAAAGTGCTGTGGATAGCCTCGTATCATAAATTATGTCACTGAACCGATTGCAACTACCACACTGACTCCATAGTAATATTTCAGTTCACGTTACTCTGAGAATAAGCATGGAAACCTTTCCGAAGGTCAATGCATGCATCCTGCATGGTAAATCACAGAGCTGGAGTGCATGAGTGCTGGGTGATGGGAACGGTGCCTTTCAGCATGGAGCATCCCAGGACGAGGGGCAGAGAGTGCCTGCTGCCTGCGTTTGTGCCAGCACCTGCGAGAGACAGCCCTGGCACCACAGTGAATGCCAGCTACAGCACAAACAGCTTTCATCCACCGAGGCAGATTTTTGGAAGGTCTTACACTGAAAACCTCTGAGCCCGTGGCTCTGGGAACAATTCCCAGAGTCACCAATGTTTTTTATCACAAAAGGCAAGGGTAGTATAAATACATTGCCTGAAGTGTAATATCTTGACCTCTTTCAGTAAAGCAAATTTACATTATCTTACACAAATGTGGTAATTTATACACTGCTTAAAAAACTTAATGTAGTGAATAACTCTTCGAATGAAGGATGAACTTTTTCACCCATTGTACTAGAACTAGCCTCTCTCTGAGAATGCTATTTTATAAAAGCATATTTATTTTTAAAATAATTTACACTAAAAAAAAAAAAGAAACGCTTTGACATACCTATTTTTATCATTCACTGTGTAAGTGCTAGCATGTGTCTTACTGAGGGTTCTTATGCAATGTATATATAGCAATGCGTTACTATTTTGTCAGTGCCTTAATACGTATGCAAAACGCTAACTACTGGAAGCTGCAGTGAGTCAAAATATGTGTTTGGAATACTTTCCAAAACCCAGATCCTTGTTTTCTTCCTTCCTGCAGCATTATCCATTTCTGATTATCATTCCTGCTGGTTTTAGCTGCCACCTTGGCATTTTAAGCTCAGAAGCAATGATGCGGTGTTGTGCATTGTTTCTTTTTTAGCCGGTAAAAAGAATCAGGCAAATCCGAAAGTTCTTAAAGAACTTATCATGATTTTTTCTGAGTTTGTCCATGGCAGTTTTGGATTGCACATCAGCTCAGGTTAGGCAGGCTTTGCAGGTGGAATTTAGCGGTATCTAAATGCAGAATTCCCTGAGCTTGGTAGATCATATTCTCGTAACATGATTTAGTAAGGGTGCTCTGGGGTATGCATGCTCTGAGCCTGTATATTTGCCTTCCTCCACTGCTATTTGTACAGCTTCTTTTACATTTTTTTGCCAGGATGACAGTGTTTGCATTTGGCCTACTTTGGTTATTATTAGATTCTTTCTGTGCCCTGTAATTGACTCTTTTCTGAGATGCCATGTAAGAAGCCTAGAGTCTTTTACATGTGTTATTTAAATATTTGATTTCTTCCCTCAATTTGTCTGCAAGCCTTGTTTCTCTCTTCAGCAGCTTTCAGGAATAAATTCAAATGTTTTCAAGCCCTGTAACATTCCTACTGACACAGACCAGTAGGGTCTAGAGAAGAGCTGACTGGGAAATGTTGATGAGCTGTAATGGTGCTAAAGTTCAATAAGTAAATAAATAGCATCTTGGATAGGCTTAAGACTTCTCTGCTGTGTGGTAACCTGGCAGAAAGGGAGGAGACAATGCCTGGGGCCATGCCATCAACTGGAGGAAATGATGACATATCAACCATTTGAGCAGAGTGGTCAGCTGTGTGTTTGCATCTTATGCCAGCTACAATCACTGGTCATCACATGAAAACCAGTACCAATTATAATAAATAAAAAAGCTTTTCTCATTAAAAGAGGTGACCCGTATCAAGTTTGACTCCAAAGGTACAAGCCAGAGTGCCTTATTCACCTATAACTTCAATATCAGACTGGGTTTGGTTTGTTTGTTCTTGGGGCGGGGGGGGGGGGGGAATGGGGGGGATGGGGATGGGAGGGTTGTTTGTTTTTCTTCTATTTCCTCATGTGTCTGCCTGTATTGTGAGTCGTCCTCCAATTTTGGTCTCTCTTTCTAACTTACCACCTTCTTAAACTTGCTGTCAGCTGTATTCACAAGAACTTGGTCGTTAAATACAGAAGAAATATTTATCTTCTGTTGAAACTTAGATCTGGAATAATGTCAGTGTCCTCCACTGCTCATGACATCTTCTACTCCTTGCTGCCCCCTGCCTGTGTTGTCAGTCCCTCCCACCTGCATTTCAATCACCTTTCTTGTGCTGTTTCAGACAGCAGCCGTTAGACAACTTAAATTCAAATTTAGTTAGAGCAACATTCTTTTTTTTTTCATGAAGCTATGTCTGTAAGACCAAATCTGTAAATATCTTTTAAACAGTAACATTAAGGAATTTTCCTACTTCATTAGATATTTTCTTCCTAAAAAATATCAGCCAAATTCTGTCATAACCTTGCCCTCTTTTAATGTTTGTTTTGAATATTATTTCTGTAATATTTAATAAATTTATTCCTCAATCACCAGTCAGAGCTTGGGACCAAAGTAGAATGTGTGAAGTTGTACAAGTATCAGAAAAATGCTTGAGCTGCAAAACTGTGTTGGGAATCCAACATCAGCATTATTTGAATGCGAAGATATTTTTGGAATTTGGAGGAAGGAGGGTGATGGAGAAGAGAGGAGGAATCCAGGGTTATAGATTTCCTAATTACAAGTAGGGCATGTCAGACACTACAATCAATAAGCTGCTCACTCACATTTCTGCATGACTGGAGCACACTGTGAGTTATCATGGTGTATATTTTTATTTAAACAGCTGTGCAGATGACCTTACATCAGGGTCAAAGCTGGTGAGTCAAATCATGTTGCAAGTAAAATTTCAAAGGGATATCTGGCTAGCTAGTGAAATTATAGTTTCACGTGACTAAGCAATTTAAGATAAGTACTGTAGCTGAGAATCAAAATGGAATATTTTTCCCCCAAGTGATTAAGCACGAGTTCTTCACACTGTAAAAATATTTCTCTGAGTTCATTCAAGCATCTAATCATCTCACTGGATCATAGCCAGAAGCTAACTGAACAAACTTGTGCATGTGCAGGCTGGAAGCAATGAAAAAACTATTGCTGGAATGTGTATTTTTGAGTAACTATCAAATTCAGTTACTTCTTTAGCACAGGTTATTGAAGTCTCTCTCTTTAAATCTTTAAAATAAACTCTCAGAACAGCATTCAACAACTGGATACAAAAGCAGAAATATCCAACAAATACTCTACAAAGCATTTTATGGAGAAAAAGGGAAAAAAAAAAACTAGTTAGCAGGCTCATGTGCGTTTATTAGGTTATGAAAAGACTGAAATATGGCAATGAACCTCGGACTCTTCTTTATTTGAATACCAAATATACATTGTTTTCATGGGGGGGCTGAAACTCTCCTAACTCGAGTGTACTAGTCAGGTGCCAGGCATTTCTGTGCTTGAGAACCCAAACTTTCATTTTGGGGTGGACTTTCTTTTTATTTTTATTTATTTATTTATTGACTGCCCATTAAAATCTTTGAGAACGTGAATGGGATGGACACTAATAGTTCTGTGGAACAGGAATTGTCTCATCTGAAAAACTGAAGCTAATGCAGTGATGCAAATGTGTGAGTTGCTGTTTTCCAGTTTACTGGAGGTGTCCTACTCAGGAATGGTCCATGTGGTGATGTGTAGATTTAGTCTCAGCGACAAGAATTAAATCCTGCTGCAGTTCAGATACTATTTGCATTAAAATGTTGCTATGCCTCGGCTAGTAAATCCTGCTTCATAGGGCTTTTCTGATGAGGGGAAGCATTTAAGCCTATTCTGTTCATTAAGACTTCAATATATTGAACTCTTCAAAACACAGCAGTGCTGAGTTCTCTTTTCAGCCCAAAATTATGCTCAACAAAAATAATTGACTCTGCAACAATTCTTCAGGTTTTAGTTAAAACATTTTTCTACAGGAAAATGTATGTTGTCCTTGGAAACTTTAATGTAGGATAACTTCAACACTCCTTGGGAGGGAAAAATGAGAATAAAAATTGTGCATATAGCTACTCTTATGGAGAAGCCCTAATGTGGATAAGGGATCTTTAGAGAAAATCAGAATTTCCCAAGGGAAGCTGTGAACATTTAGAAAAGAGGAGAATAAAAATTAAAAGGATCCCTAGGAAAGGGATGGGAATGCAGGACGTGTATGTTGTTTCAAAGACCAAGCCTGCGCTCTAGGAGGGCACCCGTGACTCTAGTGAGAATAGAGCTGGTTCCAGAATAATGGAAGCTGACAGCCGGCATGGAACTGAAGCACATCTGCCTCATTCACGGAGGAGAGTTGCTCAGGAAATTAATATTGCTGTGTACTGTATTTTAGGAATTAAGTAGCTGTGATGGAGAAAACACGGATATAAGAAGACAGTTGTAAAGCAGAGAGGTTGTAAGCTAAAAGGAAACAGGCTTGCTAGAACAAGTAGTCTTTATCATTGCTGTTCGTTCTTTACGGCCTGATTTGCATTCTCTGACTGTTGGAGTTACTGTGTTCACTGGTTATATTGCTTGCAAATTTAGGAAAACAGAATTTAGTTCTTCAAGGCACCAAGAACCATAGTTTAAACAAAAGATTTACAGCCCTGCTTAATGTGAAATAATGTGCTAAATACTCTGTTGAATTGGATCCAGAGTGTTCAACATCTCACGGGACTTGGCTCCTGACAAGTACCTCCTTTGCTGCATCTGTCTGGAGGCTAGCTCTAGCTAGTCCATGCATGAGAACCTTATTGCTGCCCAAAGGCTTGTAACGACCAAAAGGGCCGCACTAAGAAGTAAGGCCTAGTGATGTAGGGAAAAATTAAAGCTCTGTTTCCATTCCCTTGAATACTGTTATATAGATTATGGCAGATTATGATGCTTTGTGATGTGCAGAATTTGAGGGACTTGGTCAATGTTTAGTTTGTTTAAATTTCAGATGTTTGATCTCAGCTATCACCAGTTGTTGTGATCACCACACCATTCACATTTGAGGTTTATGTATTTGTAAAAGGATTATACTGTTGTTTTGTTGTGTGGTTGTTTTTTTTTTTGTTGTTGTCTTTTTTTTTCTGTTTGTTTTTTGGTTTCTTTTGTTTTTATTTGGTTGGTTGGTGGGTTGTTTGTTTTCTTTGTTGTTGTTGTTTGTTTGCTTTTAGAAACAGAAAATCAGGAGATTTTAAGGTTAGTAGAGCTTCTGAACGGTATAGGAAGGAAGAAAACAAATACAAAGAATCAAATATGTGCTGCAAACTTGTTTACCTAACTACTCAGCTATTTGTTTTAACATCTGAAAATGTTATTTGTAACTTTATGCTTCTTGCCTTCAGCTAAACCTCTAGCATATGAAGAAAAGCTAGGAAGTAAGAGGAGAAAAATTAATATTGTAGCTCTGGGAAATAGATCAAATGATATTTAGAAACACAACAGCAGCGTATATCAGGAACTCCTAAGCTTCCTTCGCTCTGCTGTGCTAACTAAAAGGTTATCTTCCAATTCAAGGTCTGAGTCTAAGATAACATCTTAAAATTAACTTTGTTATTTACAGGCTGTTTTGTTTAAAACAGATTTTTTTTTTTTTAACTGTTTTAGCAATCTGAAATATGTGATACAAAGAGTGGAGAAAAAGTGAAGCGCTCATAAAAGTTATTTAAAAAAAATATGAATGAAAAATGGGTGGAAAAATGTGTTAGCTAAAGCAGTAAATAGATACTGGAAATTCTGATGACAAGGAGGTGAGGACAGCTTGGTGAACACTGGCGCCTGCGGCCTGGGCAATGCAGTCTGGCACTGGCAGCAGAGGTGACTCAGTCCTGAGGAAAGATGGCTACTGATCACTACTCTTCATTTTCGTGGAGCATCTCTAGTTAATAACGATTGTGTTACGAATCAAGTGCCATCTCATCAGATATCTCATCAAAGACCAAAATGATTTTCTCAGGATTGTAAAATTGTTGTGGTTATTTACCTGGAGAAGTGACAGTGGAACACCGTTGCACCATGTTGTCATTTCCCAAAGATTTTGTAGGAGGGAAGCTGAAGTCCTTAATGGTTAGAATAATGGTCTGACAGCCTAAGCTATCTGCAGGTACTTTAAATGACAATATTTGAAGTATTTGTATTAATTGAATAATGTTATGAAAATATTGCTCTTATGTAAAGATTTTTGGTGCTGACATCCTGAAAAGTGTCAGTGAATGTATTGCTGTATGGTGATCATCGATTGGCACCCCTTTCATATACCAACCCAGCATTAGCAGTGATCTGATCTCCATTTTTGTAGTTTTTATTTTGTAATTCTGAGGGAAATTGTGCTCTGATGTTGCTGATTTGGAAGATGTTCAGCTGTCTGAAGCTGGAGATAGACATCTGCTGTGTGGAAAACCTGAGCACAGAGATTTGCTAGGCAAGGCAGTTCAGACTGGGCCAGAGTCTCGGTCTCGCTAATGGTCTGCTCATACTCACAGCTGGCACTGAAGTGGTCATAAAGCCACCCTAAAGAAATCGTGGAGAACGTGCTGTCTGGATTAGCTGGCTTGAGGCCATCTTCCCTTCTTGTTACGGTCTTCCTTTCTTCCTGCATTTCCTTTTATCTGGCTAATGGCTCATGGTGAGAAGTCAGAGAGGGTGGGCCCAGAGCCAGGAGACTGTCCCTGTGTGCCAAAGCAAAACCCAGTCGGTGAAGCGAGCCTCAGGAACCAGTGTTGCAAGTGTAAATTGTGGAGCCTTATCTATGAGCATGGCCGAGTGGAGCAGTATAAAGGCTTTGTGAGTTTCAGCTGAGCTTATCCTGTCCATCTTGCCCAGATACATCAGTGCACTTACCAAACAAGGCTTGATGTTGGAGATTCTTTTGTGCTCTCAGTTCTTCTAGTAGTGGGTATTTTTTGGTTTGGGGTTGGGTTGTTTTGTGTTTTTTGTTGTTGTTTTTTTGTCAAACAGTGGTCAAGGAAATGCTCACTATTTTCTTCTTGTAAAGTTATTTCTCTCCCACTTTTCCATCTAGGCATAGTTGTAATTTAAATCTGCCATGCTTCTGAGTCCTAGAGTGTCTATTTTAAAAATGCTGAATACACTCTTCAGCCAAGGTTCCATAGATCCAAAATTCCTTAAATAACTTTTGTTTAAAAAGCAAACAAAAACTTTTCCTAAAAGGTTATCTAATTGTTTTTCTACTTAATGTCTATTGATTATACTACTATATTTCAAGTCATTCTTCATCTCATTATCTCTAAGCACTACAATTATGGCCAATTATCATAATACATATGTTGTATAATTTCATTATATCCACTGGTGACTCAAAATCTAAGCTGATATAACTGGAGGCAGACTCTGGACGATTATATTTTGCTCTACTGCTGTGGGAGTCTGATGTAAGGCAGTCTCCCTAAAGTCATGTGAAAGAAAGTGTGCTTTTATAGATCTGCTTTTCTCATTGGAGGTGAAAGGTGCAACAGGTAATAAAGTAGCCAGGGCACCAGAGTAGACTTGAAAATATACCATGCTATAGTCACAAAAATAAGCAAATGAATAAAGTTTTTTGTTGTTTGATAATTAAGAATCATATTAGGTTATGTCACCTTGAGATCTCATCCCTTAGTTAAAGCCTTCCAGAAAGTGACTGAGAAGAGCTTAACTTGGGCGCTTTCAGGTGGGAATTCAGAAGACCTGCCTCCACTGACAGGAAGAGGATCTATGGCTTTGCTAACTAGATCTCCTGGCAAAACTAGATAACTAAATTTGGATGGGAGTAACACTCCTTTTCTCATAAGGGTTCAATAAGAAAGACAATTTTCCCCACACAGAACTTCTCAGGACTGAGGAAAAATAGTTGCTTCAGAAATCATATATAATCCTGTGATTTATGTTTCTTTCCCCTAAGATTTTACATAAATAAGGTAGAATATATTTCTATTTGTTAGTGTGCACGCATTACATTCTCTTATGTTATTAGGTATCTGGACAAATCCATAACTAACATGCTTATGTCAAGGTATGTCCATCACAGGAAAAAAAAAAAAAGTGGACTAAACTTTTAATTCAGTAGAAAATATTTGTCCAGCTACCCAGTGACTGGGGAGGATTAATGCTGTAATGCTACATCCTGTGTAGAAACAACTCACGTAGCAATAAACAGGCACTCAATGTCATTTTAGGTGTCTGGGCTTATCCCATCTAGCTTCTGTTTCCTGCCTCAGAGCAACCTGGGTCTCTTTTGTGCTGCATCCCCCTGCCAGTCCTGCATGGATGTTGCTGATACCCTAGGACATTTCAAAAGTCACTGGACAAACACATTTGACCACCTGAAATTCACCTTCTCCATCTGGAATATAAAGACTTAATTTTAGCAATACAAATTGCTGTGAGCTACTGTCACTCTCATGTTATATCCTTAACAAAAGTAACTTCGAATCCATTGCAAAGCCTAATGGAAACCTATAAGCAAATCTTCTAAATGGTGCTTTTTTGCAACCCAGAATTGAAAAATTGAATCCTTAGCAAATTTGGTCATCATTCCAGGAAGTGAAGTAGTAATATTGTTACAAAACAATAAAGCTTCTAATGCAAAACAACTTTTTTTTTTTTTTTAATAAATAAATAAAATCAAAAGCAGTTACTTAGAAACCAAGATAATTTTGGTACATTACAATATGCTGTATTATGCATCAGAGAATTTTGATATCATTGATTAAAATTGAGCTGGAACCTATTGAACTGTGACAATTTACGCCAAATCAGCTTTTGACCTGTAATAGATGATCTCCATTAGAATATTTGGCAGTTTATAAAACTATCATATTCATGACTCCAATAACAAATGAAAATCTTTACATAAAATATCTTGAACTGAAAACCTGTGGTCTTCAAGGTTAGTTAACACAGTACACTGAGTTTAAATATGCATAAAGTGTAAGTTTAAAATTTTTTTTAAAGTTGATGTTTACTGCTGAAGAGTAAGTAGCACACAGCATGTGTATTTACACCTACACCATCCGTTTACTGTTGTTTCAGTGGTAGAAAAACTCAGACAGCATCTGACTGGAAAACAAAATGTTGAGAAGCTATGAAGTCATGTCATTGATTTTGTACAGTAGGAAAGAGCAAGGGACTTCAATGGACTTCAGCCGTTAATTCTCATGTTGGGTTCTATTCTCCTTTATATATATATATTTATATAAAATTAAACAAAACTGCACAGGATACTACCTGTGTAATGCACAATTCAGGTGGATGTTATCTGAAATACCAAAGCTCATTAGAGGTTTAGCTTTGATAGAATGTTTTTAAATGTTGACCTAGGATTGCCTAGAGAATGAAGTTGGAGTGGAAAAGTGAGGTTTCATGAAAGAAAAAAAAATATATTTTTTTTAAATACAGTTTTTAAAAATAAATATTTCATAAGCTGAAATCTTTTGAAGAAAAGACTTATCTTCTGTAGATATGTTTGATTAATGAATTATAATTCTTCCCTGGAAAAAGCCTTTCAATGGAAAGTTTGCAGTGATTTCTGTCTATGATGCTTAGTTGGTTTAGTGTCTGTTACATTGCTCTGCTAACTCCAGCAACACTTAGTTCTGCTGCCATAAGGTATAATAAAGCATATTTGGAAAGGTATCTGCAAAGCAAATGTTCTTCCCAAGTAAAAAGTTGAATATCTAGGGTTTAGCTGGCAGTGGATATGTGTTTCTCATTACATACTGCATCTGTAATGTAAACTGTAGGTTTCTTCAAAAGGAGCTCACAGTGAAAGCCCTTTCACCCTTGTACTCTAACCTTTTGGAAATATGCTCTCCAGAGAAGTGTTTATTAAAAAAAAAAAAGGGGGGGGGGGAGGGGGAGCAGGGGGGCTGTTAGAACTTTTTGTGTTACAATTTAATCACCAAAAATAAAATAGGCCCCTATTTAAGGTAACAAGAGTATTGCCACTACTCTCTATGAAGCCAGAACTAAGATGCTGCCTTCTACAAAGTGAGATCTGGAGTTTCCTGCAGGTTTTTCAGAACCAACTCCAAAGCAAAATCTCTGATCTGCTGTGTGCTACTGACAGGAAAGAAGTACCAAACTTGAAGCACTAATAAAAAGATTTCATTCCCTCTTTTACATTGAAACAACTATGTCAACAAGACCACAATAAACATTTTCTCTTTGAAATTCAAAATTATATTTCATATCACTTAGCACAATGTTTGTGGACTAACAAGTGAAAGCTCTTATAAGTTTAAATATATCTACCAAAATCTTACAGTCTGCTCTGAAGCTTTCTGCCTTTGGCATAAATTTTTAAATGCATACAGAAAAACATAGGCACATCAAATGTTCTTGCAATGGCTTTAAATACTCTTGGCCTAACCCAAAGGCTATTTTGCAATTATAAATGTCTGCTGCTGATGTCAGGGGCCCTGAACCAGGCTCTGTTTTTCTAAACTGGCAAAGCAGTAAAGCAAGTGGTTAACTGAAAGTATAGAAATAGATGACTGGCATCAAAAGGCTAACCTTGTGTGTAAATGATTTTTAGGTTATCTACCAGCTCCTTAGAGGAAAGAAATTATCTTCAAAATATGTTTAGGCTTCTATAGCTTCAAGGGCAGAAGTCATACAAATCAATAAGATTCAGTGCTCAGTAAAAGGGAGGCCAAAATTTCAGATAAAGAAAGTTGCAGTTTTGGAACACAAAAGGTATTGCAACTGTGGACCTTTTAGGATATTATCAACAAAGCAAATGCTGCTGAATATATTGCAAATGTCAGGTGCAATTGCAAGCCACTAAATTCAGGAGGTAGTTGATATTTTTATTTCAGTTTAGATGTAGAATATTTTTATCCCCGTAAGTTACAGAGTATTTTTCTGAGTTATATCATTTCACTAAGCTGACGAGGCCAAACTCATCTATGAGAGAATTGTGTAAAATGTCCTGACTAAAAACTGCTTAGATTCTGGATTTTAGAACATGGAGAGACAGGCTAAGCAAAGCCAAATGCAACCAGGGAAGAAACTGGGGAGTTGATGAGGTGTGCTGTGTTGACTATAGTGAATACAATGGGTAAAAGAAATATGTTTATACTGGGTAGCAGCTCGTTGGTAAAAGTTGCTTTGAGAGCTAATGTTAGCCTTCAAAGATAGGTGGAAAAAGTGTGGGAGCTGGGAAGATCTGTGCCTAGAAGGTCCTGAAACAAGAGATGACAGAATGCTAATGGAAATGGACAGGTCTGATTCTTCTTTAGGTCATCTGCATCCTCAGCAATTCCGGTCACTTCCATTTTCCTTCACTAGGATTTAGCATCATCTTTCAGCAGCCTGAGTTAGCTCTCAGTCCAGCATTTGCATCCTTGCAGAGCTTTAGCTGAATCTTGAATGTCCCCATTCTATTCACTATAGTTCAGCAAAAATATATATATATATATTTTTATTGTAGTGAGTGAGCACATGCACATATGTATTTTTTTCTAGATATGCTAAGAATATTTTTATCATTTATCATTGCCAAAAATATATATCTGTCAGATTTTACCTGTTTCTTTGGCTTATCCTTCTACTGAACTCAAACTCCATAGTAAAAGGATGGTAAATTTCTAATACAGTCAGAGTTTGCTTGAAAATATCAATGTTGAAGAATGACAGCAAAGATAGTCATATAAGTAGTATGACTTTACCATGTGCTCAAGTATTTTTGGAGCCCAGACAGTACATTAAGAAGTGACAGATTCATGTAGTTTTTTCTGGTGATTTATAAAGTTTGCTAGCTGATTTAATAGAGTGCTAGAAAGCGTTGTTGTTCGACCAAGTAAAGAGAATCATAAAATGGTAATGAATGTTATGAAAGTGCATGAATATTTCATTTGGGGTCTCTCTCAGATGCCTGTTAGTTTATCTGAAGATCTAGGAGCATATTGCATATAAATCTGATGGAGGGTAGAACTGTACAGTACTCTGAGAGACAGGGAGCAGAGCGGCATGGTGAGAGCAACATGTGTTGGAACAAGTGTCTCCAAAGCCCTGTATCTCAGGTAAGTTCTCTGCTGAGCGGTCACAGACTGTAAACTATCTTGAGCAGCAAGCAGCAGTCTGGCATTTCTCTGCTATTTGCACGTTTAGAAACAGCAGGTAGTGTCTCTCCACTTCTCATCTTTACCAGTGATTTCTGAGAGTACTGGTTTACTGTAGCCCTGTAAGTAAGCTGTATTTGAAAAGCCCAAGTGGATTCCCAGTTCATCAAGTATTTTTTGTATGTGTTGACTACAGCAATATACAATGTAGACAGACATTCATAGTAAAGTAAATCTGGAACAGACTTCATATTTTTCACCTTCTCATGCTACTTTAAATCTTGAGTGGGTATATTTATCCTCTAAAAAATACGTATTCTATTGTTTCTAGTAGATCTTCAATACTTCAGAGTAAAATTGGTTGGGTTTGTCCATACAAGCAGTATTTCACTGTCTTTTGATCCAGAGCAGCAAAATGGACCTGTCTTTTCAAAGGAGTGCTGTCTTCCATCAGGAGGACATTCTTCTGTTTCCACTTTGTTGGCTGTTTGTTAGCAGTAAAACCATTTAGAACAGTGGGCTTATAACTTTATGGAGCCCGAAGGCTTGAGTGACTCTAAGTAATGATATAACAGCATCTGACAGTGGATTAGCAATAGTACCATGGGAGAAGTTCTGTTTGAAATTACTCAGAAAAGCTGAAAACAATGCATGAAGGACTTGAAGGGGCTTACATAGGTGGTTCATAGGTTTTCTGACAGTGCTTGCATGTGATATGAGATTGAATCCCATCCCACAGTCTGAAGGCTGTATGAGACCTCCTGAAGAGACTTGTTTTAGCTAATAAATCCTTCTGATATTAGGCCTTGGGATCCAAGATCCAGCTTTATTCTTAGGTCTGTGGGCAAGATGAGTTTGTAACTGAGGACTGAAATGCCCTATTTCCACCGAATTAGGAGGAAGCCGTTAGGACAGATTCTCTGCTGCTAACTCTATCACAGCACAACGTGCGCCATCTGAGAGACAAGAACGTGGGAATGGCATTTCACGAAAACTGCAGGGCCTTGTAGTTTGTCAAAATGATTGAATCACCACTTGTGAAGGAAGTCAATTTAGTATTGAAAGCTCTGTAGCATAAATTATCATTTATTTTCAGTTAAAAAAAAAAAAAAGAGAAGTCCATAAACTAGTCTACTTTTACCAAATTAATTGCTTGTTCTATACAAAGAAAAATGTGTGACTTCACTCCAAAGTTTATCATATTAAACGATAATCAGCATAGATATCTGTGGTACAGTTCTTGTAGAGGTAAGCCCAAAGACTGCTTTTTTGTTTTTGTTTGTTTGTTTTTGATCATCACATCTTGGGCAGTAGCACTTTGAGAAAATAGTGTACAAAAATTTTATGGCGACTTCTTCAGAGCTAGCTTGATCTATGTTTGCGAGGCAGACAAGGAAGTCAGAAAATATTTGTGAAGAATTCCTTGTTCAGTACGGGTTTGTGTCAAGATTTGTTGTTTAAACTGGAGGAAGAGAGATGCTGTCCTAGCAGATTTGACTTATGTTTACAGTAATTTGTTCGGCCAATGCTTATTACTTAATAATCAATCTTTATTATTACATTAATTTTAATTGGGATATGTGAAACATGTAGTGCATTGACCACATGACATCAGTTTACTTGTTGAATAATTTAAGCTATTTCCTTCTAATACCTTAGGCTGCAATATCATTACTTTCAGGCTGTCCTAATCTTCTAGTTATATTGATGTTATTTCACTTGTTATTACCTTCTTGACATGAAATTGTTTTTCAAATATGGAAATCTTGCTCAACTATTTCTAGATGACAGAATCCTGCATTAATCTATAACGTATCATAATAACAAAACAGCACAAAATAAAGCAAATGATTTATTTTCTAACCTGTGCTAGCCTTCACAGTAAGGAGTCAAAAGAGGCCAGAAGGAGAATTTGGGTCTGTATATTTCTTGTGTATTCTTATTCATTTTGCCAGAATGCAGGGAATAATCTTGCTGATAATACAGAGGCAGCAAATGCACAACCATTAAATGGACAGTGTGATTTATCCCACTTCACACTGCTTTATAAGCAGTATGTATCACTCTTGTGAGTTTTCTTCTGCTTAAAGAATTGTAAGAAATATGTCTTGCTATTACTTTTATTGATAAAACAGACCAAACCACCTTAATTCATTCTTCATCCAGAGTCTTTTATCACAGCATGGTTGTGATTAGGATTCTGATCACCCTGTGTGCCACTCTGAGATTGAGAGGCTCTATCTACTCATCTATTATTCTTCATGAAGCAAAGCTCTAGTGTACCATCTGTTTTCTTACTGAATCTTGCATGTAGCTGCAAAGAGCTGGCCACCAGAGATTGAGTCTGGCAAGCAAGCTCTTGGTTCGCTTGGAGATAGCCAAGCATTCACTGCTATTGGCCTGTTTAAGTTCCAGGTGAAAATATACTGCTGTTCTCTGGTGTATTTTAATTTACATAGTTGATCTGGTTGGTTTTTTGTTTGTATCTTTGGTGGTTGTTTTTGTTGTTGTTGTTGTTTGTTTTTGTTTCTGCCTTTTTCTTTTTTTTTTTTTTTTTTACCCAACCAAAAATCAAATGGGAAAAGATCCCAAAGCCATAAATAAGCATGCTGTAGAGCTTTGGTTGGGGGCAGGTTGGTCTTGTATTTTATAACTTGAATTAATTAAGGTTATTTTATGCTGATTATGCCTTCCCATTTTGACACAAAAAACAGAGATGGTTCCTGGTGTGACTGTGCTCAGATAAAACATAATTATCCCAGGGCAGCAGCAAACAACTGAATATAGCTTAATATCATTATCACGTGATTGCTCTTATTTACCCAGGCCTTTATAATATTTAATCTCCTTTATTTTTAGAAGACTGTAGGTTTGGAAGGGGGCAGCTAAATTATCCAGGCTGCATGTTGTCGTTGCAAGGTTGCAGCACGTTGTGCCAGACTGAGGGGCAGGGTGCTGAACATTGCATCACAGGGACGTGGCCATCTCTGGGATGTCCCATCATCCCTGCCCACGTCCCGCTGCCTCCGCTGCACAGAGGTACAGCTCTACTCAGCTCTCTGCCACTGAGCTTTTCCTGCCTTCCTTGAGGCTTTTTTTTTTTCCCTTTTAACTACATGATGCTATTGGAGCTTCACAACCTGCAGTATTTTATAATAGTCTGCGGTATTCCCCAAAGAGCAATAAAAAGTAGCTTTTGAGGCTCCTCTTTTTGATCCATTATTTAAAGCCTGATTTGTGCTGTCTGCAATCCCCACATCACTGCCAGTGGTCCTGCAGTTCTGCAAATTCCCTTCAGGACTAGACTAAAATCATAAATCTTTTTTTAGGAGGTATTTAGATATCATCATAGTACAATTTTTTACAATCTGCTCCTCATACCATGGATTTCATTTTCATAGTGGAGAAGGACTGTCTAAGGAAACAACTCTATTTCTTACTGACTCTCAGCTTCCAGATTAAATTTTTACTTGGCAACAAAACTTCCTTTCCCAAGATGATGTTTAGACTGTATTGGTCCCGGGCTCAGCTCAAGCAAACGTTTGTGTTGTACAAAACCTGGCTATTTTCCCCATACGCTCAGTAGGACTCTGGGAACAGAGCCATACAGGGTTAGCAAGACCTGAAGTCATTAGCTCTGTGCAGATTCTGCATCAAGCAATGCAGGTTATTAGACTATGTCAGTAGTAGCAAGGGAGTTTATTTTCACTTCATTCCTGTAAATGACAACTTTATAATACATGCACACTAGGGCAATCAATCTTTTTTTCCGTTTTTTTTTCTTTTTTTTTTCTCCTTTTACAGCTGGACTGGAAAACATCCTTTTTTTCTTAAATATGCCAAGGCACTTTTTCACTTCCACTTAATTTGTTTGGTGATAGAAAACGTTTTGCCTGACACGGTAGCTCAGTGATGTCACATGGCAATCTGATACTGCAATATAATTCATTCATAATGCCACTGCTACACACATGAATTAAAACACCTGGTCGACGACAGGGTCTTTAGCCTGACCAACTTGCAGTGCAAGTGCTAATTACGCCGTGTGGTGCAAATCCACGGAGTCATGGGTGTGCTGCTGGAGATACCTGTGCAGAGAGGTTTTGCACACTTTGTCTTTGCATCCCCAAGGAGTTTTGTTTGGGCTTTAAAACATCCCAGAAGGCAAATCTGAGTGAGAGGGTGAGAATGCACATGAGCACGTAAGTTACATAAGGAGCAGCTTAAGTCCCCTTCCTGCTAGGAGTAGGGTGCATGGGGAGTCAAGAGGGAGCACAGGGCTTCAGTCCCTACTTCAAAGACTAGAGGCATCTTATGTTAAAAGTGCTCCTTGAAACACAGTTCACCCAGCGTGTTGCTCAGAGGAATGCCTCGGGGATGTAAGCTATAACTGTACATTACCTTCTTTCCCCTCATAGTCCCTCTCTCTCAAATCCAAAGGCTCTTTTTTTTTTTTTTTTCTCATGACTTTTGCTGCTGAGTGGCTCAACGGAAGAGAAATCTTTGTCTTCTCCCAAAATAACCTTAGGCCAGTGCTGAAAATACTTCTGGAAGGTAGGTCTAGGTAGAGAGGGCATGAACACAAGTTTTCTGGATGGTTGCTAACTTTCTGTGAAAGAGGGGAGTGACAGCACTGCCTTGCCTTGCCTTGCCTTTTCTTGCCTTGCCTCTCCAGCCGCCGGTGCAGCTGCAATGCAGTAAGGAGCTCCGTTTTCCCGCTGTGCTGGCATCTTGTGAGCAGACCTGCGAGGCAGCCTGAGAGTGCACCGATGGCATACCTCTGCCTAATTTCCATTTCTCAATTAGCTAAGGGGTATTTAGGCCCATGTCTGCTCAGACTGCAGCAATTTGGGGCCCCAAAAGCAAAAGAGTGAAAGGCAGTCTGGGTTCACATACTTCTAGAGTCAGGTTGCGGAGGAGGGGATGTTTTTACATGTGGGTGCTTTACTTCTTCCGAAATCCTTCCTAACAAGTCTCTCATCATTAGCAAAAAACTTAAAATTTCATAGCAGCAGTTCCATCAGTTTATTTTGCTGATCACAGCATGTAGCTAGCTAAAAGTAAGATGTTTTAGGGCAAAATTCAGAGAAGAGGAAAGTGTGTGCAGGCTCGCTTGGGGATTTGGGTGCAAGCAGCTTCAGGGATGGGAAGCACCAGCTTTCACAGGACTCCCAAAAGTCCTAGTCTCTTCAGGCAGGAACTAGGAATCTGGCTGTGCACAGCATACACACAGTGATGCACAACGAAACCCTAAAGAGGGCAAAGTCAGAAGCCTGGAGACTATAAATGGTATGACAGAAATTAGTCAACAAAAAAGTGAGATTTATTCAGGTATTATATCAGCCAGCTTCCTGGGGACTAAATAATTTGTCAGTGCTAAAGGGGCAGATGGAGCACTGGAAACATTTTCTGTCACCGTGGCTGTTCCATCCAGCTGCCTCCTGTGCTCATCACTGCACAGGGGCCTTGCTGGAGTGGGGAGATGTGTACTGAAGGAAACCAAATTGCCCCTTTTACTGTTGTCTCTGACTCTTGCCCATGCTGCTGTGAACCTGTGTTCAAAGAAAACTATTTCAGCTTAAGATGAGAAGTTGTTTTCTGCCTCTCAGAGGGGCTAATAAGATGAAAGGAAATGCCCGCTTGTTCTGTCCTAAGGTCTGTAAGTAAGCAAAAGGTCTCAGAGATGTGAACTGCTGCTTCTGCCTTTGCTGCTCTGCTGCTCTCTGTTTGTGGTTGTTTCATTTTGTCACCTCTCCAGAAGAGCTGTTATCTTCAACACCATCTTAAAAAATAAAAAAATTAAAAAAAATTTCGATCTTATGCAGTGGCCTAAAATGATTGCTAGCAGTGGTTGTTTGCCATGGAGATAGGAAGAAACTGGTGTCTCCTCGCTCTGAACCTCAAACCTTGTTTAACCGACTCATATCATATGATATGATGACAGGCCCATGCTAGCACTTTGACCATCTGAACCCATTTATGCCATTGAAATTATCCACATTGCACTGTAGTAATTGAGTAATGCTTTCTGTTGTAGCTCTGGAAGAGCTCTGAAAACCCTCAGGCTGCAAGAGGCAGTAGGCAAGAAAGAAGGTTATCTAAATTTCTGCAAAGCTCTCCTCGATCCCCCTACACACCAGGTCTGGCTCTTACCTACATTTTTATTTATTTATTTATTTATTCTGTGTGTGTGTGTGTTTAAATTACCATTATTCGGTTATCAAAAGTGTTGTTGCTTTTGATAACTAGCAATATATATTATCTAGCCTATATAACATGTCTGAAATAGTACAGGAAAAATCTATTTAAGTGGATACCCGCTGCTTTCAATTTAGATACCAAAACTCACGCGTGACATAATACCACTGGTCAGAAGAAACAGACTGAGCTGCTAATGGTCATGTTATCTGTGAAATACAGCTACTGCCTTTCTACAGATTGCTTGGGGGAAAAGTACAGAGCAGTGAATTCTCACATTTCAGACTCCCTCTTGACAAAAATAAATGTTTGATTATTCAAATATATGCTGATTGAAAAACAAGATCTAAAGTAGATATTAAAAAAATAAATGGAAACATGTCATCATGCTTAGGGCCCAGAGCATGAAATGTTCAGATTCATGATCATTTTTGCACTAAAGACTCTGTCCATGATGCTGGATAATTCTGTGTTGTGGTTTAGCCCGGCTCGCAGCTAAACACCACACAGCCGTTCACTCACCCTCCCCCCCTCCCTCTCTGGGATGGGGGAGAGAAATTGGAAAGTGAAGCCTGTGAGTTGAGATAAAGACAGTTTATTAAGACAGGAAAATAATAATAACAATAATAATAATAATGATAATAGTATTAATAATAATAATGTGTACGAAACAAGTGATGCACAATGCAATTGCTCACCACCCGCTGACCGATGCCCAGCCTATCCCCGAGCAGCCGGCCCCCCCACCCCGGCTAGCCACCCCTATATATTGTTCAGCATGACGTCAGATGGTATGGAATACCCCTTTGGCCAGTTTGGGTCAGCTGTCCTGGGTCTATCCCCTCCCAGCTCCTGCTGCACCCCTAGCCTGCTCGCTGGCAGAAGCTGAAAAGTCCTTGGCTTGGTGTAAGCACTGCTCTGCAACAATTAAAACATCAGCATGTTATCAGCACTCTTCTCATCCTAATCCAAAACATAGCACCCTACCAGCTACTAGGAGGAAAATTAACTCTGTCCTAACTGAAACCAGGACAATTCTGTCAGGTCAAATCCTCAAAGTGGCCAAACAGCATTTCAATCAGCTTGCTGGTATGAAGATCTTTAAACAGCTCTTCAGGGTCTGGATTTGATCTCTGTGGGTCAGTTCCTCACCTCTAAAACAGCAAAAAGTAGTTTTCTATTTCAAGCCACTTATTGTGGGTACACTGTAATCACAGTACTTCTGTGATGGAGCCCATAGTAGAACAGAATCAGCATCGTTGTGGATGTTGCAGTTACAGTTCTAACTTTGCTGTGCTCTGTATATCTCTGTCTGTCTTCTTTGTATCTCTATAGTTGAAAAGTTAACATAAAACAATAGAAATAGCATACAAGAAGTAGACAGTAATTCAAAAAGTCAAAAAATTTCATATTCTAAAAAAATGCTTTCGTATAAATAGATTTGAAATTGCTTATAACTGTTTAATGGCACAGGTAATGCAAATACATTGACTTTATGCATGCATCTTGCCTCATTTGACCAACTGTCACACTCAGTGTGACAGCAGTTCGAAGCTGTCTTTCCTTTAGGAGTGAAACAGTAAGTTAGGAAAGCAAAGTTTTCCCTGGCTGCAACTTCACTTTCTGTGGTGATCACAAATCCGTGTCTCTTAACATCCAGCTTTTATCATGAAATGTGTATGAGAGGGATGAACGAGTTTAAAGAAAATAAGGCACTGGGTACATACTCCATTTTATTTATTTAATATCTTAAATTATTAAAAAGACAAGTGCTGGTTGGCAGATAGCTCCCATTGTTGTATGAACTATCAACCAGCAAAAGGAGCAATGTGTTGACAGATATCTTGACCATGAATTACAATTACAGGGACTGAGCCACGAAGGATAGAAAAGAGTGAATCACGTTGTATTTATAGCTAGAGTGAGCAGAAGCCTACAGACACATGATAGCATTTTAAACTAGCATTAATTATTTTAGAATTAATTCCTTTTTAAACAATAAATGCAGAAGATCATGAATTAGAGGACCTCTTTGCTAAATGACACTTAACATTAGGGCAAATTACCCTGGTAAACTGGTAATAGGCTATAGTGCTTTTAATCCATAGGCCATTGACTTGAATCTGTCTCAAAACGCTAGTGATGAGTGGAGGGCCAAGGATCTCTTCACACATCTAGACACATGTTCAGAAAATGACAAGAACAGTACAAGAGAAGAGTGAAAGACAAAAGAGTGAAGAAAAAGAAAATGCAGTGTTTTTTTATCTTTTAATGCTATAGTAGGGGTATAAGCAAGATACCTACAAAATCTTCCTTGAGCGAGTGAACTGTCTTTCCTTATGATGATGCCTTCGTAAGAAATGATGCATAGTTTTGATACATAGTTTTATATTTACTCTTCAGAGAATGTATGATATATTAATACATCAAAAATATGCATGATATTGCAGTGTTTGTCCCAAATTTGTCCCAAGAAAAAGAGCATGATTTTATCATTTATCTTAGATGATTTAGGAACTTTAATTCAAATATTTTCATCTAATGATGTTGTTATTTTTGTACATGATGTTGTTGTCGATTTTTTTTTCCTGGGCATGGACCACTGAGCTAGAGCTAACTAAGTTTTGATTAAACAGCCTCTCTCCTAAACCCCAAGTTTGACTCAGAATATAATCAATTCTAGCACAATTGCTTTGTGCAGATTTCCACAGATGAAGGAAAGCAATCTTATTTCCTGCTGCTTCCTATTGTGCTCCGCTTTCAAGTATGGACATGAGGAGATGTTCATGTGGGGATTTATGTGTGCTGTAAATTTCTACCATGTATTTCTCTGTACAGCATCCTCATGTAAATATTCCTATGGTACCGGCCCTTGAAATTTATCTACTAGTAGGCTACTGTTGCAGTCCCCGGTATCTCCTCGTTGGATAGTCACTGTTCTGCCATCAGTAGATTTTATATTCTTTCAACTCTCAGCAGAGAATCGAGGCAAGTCACAACCCTATCTGCAACTCTAGAGTAGAGGTTCCTCATCTAAAGAGATGAGAACAGTCTGAGAAAATGACTACTATTTCGCTTGTTATTTGATTCAGCCTCTCACTAGCACTGCCATTGCCCTGGCTGCACTTTGAAAGCCCCACCATGCTCATCAGACTCCTTTCAGAGCTACATCAGAGTGTTTGCTTCGCAGTTGCCTTTGCAGGAACACCCAACCTGGTTCTGCGCAGAGCTTATCCGCCTTGCACTGCCTGCAATGGGCCACCAGAGCAGACCTCCCACCTGGGAGCCGCTTCTTCAGAGCACACAGATGTGTGCCAGCTTTGCCTGGCATCAGGGACATCTCTCTGTGACTGTACTGAGGCTCCCCCTCATGTCACCCACTCCTCAGAGGTCCCTTCTCTAGCACTGCTTTAGTCTTTTAGGGTTAAAATTTTGGAGGTTTCTAACATGTCAGGTAAAGAGCAAATTTTGAACTAGATTTTTTTTTTTAACATGTAGTTTTCTGTTAGGTAGCATGTGAAATTTTTATAATTAATGAAGTCTGTGAACGTAGATCCTAAAAATAATTCTATCAAAGACATTGGCTTTTCTTGATGTCTCTGAGGAAAAAAAAAATGGAAAAACGCTGCTCCTACTTTCTCCTCACATGCTTGCAGCTCTCTATCACACTAAGGTTATCATTTTTCATGGAAGAAAAAGATGACATTTTTGTTTTAATTCTTCTGTCTTTACAATATCTTCTTTTTCCCCGACCTCTCTGTTTCTGACACAGAATGACTAAGAGTCAGTGGCTTTACTTTTCTGCAGCCCCATTTCCCAACATGTTGTTGGACCTGGTTCAGCTTTCTCATTGCCAGTCCACTTTTGTTATGGAGTAGAACTTGCGATCCATAGTGGAGACTGCAGACATAATAACAGACAAATTGACATCCAGACTCTGTCTACACTGCCACAATTATGCTGTTATATGTTCTTCTGGCAGTTAGATAACCTGCATAATGTGTTATTTTTCATCTTGTTAATAATGTTTTATGACATATTGACTCCTGTGCAGCGTGGTAGATTTGTGTACTGTCAAGAGTGAAATTCCTGCTGTAACTCTTGACTATTTCCTAAAATAAAATTCTCTTTAACAAGTTAAACAGCAAATATGAGTGTGGAAAGAGTCAAAGGTTTTCATTTAAACAATATTTATTGATCTACCTGTGCTCCAGCAAGGGAATCCAGCTGCACATAACATACAAAAATCACATCTGCTTCTTTCTGCTGAGGTTTATAAACACTCTGTTTCTTTGATCTTCATAGAACCACTAATGGCTGTGTACTCAGAGATACACTCTTGACTGACTGATCTTAACTTTCTCAAGTAGTTGTAAATGCAGAACTTTTTGTTAATTAAGCTCCTGGACAGATGCTTGTATTCAGTGAGGGGTTTCAAGATGCTGTCCTGTGCAGCTCCTGCAGCTCCTGGGACAATTAGATTATTATTGTTCAGGAGAACATTGCTGGACAATTCTGCTTTATACTTCATCACCATTATCTACCATTAAGACGTTAGCCTGCACAGAGAACAAGGAGGGTTTTCTCTTCCTCATTATTTTCCAAACCACTAGTTTCCTGGCAAAAATATTTGCAAGTCCAAGTTGTTCATTACAACTACTAGATAAAAATGTGGCACTGAAACTAGTGCCACATAAAACAAAGAAATAGATTCAGATGTAACTGTCATGGTTATAGAACATTAGATTATAGAACTCTGTTATCAGAAGTGGTAAGAAATAGTTTGGCAAGGCACACAATGAAAGGAATGAGAATCTACTGCAACTCTGTACTTCTCATTTGAAAAAAAAGCTCAATAACAGGCTAGAAATCTCTTTGGAGTGTATATTCTATTTTTAAAATATGTGATATACTGTGAATGTGCTGCTTTCGGACTATTAAAAGACTAAATAAGCTATACGTAACTTTTCATGTTGCTATTCTGTTGAATAATTATATTGATAAAACCTTTCCCTGTGTGTGGTAGGAACAGGCATGAAATGCTGTATTCTACATCACATTGCACCTCAGTAGTTTGTGCTTGTAAAAGGAAAACTGAATACAGGCAAACAGACTCAAAAGAAGAAATTCAGGCCTCTTCTCTGAAGCACTTAGTGGAGGCTGGCTGGGTCAATTTGTCACAATACAAATGTCCACATCGAGACTGAAGAGGCTAGTCTGCACCCTCTAGTGACCCAAACTAGCTGAAACATTGGCAGCTACAAATTACTAAATGACTTGGAGTGCTTCTCTCCTAGTCCAGACCCTTACCGCTCTATTACTGTCTTAGAGTAAATAATCAAAAACGTCAACAAAATCGAGAAGACTGTACTGCGTGTAGGTACACTGAAGCCTGCACAGACCATTGGTGTCAACTCCCAGCTGCCAGCCGAACCGTGAGTGTCTGGGTTAGGTGGAAGGCAGGTCCATAACGTCCGTGCCATTTGCTTTGTCCTCCCTGCTGCCCATTCTCAACCTTTGCACCCCGGAGCACAGCTCAGGAGGCATCTGTGCACCCCACGCAGCCTCTGCACACTGCTTCCCCCCTGCAGGAGGGCTGTGCCGCCCCATGCTTCCTGCAGCCTTGCAGCAGGATTGTAAGGATTAGCCTGAGGGAACCTGGGGAGCATGTTCCAAAAATAAAGGCAGTTAGAGTAATCTGCTGTGGCAAGCATGTGTGTGTATGATACGCATGTACTGTACTGCAAGCCTAGTGATTTAATAGGATTAAATTCTGATCAGCAGAGAGAAGATTGATCATAGTAATGAGAAGATGGGTAGGGTACGTCTGGCTCAATGGCAAACCAGCTTGAGGAAGAAAGTGATACAGTTCAGTATACATTATGAAAGAATCATGTTGGACCTCAGGCTTATTTGCTATATTAAGTGAGCAATACTGTAAGAAAATTGGATAGGCTAGCATCGCCTTTTTAGGTAAGCATCTAATGCTTTACTGTGATACTTTATTCCTTTCTCAGTACTAGGCATGAAATGAAGTGTTCAAAATAATATGGTCATAAAAGCAGATTTACAAATGGAGAGAAGAATCCCCAGCCCAGTAGCAAATGCAGTGCCATGTAATGCAGCATTTGGTAAAGATTATCACGAAGCAATTTTCATGGCTGGATTCAAAATGTATGCTGTCAGTAGTTCTGTTTTCAGCAGCAGTGAACCTGACAGGGAAATCATCTGAGAAAGAATAGACTCCCAATGTTGTCAAGCTACAAGGCAGCTCTCCAAAAGGGACAGCTTGCAGCATATGGATGAAGTAAAGGAAACTACAGGGGGTTAGACTCCTTTAAAGCAGAGTATAGGTGCTTGTTACTTAGAAGTAAAGCAAGTGGAGAAAGTAAGTTCAAACAGAAGGCTCCAGGGAATTACCAGGAAGAATAATTAAAAATTTGGAGGAATGCTAATGTGCTGAACTAAGAGAAAGAAAAAATTAAAGATTAGGAAAAAAATTAGGTCAAGGGAGTAGAAAAGGCAGTGAAACCTGACGGCTACAAATGTGCTTTCTTGCCCTCCCAGCAGCCTTAGATTGATAAGGAGAGATTGGTAGAGAGCAGGCCGTGCAACCAGCATGTCCAAGTGCAACTCACGCATACTCTTAATGAAAACAGTAATTGGAAAATGGCCTTTTCAAAAATATTTTGACAGATTTTTTTCCTTTTTCTTTCCCTTTCCCTTTTCCTTTCTCATTTCCTTTTTATTTTCCTCTTTCCCTTTCCTTTTCCTTTCCATTTTTTCCCTGTGCTGCTTTGTGTTTCTGGACCTTAATTGTATTTTTTTGCCGGCTTTTTGTTGTTGTTGGGTTTTATTTCAGTTTGGTCATTCTGTTTTCTTTGCATTACTGCATTTCATTTTTGATTGGCTGCTTTGACTATATAATACTTTTTTTTTTTTTTAACTTTTAAGAACTTTATCATACAAAGAACATGTGATTCTTAAACTTAGGGAAAAATCTCATCAGGAAGTGTATGTGTGTCTTCAGGAAGTCTGAAAAGCCATTTATTTAACAAAAGGAAAGTTAAGATGTTTTTCAAGACTTGCAAATTTCTTATCTCATTGTATTTTATTTTTACTAAGTTTAATAATAAGCCTCTCCACACAGTCCATCTTTTTTTAGATCAGGTTTTGAAACAGAAACAGTAAATAACAACTTCCTTAATGTTCATTATCTGATTAAAGAAATTGAGGCATGTAACAGTACAGAGGTTAAAAGACAGGGAGGATTAAAGGATGAGTGTAGCTAATTCAGGAACCAGCCCTGTAAGCAATTACATACATGGTTAACTTCAGCAGTAATAGGACTACTCACATGCTTAAGTTAAGCACATGTATTTGTGAACTGGAGCCTAAAGACCACATCCTGTGAGATGTTGAGAACACGCTATACATTGAAGGCAATCGGGTTGCCCTGGTTCCATTGGGAGCTGAGGATGTTGTGCACTTTCCTGTACCAGACTTTGGGACAGGGTAGCACAGGTTAGCTGGGAAGAGGTTGCTGAAGGTGATGAAGATGCATTTCACAGCAACACTTCCTAGGTAGATAATCAATAGCATTTCTTATTGGAAACATTCAGAAGCAAGCATTTGTTGATGAGAGTCTGTTTTTAATAAGCTCTGCAAGATCCATACTGAAATTAAGAACAGTTTTTTGTTTGTTTTCTTTGTTTTAATTTTTATTTTATGCTATCAGACAGTAATATAGCTAGAGAAACTACAGATGTGTGCTGAGAGCCATTGGTGTGGATCTGCAATACAGGGATTGCCTGTAGCCACAGCACAAGTATTTTGACAGCTTGGTAATTCATACCCCTGTGTATCTCACTAAACAAAAATAAATAAATAAATAAAATAATAATAATAGAAAATAATACTCTCAGACTTAATTCAGGAATAAAACTCCCACAGTTAGCTTTTGTTCCTGTGCCCTAACAATAAGGCTAATTGGGGATTTCCGTTTTATATATATATATATATATATATATATATATATATACACACCCATATAAACCCTTAAGCTGAAAGGGATGCATTCCACTGGGGTAGGCTGGTACAAGGTATACCAACTTGTAACAAGAAACAAACAAGAACTGGGTTGCAAGATGCGGTTTTACTTTCTAAGCTGCATTTTATGCAGCACCACAAATTGAGTCACCTCACTCATACATTTAGCTTCATGTCAAGATCACAGTACAGCCCCATCCAACCACAACCTCCTAATCAAAGGACATACAGGAAATGAATCATTCTGTGTATAAATATGATTCAGACATCATTGCTTAAGTTATTGAATTTGTGAATTTCTGAGAGCTGTTAAAATCTTAAAAACACCAACAACTGCTTATCAAATAAAAGTACGCTGATGAACATTTTACGTTTTTACATTTGCATGTAAAAATTATGGCATGCTCTATATTATTCCTCCTTGTAAAGGTAAATTTAATCTGATTTCAGATTCAAGTTAGTAACCCTTGTCTCTCCTGTAGTGATGATCTATCTTGATTCAGGAAAAGTGCAAAATCATTCATCCAGTAGAATTTCTTTTTTTTGCCAGTTTAATTTAAAAGCACTTCTATCCATAATTTAAACCAGCAAAGGGATCAAATGTAATTTGGTCACATCTTCTGACAGTCATAACTGCCTACGCTAGCTGCGAAAATATTTCTTACATCGTGCTTGGTTTGCTGGTTCCTACAAAGGAGTGGCTGTGGAGATATTTTTTCTCCTTTTTTTTCTTTTTTTTTTTTTTTTTCTTTCTCTATTCCTGGTGTGCCAAAGGAAAGAGCTTCTTTGGCATCATGCTCTACATCATTTATGGTCTTTCTGTATCATTTCCAGAGAAAGAAATAGTTGTTGACACTGATTTAGAAATTAGGATTAAACTGTCAGCATCATAACCGCCAACCAGTTGAACAGACAGTAAAATGATGGAAAATGAGAAGACAGCCTTATCTTAGGCAGAGTATATCTATATCTCAGTGTTGTATAGTTTCTTCAGCTGGAATCCATTAAAATGACAGATTGTTTTGGGGGTCTGTTTTGTTTTTTGTTTTTTTTTTTTAAATCTAAAAGAGCTGACCTTTTTTAAACTGGACACTATATAAACTTCAGTAGTGATGTTTTCTCAGCTGTTGTCTTCACCAGTGCTGCTTCATTAGCAGTGACAATTGTGATAATTTTTAAGAGGGGTGAGAAAAATCATGGAGGAGAGGAGGGGTTGTATTGATTTATTGGGCCATCAGAGAAAATATTCTCTGACACTGGAACTCCTGGCTACTGTTGACCTGACTGTCTGAGGTGATCTCTGGAGACTCAGTAGGAGCTACAGGGATGGCCCCTTCTCTTGTAGTGCTTGGTGTTCTGCTTTGGGGTGAGAATTCTGGAGCAGACCAACTAGGAGAATTGAGATGTCAGCAGCAGTACGTGGCTGCTTGATATAAATTCCTATATACAATAAAGGTCTATCTTTTCATAGAGAAACTATTCTCCTCACATGCAGTAAGCTTTCCATACCGTGGCATGAATAAATAGTCCTCAGCCAATCCCAGAAGAACTTAAGGTGCCTTCCTTCTTAGCTCTCCCATTAGCAAGGTAATAATAGCCCATGCTGGAAATGACTATTTTTCTTCCATTTTTGAGAGTGTCCATGAGTGAGTCTCAGTTCTCCCCATCATGTTCTTTTGTCCTGCTCATACACTCCTACACAAGTTTTGAAATAAAATTTTTCTTAAAAAGTAGAAATTATATATATATATATATTTTTTTTTTTCCAGCAGCACCTTTTGTGCATTTATAAGCCTTATGCTGCTAGTGTGGATGTCTGTATTGGTATGAAGAGGGCCAGCCTACACCCTCCTTATCTTCAGTCATCTTGTCATGGCTCTTTCCTCTCCTCCTAGTAACATACCAGTGCACCATGTGTTCTGCAATTTTCAGTGAAATTTGAAAAATAAGAGTTAAATTTTAAAGGAAGTTCAAAAACACAAGTCTAGTGTTCCTGAAAACAGGAAAGGATAATTTTTGTATCCTAAATAGAGGATTGGCAAAACTGATAATTCTGCATATCAGTTTCTGTATCTTACTCTCATATTATTTACCCTTAAACTAGACACTGAACACTTCCATCTGGCATGCAGACTCTGTGAAAAGGTTAGCAGTAGTACTTCAAAGATGGTTCCCATTCTCCTGAGAGGCCATGGCTGGTTCCTTTATATTTGTTTTTCACTTTGTTTAGATATCTGAGAGCAGGTGAGTCCCAGAAGCTGTGAGCATCCATGCAGTAATCCATCATGCTCCCGAGGATCAGTCTCTACCTAAGCAAGTTGCTTGGGCTGGGGACCATAAAGGATAATTTGGCCCTTCCCCTGCCCTGGAGTCACCCCTCTGAATTTCCAATGATATATTCTTCTGAAGGCCCTAATTCTTCTTAAACGTCATGTAATTCAACATCAAAGTTCATATCCAGCTGTGCTCACTGTTGCTTTTTTCCCCCTTCAGATCCAAATCTGTCACTAACTGCATTTTCAACTTTTTCAAGTTCCCGGTGCTTTTGAAGTGTCACTGTGCCTGTGTTCCCTATAGCCTATTCCCTAACCTGCTTTGCACTGTTATCAGGGACTGAGAGATCCTTTGTCCCAAATCCTCAAAGGAATATGTCAGTTCTTTCTTTATCCATTTCTGAGACAGCTCTGTCCCTTGGCCTGTGCACTTCTTAATTTACTCTTAACATTCAATGCATTTTTCTATGGGCACTTAAAATTCACTCTTAACTTTCTTCATTTTAATCAACATTCACACAGGGACACTTGCATGTGTCTGCAATTGTCATTTTATTAAAACCCTTTGCTCCTTTACCATTTCAATTACCATTTTGTATAATATCATTTGCATTTGCATGGTACCTTCACCCATAAAAGACAAAAGTTTTTATTCTCTTTTTATAGATGGGTAAAATAGAATCAGAGAGATTAGAAAGATATCTTTACAGCTCAATACAACAATATGGTGTCCAATTCTTCAGCTTAATTGCATTGGGGAAAATACTGTAAGCACCATGGATTGACATGTAAATCAAAGTGATATAAATCAGATCTGAATCATGGAACCTTGATTTGAATAACTGCTTTAATCTTGTTTTGCATTTGCGCTTTTCATCGTTATTCTAAAAATGTTTTCTCTTCCTGGTGTGCATAATCATTCAGACATGTACATTTGCAACTGCACATAGCCTTTTCTCCAGATGGATATTTCTTACTAAGTACTGTTCATATAAGTGTTTATTTAAGCAGAAGATTTCACATATATTTATTCAAACTTTATGGTAGAAACTTTGACTTGCATTAGAAAATGATAAACTACATCTTTAATTGTGGTAGATGAGAGATTTTTTTGTTGTAATTTGGAGCAAGCTGAATATGTAATTATAGTGCAAAAGATGTAGAAATTGAGATATAAAAATTATGCTGTTGGTAAAACCTTTTTTCCCTATGTATCCAACAGCATAATTTATTAAAATGTATATTAGCATTATATTAGTATTAACTGTACTTAGTGAAATGGAAGCTTGTTTTTTCTCACTGTAAGCCATATTTTAGGATTCCAAATAAGCAGTAGAGACATAACGAGACTTTCAAAGCTGCACTAACAATCATGTGCCTGCTTCCAAAGAAATCAATGGATGCAAGGTGACCTGTAGATAGTCTTAAAAATCTCCAGAGGCATCTGTTTACAAATGTTCTTTAAAACCTGAGCTGGGGACTTTCAAATTTCTGAAATTAGTTGAGTTCATCCTCACTTGCTCTGTCTATTCATGGATTTTGCAATACCAAAACAGGCTGTCCTTCTTAATTCAGAATTGATCTCATTACTATGAATGATTTATTTGGAAAAGAAGTAGTTGTTCTCTCTATTCTTGTTTAACTGCAGCACAAAATTATGTGGCCAAATTTTCTGCAGTCCTGAAAATACTTACAGCTACAAAAATAATCAGAACCCATCCCTTGCTCTGTTATAAAGATATTAAAAAATATATTTAGTTAGTAGCACTTTATATATGTTTTTAATAAAACAGTTGAGATGACATAAAAATCTAAAACTGTTTCAGTGATTCTGAATATAATTTTAAAAGCAACATTCTTTAACTCATTAAAATGGGTAGGTGCTTATTATTAATTGAGCAAGTTTCTGTTTAGCAGTAAATTATACTAAATGTAAGTCTTAGCACATGGTCGTTCCACACATAATTTCACATTAAACTTTAAATAGTCAAAAAAAAAATCTTTTTTTCTTTCTTTTTCCTCCTTCCCCTCCTCCCTTCCCCCGCTTCCCCCTCCTTCCCCCCCTTCCCCCTCCTTCCCCCTCCTTCCCCCCCCTCCCCTCCCCCCCTCCTCCCTCCCCTCCCTCCCTCCCTCCCTTCCTTCCTTCCTTCCTTCCTTCCTTCCTTCCTTCTTCCACTTTTCACAACACTGGGACTTCTTGGAACATAGCCGGGCTGGCTAGGAGTTGGGAGACAGGGCCACACCACACAGAAATTTAATCCCTTCAGGCTGCTGTGGCAGCTGACCTCAGGGGGAAGTGGTGGTGTTGGAAAATGGACATGTGCTTCTGGCAAGACATGTCCTAAGTGGACATCTCCATTGCTGGCTTGGCTTGTCCTTGTTCCCCAGGGTTTGGGCTATAAGGCCGGGTTACTGAACAGTCCTGCAGTGCTGCCAAATGGTGGTCAGCTGGAGTCTCACAAGAAAACAGCTCATTGTTTTTTGCCTTTCATAGTGTTTTCTTTGTCTGGAACAACATAGTGTATAAGCCTGGCAAACACCTAATTCACCCCATGATTCCCATAAAATCCTGGTTGTGGCCTGCAGGCCCGACCCATGCTCGTGCTAGGCATGGCCATGGCCTGCCATGCTGCTCCTGCCTACAGCAGGCCGGAGCCAGGGCCCGAGGCACAGTGTGGAGTCAGTCAGCGTTACCTTTGTGCTCTTAGCAAGGGGTTGGGGGAAGTGCTGGCAGTGCAGGTGATCTCCCATGAGCACAACAGTTCGTCGTTGAGTATTGGTCACTGGAAACATGTTAATCAAAGCTGTAAGGGTTATTTATTTGCCCAACGTCATGAGTTTTACCAGACTTCCTACAAACATCCTTTTATGTACAGAAAGGTCGCACTTTTGAAATATTTATCTTTTTTGGCTCTGTCTGGAGTTCTGTATTTTTTTAAAAGTGTGTTTAAGATGCGTGTTGTTTCTCCCAACCAAATGAAGGGTTGCAGGTCGTTGTAGCACCAGCCTGTCTTTAGGAAAATCTAAGTGTGTTTTCACCTTCCCATGGGTGAAGACAAAGCACGTCTTCATCCCTAGGGCCGCTCATTAGAGACCGCATGACATGGCAAAGCGGAGCTCAGCCTCCTGCCTCCAGGCACAGCTGCCTCCACAGAGCCTTGCTTCCAAAGAAGTTGTTTTATCATTAGGAGGGATGTGTCAAAAGCCCCATTTAACCTTTCATAGTGTAGAGAACAGAAAATTCTTCCCATTGAAGAATATTTTTGCGATGTAAAAATGGTTATGTAATGTACAAAGAAAAGTAGACGTTTCAGCTTGACATGCTAAGAATTATTATTTCAATCCTAACTGGTAATTTTAAATAATTTGCATTTTATTTTAAAGAATGAAGTTTTAGGAGTTTTTAAAATAGAAATGTTTCATTTTTGAATCAAAGGAAATGTTTCATTATGTTATGTCCTTTTTTTTTTTTCCCCCCCCCCCGCTTTCTACTTTCTTCTAGTTACAGTTTGCTGCAAATGTCAACACTTGTTTTGTTCCAGGTTAATCCAATACCACTTTTCATTTTGACAGATCTTCAGGCAAATCACAGTATCCATTATTTATACACCTCTGTCTGTTAAAGCAGTAAGTGATATTCACTGCTCACCACTTTAAGGACAAATTGAGGCCCTAATCCTGTAAAGACCTACCTATTTTTATGGGTAGAACTGCTTACTGAGCATAAAGTTAATCATGTTAAGCTTGTAAAGCACTAGAGATCCTTGAATGGAAAACATTAGAGATGTGCAAAGTAGTATTTTGACTTTCAAACACTTCTTTTCTCTGCCTATTCCTTCTGACGGATGGGGGAACTCATTCAAAATGAATTTTAAAAAAATTGAGTTAGAATCTCAGCTATGCTTTTTTTTTGTCTTTCATTTTGTGCAGAAACGGTACCACACCATATTCTTGATATTAGTGGTATTTCAGTTCAAAATAATGTTTGTGAACATTGTGAACTCCACTTCAAATATTTTATTTTAATCCTTAGTTTTAAAATACCATATGCACAAAAGGAAGAGCTGTGCAAACATGTAGAAAATTATTGCTTACCTTAATTCAAAAGATGCTTTGATTAATGCTTGTTGTACATTTGTGATAATTCCCTATTTGTCCTCCTATCTGTTCTGTTCAGAACACAACTCTAAGAGTTACCGAACAAACCTAAAGACACTATGCTCTTTGCTAACCCTTTTCTTCACACCCTCTCCCACCTGAAGTGATTAAGAATATGCCTCTGCTGTAGACTTCACTCAACTTCATAGCTTAGGTGATGCTTTTCACTCTCTTCGTGTTTGGAAAAAAATAAATCATACATCAGTTTGAGAGTTCTTTTAATTTAAAGTAGTGAGACAGAATGAGGCTTTAAGGTTAGTCTCAGTTTTGACTCAACCAGATCTTGAAATGTGCCTTTCTCAAAATATATTTTAAATAAGCATGGGAGATGTCCGTCTGGGCATCCACAATTCCACCTGGGGCATACTCTTCCTACCTAACTCCTTCCTCTTTGGCTCTATTTTTTGTTCTCATTTGTCTGCTGTATTTGGGCTCACCATGTATTTCTCACCATGCAATTAGGAACGGACTCAGACACACACCACCAGCATACTGCTGCTTTGCTGGGAGCTGATGTGAGGCCTAAGGTGGCATCATACTTGATAGACACATTGTTAGTAGAGGAGTAGAACAGTTGTTAACAAAATGTATTATTCCCATGCTGGACAAGACAGAAACAGAAATTAAGAGAAAAAGCATTCATCCAACTGGCAAGTCTGAGAACCATTGAAAGCTGTAAGCCAGGTGTAAATTCATACCATTATGCTGCAAAAGCAGCTGGCATGGACAGTACCAGGCAAGTTCTGCAACCCCAGTGTCTCATTTGTGCAAAGCAGGGAAGCTTCAGCACACATCAGGACCTTTGCTTTTGTTCATAGGACAGGACTTCAAGCTTAAGCTTATGTTGGAGCTGCTGATCATTAATAGGGCATTCAAAGGTTAAATTGTGCTCTGGCAACTTAGGTCCTCAGCATGGCTCTAAAGGCTCATCTTTATTGCATCTGCAGTTACGCCAGACTAGCCTGACTGGCAGAGGCCCTAGTATACATTCAAGACATGCTGACAGAAAGAATTTTTTGGCTGGTATAGCTGAACAACATTCTTGAATCACATAAGCAAAGACAGCATTTTTCTGCTGACATAGCTGAACACGTAGAGAGCTCTGCCAGCATAGCTAAGAGAACTAGAATCGTGAATTTATTCTTAAATTTAAAATATAATTATTGTCATAATTTTTCTAGAAATCTTGAAAATCAGAAGCCAAGAGGCTCTAGAATTATGAAATAAATTTTAAAATTAAATATTATAATTTTAAAATCTCATTATTTGCAATAATGGGGAAGCACAGGTCATGATTTATGATTTCTTGCAAATAACAATGTTGCTGTTTGATTCATGTGAGACCTTCCGTTGTGCCCTGGACCCAGTGAAGTCCGTGTGGTTGTATGTGGATACAAGTGTCAATCCTTTGGTGGAATCAGGGTGTGAATGGCATATAATAATTACTTACAGGTCCAAACAACATTTTTTTTTTCTGGTACATTTCAGGAAATAAAGAGTGTTGGTACATCATTTCTTAAATACACTTAGGATTGTTTTATTAAGCAATGAGATTTTTTAAATTAAAACTAAATGGTATAAAAATAGTTAGCATATCACTGACAAGCAAACACAGAAAAGAACATTTTTGTGTAAGTCCACCAAACATACCACTAGCCACAATCCCAGTAAAAATTATCTCCTGCCAGAAGGTTGAGAGATTTTTTTTGGCAAGTAAATATTGAAGCAAAAAAGAAATTCAGACATTCAGCTTAGGTATTCATATAAAGATATTCTTTGATTTATTAATGAAGATAAGAATCCTGTTAAATTGCTCATTAAACAGAACTTCAATATCTTTTGTATGTATAAGTGCCTATATTTTAAAGAGTTAGAAAGTTAATACATGAAAGATGAAAATGACATTACTCGCTAGTCTGTCACAGCAGGGTGACCAAATCTGCTCCCATTAAATTGTCATTGCCATGTTATCTGATAAAAGTACATTGAGAGGCTGATATAAATGTATACATGAAATACTTTACCATTATGGAAAAATGACAATAAAAGTATCAATTAATAAACACATGCATCAGTGTTCTGCTGCAAACCTCAGTCTTCTAATTTAGTGCACATTTCAAACTTGCTGTTTATGGATTTGAAAGAATTTGTTGCTGACAGTTTTGCCAGTGATGTAAACTCAGGGTATCTTCAAGTTAGTTAACACTGTTATGTATTGTGTACCCACTTTTAGATTCAAGTTAGAAACACTTTTTTCCCACATAGATTGAATGACATGCTATGTTGCTGATAAGGCACTCAGAGGCAACTATGTGTTAGAATACATAAAACATTTTTAAGCCCTGCTTCACTTGCTCAGAATAGTAAATTCAAATTTTGGCAAAGAGTTGTTTTTTGTTTGGGGTTTCTTGTAGGTTGGGTTGGTTTTTTGTTTGGCTGTTTTTGTGTGTGGGTTTGTTTGTTTGTTTTTGTTTTTGCAAATTGTGTATCAGCAATAAGCATTTCAACTACTTTAAATGAGGAAAGATTTAAATGTTGCTGTTATTTTATTTAAATAGTTAACACAAAATGCAAACAATTACAGCGTGGAAGTAATTACACACAATTGACATTGCAACCATTAAATTCTCCAAGGCAGTTCTGCATTCATAACTTTGTCTTACATCTTTTATAACAAAATGTTGTACATGGAAGACACTTTACAAGGAAGTCATTGTCATGATAATAATTCATTTATAGTACTTCACTGTATTTTACGTAAAGATATCTGTGTGTGAACTGTCAGGTGAATATATAGATCTCCAATAGAGCATATCTGTGTATTCCAGTTTGTGAATATGTGTCAGCAGTGTGTGTGATTGCATATAATACATGGTATATCTTAATACCTAGGTAGATATTCAAATTATTGCATCTTAAAAATAAAAAAAAAAGGGAAGAAGAAGAAAAAAAAAAAAGTAGCATGTCCAAAGAGAAAAGAGAAGCAGCAGAAGAGGCCCAAGCAGAATGCAGTTTTCCCCAAGTTTTGCTGACTGATAGCTTTCAAAAAGTACCATCCATGTTTCCCTGTGATATACTGGAAAGTCTGCTGCTAGCATTATAATACATTGGGACCAAAATAATACAAGTGACCAAAACCATTAATATTTTAATTAACTAATGTGCTACAGCTAAAGACATACTAGGGGAAATGTCTAGCCAGCAGATTTCAAAAATTTTGAATAGAAGAATGACTGTTTTTTGAATTTTACATAGAATGCTATGTCGCCATATCATCAATATTTATGAACACATAAAAGCTGTAAATTAATGAACATATGTGTTCAAGTAATTCAAGCATAAATTTATGAACATATTGAAGTGTACTTAGAGCACCATCTACTGGGAAGTCTGAATTAATGAATGTAGTTTTCCTATTTCTTAGGACAAAAGCGTACTTTTGTTTTGTGAAAAGCAAAATACTGTGGCAAGATAGCTAATAAGTGACAAACAAAGCTTCATTCAAAATTAAGTGTTTTGCTGTTATCAAATGTAAAATAGAAATGAGTATCACAGTGAAACTAAAATTGTGAAGACTTTTAGAACATTATTATCCACGAATCAATAAATAATGCAAATTTGCATAACGTGTAAGAAACCTTTACAAATACAGTTTTTAAAGTGTTGTTAGCAATGCCATGGTAGTCCCACATTGGAAAAACTGTTATTCCCTGAGTGAAGGTCAAAACTTTATTTTTGATTGATCTTTGTACTATATACGGTGAAATAATAACCGAAAGATTATGACTTAAGAAGTATTTTTTTGGGGGAAGACTTACAGCTAGAATGTGGCTTGGTATAAGGAAACCTTCAGAAAGGGAATTCAGTATAAGTCAGAAGATGGCAACATTCAGCAAGGGTAAAATAAAATACTTTGAAACTGTAATACTGTAATTCACAAAGAATAATTATAAGGAGCTTACATGCTAACTAGTTTGCTGTTTGCGCCCCCCTCCTTTTTTTTCTGATTCTTATCCTGCCATTCTTATTTAAGCAAAACTCAGTGAAAATCTGAGTGTAGTTTGTTTAGCTGAAGATTGCAATCTGACTTTTTCTGAAGGGGTTATTTTAACACTTCTGATTTAGTAAAAGGGAAATGTTATAATTCTGTATTGTTACTGTTACCTATAACTGATTGTCCACTTCCCAAGCCTTTAACAAGGATATTCCTTGTAAAAGTTGACATTTAAGCAAATAAAGAGCCTGATTTATATACAAGCTCCTAAATTGAACAGTCCTATTTTTTTGACAGATTAAGAGCAGGTGCAAGTCACTGCAAGCTGCAAATACATTTGATGGCAGTACCAGTATGAAATAAATATGGATTTAGGCAGACAAAGTTTAAGTTGCAAATTGTGGATTTTGGATTTCTTAACTTGTGTTGTAATTAAAAGTTTTGAAGGTGACAGTGTTTTTAAAATAATCTCCAGATATTAAATGTAGTATCTGTCTTAATTATCCTGATGTGCTCTGGCACATAACAGATTCCCACTGTGAAGCAGCGGCACAGAATTCAGGAGATGCCTACTGCCAACAACGTGATCAGCAAATGCTGCCATGCCTTACGCTCACTGTCAGACATTACCACCCTCATCCTTCCTGCATCCATCTAACTAAAATCAGTAAGACTCTGACACAGACAAAAGCAAGAGCATTTAATAAACTGAAAAGCATTGACTTTATAGGCTCTGTAGCCAAGGGCTTTTACAGACTCTCTCCCTCTATGGATCAAGCGCACAGGTCAGTGCATAACACATTTACTGGTGGTTTGCACAAAAGCAGTTGATCACTATGATGACATTGAAGGAGGGGACACCAGACTAATGGTTCAGACAGTTACAGGAAGAGAAGGGACGGGTTAAACTGGCAAGATCCAAAGTCCTGTGATGTCCATGGAAATGTTTCTTTTGACCTCTGTGGGCTTTGGAGTAGGCTCATCAGGTCAGCTTGGTTCTAAACTGAAACACAATTAGACAGGTATTTGGAATAGTAACTACAAAATACCTAAACGTTGTGGGGTGAATTTACTTACTACCTATACGCCAAAGACATCAGCAAGCCAGACAAGAAGAGCTGGTGAGTTCTGGAGCCCTGTACAGAAAGAAATCTAGAGTACGGTGAAAGTTTATAGTAAAAGAGTAGCAAAACACTTTTTTTGAAGACTAATTGCATCTGTCAGTTTTCTCTGGATGCTTGACCATAGCTAGTAGTACATCTCCCACGGTTTATTTCAGAATTAACTTTTATATCTTCCAACTACAGATCACCTCAGACGGCATAGACCTTTTGTGCTCAAGGAATCCCCTTTTCATCCTAATATATCATGTGATATGTGTAATAATTGTCTACCAGGCCATGAAGGGATTGTGTTCTTGAGAAGACATTGCCTCCTTTAGTAGCCATATTAGGCACGGGCACCACTTAAGTGCAATCCTAGAGGAGTAACTCATAGCACACCATAGCACACCAGGTGGAGAAATGTATTTTTTGTGTTCTGGATACTGTACATATGACCTGAACATACTTCAGGCTGCAGCTAAAGACATAAGTGAGGCCACACAGTGGGGCCCACAATTTGTGGGTCTAGGACAGAGAAAGTGGCAGGAGTTTAATTGCAGTGAGCATTTGATCAATTTATGCTCAGTTTATGGAAGTTATTTATTATGACAATGATAACAACAGAAACTTAAGATGGAGAGGGAGAAAGAAATTACCTTGTGTGACCACTGAAAAATTCTATATTATATGATAACAAAAGGAAAGAGACAAAGAAAATAGAGGTTATTTCATTTCATAGTTACTGGGTTACCTGTATACCTACTGCCCTTTCTTACTGTTTCCTGCAAGATTATGCCTGGGCATTATTTTTTCTCTGACATGGGGAATAATGCAGGTCGACTTTTAGTTGATTTTAGTCAACGCTAAAATCAGCTTTCATGGCTCAGCAGTGCTTATCCACTAGATCTTGCTGTCTTTCAATAGCTGTTGCTGTTCCCTTTAGTAATTTCTGACTTGCTTTAAAGCCCTAAAATTAAATAGCCTACTTAAAGGGGTATTGCTTGATTTAAACAGTTACAATACAGCAGAGTTAAGAGAGCTGCTTTCCTATAATTCTGCTGCTGTTTTCAACACTGATACTACATCAGACATGTTGAGGTACGGTTCTTTATATCATTAATTTATAAAAGATAAAATCCTCAGTTGTTGAGTATACATAAAAATTTGTTCCTACTTCTTTATTTTTTCCTCTAAAAAGAAAACTGCAAGTTCTTATGAGTAAAACTGGATGAATTGATTTGGATAAAGGAAGTCACCTGAAACATTTGATAAAATTTAAAAGGGATTAAAATACCTGCTGGGAAATTTGGAATAGTCTGAGTCATTTGGGATTTGTTGTTTATTTTTTCCTGTTTATAATCCCACTCATTTGGGGTTATTTTTATTTTTGTTTCTTTCATAAAAATGAACTTCTTATGTTGGTCCTTTGAGACATAATTATCCAAGTTTTATAGAAAATTCTATCTTTGAGTTAAGTCTGACCAGACAGAATTTGGGAGGGTTGGGATATCTGACCTGGAAATATGTCCTTGCAAGCTTACATGTTGTTTGCAGATTAACATTCTATGCAGACTTCCTCATGCTCATCTATACCAAAGATCTGAAGTCTGTTCATCACTGGTTTCTTTATGGGATTGGGAGGAGGTTCACCCGAATTTGAGACTGGACTGAAAAATCCAGCACCAAGGACATTGAGTGGACTGATACTGCCTGTACACTTTGGGACACAGAAATCAATGGCTTCTTTAGCTGGAGGACCATATAAAGGGAAAACTGTTTTACTGTATCTAAAAATAAAAGGTATAGGAAGACATCAGAAAGGGAAGAGTTAGCAAGAGATTCAGAAACACAAAGGGAAAGTCTGATAAATAGAAAATGTCATGAAAATGAATAGATAGACAGTAGGAGAGGAAAAAAAATGAATCTCTACAATGGGAGAAAACAGGGACTGAGAAAAGTTCAAAGAAAACACTAGCTTAACCTCAGTAACCCACTCACACTGGAAGGGCAAAGAATCTCATTTAACATTTCTTAGGTTTCAGAATTCATTGTACTTTGAAAGAATACTCGATAAATTATTTAGACAGTTTCAACTGAGATTGGAAAAATCCCAGCCTGTCAGAAGCTAGGTTAAAAAAGGTTGGTGCTGTATAAATAATTTACTTCTTTGGAGAGGAAAAAACATACAAATGCTTGTGTCTAAAGTAGAGAGGCACTAAACCTGCTGAAGCTCGCTAGCCAGACAGTGAATTTAAGCCAGCACTACAAACTGAGTGTTCTCATTTAAAAGCAGGGGCTATGCCAAAGCTGAAGTTATCAAAAGAAGGTCAACATTAAAGAGTCTACAATAATTCACTGCTTTTATACATTTACACTTTTAGCACAGTGAGCATACCCCAGTTCAAAAAAATCTAGTGGAAGCTTTTTTTTCCCTGTGATTTCTCATGGCAACTAACTAAAGTAAAGCACGCTTATCATATCAGTGTTGGGTGTTATTTAATTCATTGGTGTTATTTCTATAAAGCAGGCACCCTCCAGCTTTGTCACTGCTCTCAGCAGGTACTTCCTATTCCAGTCAGAGTTGCCTGACATTTCAAGTGAACTAGAGCAAGAGGTTTGTTTATTTGTTTTTGTTTTTAATATGGAATAATTATTATTCGTCGTGTTTATTAGAGTACTTTCTAAGCCTAAGCACCATAGTAACAGAGGAAAGTAATATATATGCGTCCTATTACAGCTTTTATTTCTGTAAGTACAAGTGCAGAATTTGGCAACAACAATGCCCTTCTGCTCCAACACACCAGCACTATACAATATTCTAAGTAATTTCACTTGAGTAATATCAGATATATAATGAGCATCAAAGTGGTCCCCACTGCCAGCTCAGCTTTGCTGGCTGTCGTGAGACAACATTCCTCCCCAAAGGCACTGTTCCATGAAGGGCTTCTGGCCCCATTCCTTACAGAAATCTACAGACAGTGAGGTGACTGAGCAGCTTGGGAGAGATAAGAGTGTAAATGCATCTTTGTTCTATTACTTCTAGCCACTACAAGAGCCCTCAGTTAAATAACTGATCTGCCTATCACTTGATAGTGGGTGATAGTATCTTTGCTGGAGCTAGCCAGGTCAGGTCTAGAAGACACAGACACTATGTGGGAAGTCCAAAATGTGAACATTCCCTTAATTTTGTGTACAGTCAATACAGTCAGCTCAAAAGGATGATTTACAGTATTCTAAGAAGTTTGACTGACATGTACCAGGCCCATCTCAGATTTGTGCCTAGCAAGAGAAAATAAATGCTATATATCTGGTAGGTGATGGACAGAGTAAAGTTCTGTGGAAAGGAGGTTAGTTAGATCAAAGTACCCCAAAAATTACTTAGCGTGTACCCATATATAAAACTGGAATTCCACTTGTATGCCTCTTATGCAGTCTGATTAGCTCACTAGTCACAGCTAATGCTATTTTGAGAAGGATGTTTTCTGCAGTTTTCAGACATTTTTCACTCATTGTGCGCTGATTTGTGGAAACTGCTAGGATATTTGTATCTCAAAGCTGCTATGTAAACTCTGCCTTGATATATGTTGATAGTTATTATGTGGCCCTGTTAGAAAAATATGTATTTAGACTTGATTTTCAAAGTATCACCACTGTGAGAGAGCATGCTGGGGCAGCACACTCCATGATTTGGCTGACCTGTGGGGGTGTATGGGGCGGGGGGGGGGAACAGAGTCAGGGCTTTATTAATTCCTGATAAACTTGAAAGCATATGGCCCACAGTGTGACAACAACCCCTGAGGGCATGGCTGTGATGTAGCCTTTTGTACACCATCACTAGAAGTATAATGGTTTCTAACTACCTTCAGTGTCCTCAGTATGTTTTTCATTAATTCATGTAATTTCAGTCTGTAATATTGATGTGAAGAAATTCCCTTTGTTTTGACCTATTAGCCCCAGCCACTCTTCAGAGGCTCCAGTAATGATCTTCCTTCTTACACCTGGTTTTTTTGCCAGGTACAGGTGCTAACCCCTCTTCAGACATTACCTAGTGACTCCTCTGAATATTTCAGGGAATCTGGGCTAAAGCAAAGGCAATCATTTGTTATCCTGTTTGTTATTCTTGCCAGCTGTGGGGTATTCATCAAAGATTCATAATTCTAACCAAAACTGGGTGTGCATGAAACATTGGCTTTAATTTGGTACCTTTATACTTTATATTAAATCTGTTAACTGGAAGAGCTTAATGAAGAGGTGATAATAAAGAAATTGGCACCTTCCTCTTTAGCATTTAGGTTTAGTATTTTTATATAACTAGTGGGCAGAACATGTGTAACAGATATATGCTCACGTTGACTAGAAGCATTATGGATGAAGAAAATGACCACCCCCGGTTTGTAGCAGCAGCATGTTGATATGGCAGGCATGAAAATAGCTTGTAATGTCATATGGCATTTGTAGTAGGGAGTTAAATGAGGAATAGGAAAGTTGTCCTACTTGAGAGATTTTTCCAAAAAAAGTGTCAAGTGCAGTGAAGAAAATACTGTCCATGATGGAATTCCCCCTTTTTCAATGAATGAGCTAAATTGCTTCCAATATACAGCAAATTTGAGTTGGTATTTTGAACATTTGAATAAATAAATAATAATTTAAAAAAAAAAAAGAAGCAAACCTCAAAAAATCAACCAATTCTTAATATTTATTGTTGATTCATCTGAACAAGGCTTTATTCTCTGCTTCTCATAGATCAATGAGTTTATCTTGGTTTTATGTATTTACTTATTTTTTTCAGAGATTTGCCAACTGTGGCACAGTAAGTGGAGAAATAGTTGTAAAAAAAACACTGAGCAAAAAGAAATGGAGGAATAGTTGGCTTGTTAAATTTGATGTCACTCTTTGCCTTCAGAATTAGCCATCTAGTCAATACTTCTGCTCTTTACATTTACTTACATCAGCTACTGGAGAGGAAAAATCACTAGCAGAGCGCCAAGGATAAAAATCTATTTCAGTGCCATTTTGTCTTAAATAGAGTAGTAGTCATTATCTGGAATAATATTGATATGGCAAAAGAGACAAGACTCGTAAGAAGCTATGCCTTTTATTAAAGCTGGTGCACACTGTGCTGTTCAGCTAACAGGGTACCCTTACGAGAACGATTGAGACTTGGCCACTAATAGGAAGTATTGGAAACTTTGGGTTAAATTATCTGTGTAAAAAGTGATGTAATAACACACACAAGGTGGGAAGTGTAATTTTTACACTGCTGCAGTATATTACTTTTGTTCTTAATTTCCTGTTCGCGGTAGGAGGTAAGACAGAGGAAGAAGACAGAAAGAGGGCTGCAGTGTGTGTCCATAGCCTGCCTCGACGATGTGGCTGTGCCAGGGTGGGTGCTGGGAAGCATCAGTTTATCCGAACTGATGTGGCCCTTCCCTAATCTGGCACAGCAGTGCCTTCCAGGCATCCCACTGGGTCAGCTTTGGTGCCAGTGCCCACAGATGCCAGAGACTGAAACAGAACAAAAGGGCTCAACAGCCATTCCAGAAATACAAAAGATACAAAAAGTATCATATTGATTATTGAAGGGACTTGGCAATACTTGAGAGCACCCCTGCCAGACTCGGAGATTACCCCAACAGGGTGCCAGCTGCCTGTGTGGTTGTCAGAGGCATATGATGGGGGCTGGAAGAGGGGTATTCAAGCTTCATTTTCTTTCAATTCTTGCAGGGCTGCGTAACAATACCGACCTCTGCCGAACACCCTGGCCATGTAGCAACACGCGGCGCAGTACCCAGCACACCCTGGCCTTGTTGCACACCCATTCTGCACAGCCATGCCAAGAACCGTGTGCACCAGGTGCCTCCAAGATGGCCGGCCAACAACGGAGGACCCCCATGACTGCCTTTTGTATGTCAATGGCAAGACCGGGCCTATGGGCTGGCCTCCATTGCACTTGCACCAGAGTAATGATTGAATTCAGGCCCAAGTAAGCCCATTGACCTCAGCTGAGTTTCTCCAGTTCATGCTGATGTAGCCAAGATCAGGTGCGACCTCTGTGTGAGATGAAACATCACTGGTTGAGCGTTCCTCCCTTGTGTTCATCCAGAGCCAAAGGCCCATGATGGACAGTCCTATGCTAATGAGGTAAGGGAAAGAAGGATAACTGAGGAAGAAATAGTTGTGAGCACAAATCTTCTTTAATTCTGAAAAAAAAAAGTGGACAGTATTTAGACAGAGATGGATCTGACAGACATACTATATATAGACCTAGACATTTATACCCATGATTTCAATTTTTTTTCATTGAGTTCAAAAAACTGAATTATCCAAATAGTCATTTTTCTCTCTCGTTGAACTTTGTTTTCATAAGAATGTGCTCATCTTCTTTCACAGCAATGATTTGCTTTTTTAATTTGAAAAAATGTCTGAAATATTGTATAACCTTGAAAATGAAATGCAACATTTTGAGAATTTGATTTGTCGTCCTATTTCCTATTGTGAAAATGTCTGAAGTCTTTGAAATTTGAGATAAAAACTAAATTATATAATTTCTTTGTGAAAGAAAAATGCAGATTCCATATGCTGATCAAGCTTTATCCCTTTGTGACAACCTCTTACATAGATGATGGCAAAAAACAAACATGGCTAGTAAATGCAACGTGAAACATTTGCAGATCATTTATGCATAGCTGCTTAACGAGCGTCTAGGAAGACTGAAATATAATTCAGATAGCACTTGAGAAGAACTGACTCTCTGAAATCTCCACCATCCCTCCAGAGCTGCTTTGGTCCAGCTTTAAATATTTCTGGTGTTGTTCAGTTTTAAGATGCTACTCATGCTACTCAATGCATCTTCTTTTACAACTCCCAGAAAAAAAAGAAATGCTGCAAGTGTACAAATCATTACTGTTTGAAGAGAATGTAATGTAACATTATCTCTATGTCCTTTTTATACTATAAAAGTGCTGACAGTACTTTGATGAGGAAAGGATGAGACACAGCAATCTGAGGGACTGTATAAAAGGAACAACACGCTTTAAGCGGGAACTATGCAGAGAAACACACACTGCAATGACAGCTTCACACAACATCTAATTTGATTCCTTCTTTGCACCACAGTGGAATCATTGAACTACAGCCATCTGTTAATGAGGAGGCAGTCTTCTAAGCAGAGGTCATCTTTCTCCCATATTTTGTAATATTCATTCCACAACAGTCATAAACCCAGCCATCATCTCCTTTTCTTCCACAGCATTTTGTATTTGGCAAGTTTACTGTCACATAGAAATCAAATCAAGAGGGAGAAAAAGTAGTGTCTGCTTTTTGCAATTGACCAGGAGAAATTACTTCTAGAGACAGGGAAATTACTTTAATTATTCCTAACAGAAGGAAAAGGAAAAGGTAAAAAGACCTCTTCCCCCCAAATAAAAAATAAAAAACTGGAATACTTTAGTTTCAAGAAGGAGTAATACTAGAGAGATGCTTGTGAATTTTTTCAGCAAGTGACTTGCTGTGTGGGATCACATTTTGGTGAAACCAACTCAAGATGGTAAATGTTGACTACTGTTGTCAAGGGCAAGAAATTTAAAGATGAGCACAACTATTTGCTCTATCAGGAAACCAGATAGCATACTTATTAATACACTTGGTCAAGTTTCGTGTTTAAAGGGGTTAGTGCTAAAAGGAACGAATTTCCAGATCACACCATGCTGCAAAGCCCATGTTAGTGACTATGGTACAGAGGACTGGTGGGGAGACTGTCTGCAATGGCAGGGAGCTCTTCCTTTCCATTTTGTGGATTTAATTTGTCACTGCCACATAAGGGAGCTGCTGTGCAAGGCAGATGCTGTTACCCCTCGTTTGAAATTATTTTGAGTTACTTGTCATGGGCATGGAGTTCATTGATAGGAATATATTTTTTGCCTTTTTTTTTTTCATGTGTTTATACGCATTTGAAGTGATCTTCTGAGGATAACCAGTCAACATGTGTGGAACTGGAGGATTGTTACCATTACGGACATAAATTTAGCTGTTGATGTCAGTCAAGTAGTTCTTTAGTAGTGTTCAATTTATCGAGAAATCCTCATTTTCTGGAGCACAACAAAACGAATAGTGGGAAGTTTCTCTGCTCTGAAGACTCAACTTTCCTTTCACTCAAAAAATTGTAGCATAACTATCATGTAGCACCTTTTAATGAACCATAACAATTGTTACTTTTCCTTAGATAATACAATATACTATCCAGCCATCAGATTGGACTGGGTATCATCTTTTCCAGGAAGATCTGCAGTTCAAATTGTCCTGGCAGTATGTGGTAGGTAATCCGTGGGCAGCTTTTGAGTGTAATTAAATACACTTACAAAACTAGCTTGCAGACTGAAACCAGTGATTAAATTTCCACAACCCCCCTAAAACTAGTGCTAAATATGGAGCACTGTATTGCAATACAAATGTAAAACGATATCTTTGAACAAACGCATGCAACTACTTCTTTCTCCATCAAGAAGCTGACCATCCAGCATCCATCAAGAAGGAAAAGAAATCCTTAGATTTCCCATCAGTATGCATCGCAGTTTCCATTTTTGCTTGGCTTTGCTGATTCCTGCATTTTGTATGTAGCTAGCCATGGTGATTTCTCCATCCTTTTATTTTCTTTCCTTTTTACTCGTGACTGCTTGTTCTCTGTAGTACTAATAATACCTTAAATTAAATACTGCACCGAATATGAAGGTTAGTCAAAGGATTTTTTTTTTTCCAAGTGGCATCCTTTTCTGTTCTCATGCCCTCTCTGTCTTAACCTTCCCCTCTCCCTCATGTTCTCTTTGAATGTAAAGGCTCATTGACAAACTATCATTTTTTAATTTCAAAACTCTGCTTTTAAAAAGCCACCCTTGAGGATGACAAATTTGTCAGATGATATGATGATGATTCCTCAGTTTTTCAGCAGTTGTGGTGCTGCTCACCAACTTTTGTGTATTACTTCTAAAAAGTTGTGATGACTCTTCATACTTAAAAAAAACTAAAGTATTATATCACTTCAGGTTATTAATTCTGCCTCTGTGAGATTTAGAGACTACTCATGATTATTTGCATGTGTGCTTATGTATTTTAGGAAAAATGGCTAATAGGCTTGTTAAATGTATTTTTATGGCTAAGCTGTTCCTTGATTACTCTCTCTCTGTTCTTTATCACTTCATGCCATCTTTCTTCTCTGCTTATCCACAAACAAACAAACAACCATTGCTTCCTGCTGTCTCCTGGACTGCCACCAGCTGTCCTGATGTCAACTGGCAAATGACAAAACCAGCCCGGCAATGAAGAAGCTTGTAAAGAAATGTTCTGCAGCTCCAGCAGACGGCGCGTCCTTCATTCCTTCAAGATGCCAGCAAAGCCGTTTGCTTCAGTAGAGGTCCCCATATGGGAAATACTGGAAGAATTCAGTCATTTAGCTAACTTTTTATTAGTGGGCATAAAATAAGGAAACAAAATAAACTGTCTTCCACCTGTCCTTCAAACCAACATCTCTAGTAGCAATGCTGAGAAGACTTTTTTTTAGAGATTAATATAACAGTGAAAAGCTAATTGACTTAATTGTCTTAAACTGCCCCTCCCTAAATAGGAGCTCTTGGAGGCACTGTTTCCTCAAAAACAGAATAGAGAAAAGCCAAGAAAAGCAAGAGACTTCTGTTCTCAGAATTTAGTTTCCAACAGCGATACACAGTGATACTGTAGAGAATGACACAGAACTGATAGAAGCGTTATCAGCATGTTTTTTAGCTATGAAAACTCCTCAGTTTCAAAACTGAAACATTAAAGGTAATTCATAAGTGAAGCTGGGATGCAGTGGAACAATGTATTAGGGAACTTATGAAAGGATTTCTACAAGTAACAGCTTATTATAGCTGTAGATAGAAAGTAGGAAAGAAAAATCCATATTGCTAACAAGTGGTGTGGTAGGAAATAGGAACGTTTCTTGTTTAGGGAACAGTAGGAAAAAATAGGAATACATTTCATTTCCTAGAATATCTGTGCCTGAAAGAAGAAATTCTAAAAACAACTGATTAACAAGACATTATTTAACCTATTAATTATTATACAAGCAAAATAACAATGATCAAATGCTTTAAAAAAAAAAACAACAACAAAAACAAACAAAAACTAACAAAACCAGACCACCTTCAGAAAGGTTCAAAATGTTCAAAACCAGACCACCTTCAAATTTTAAGATCATATCAAATAAGATTTTTTTAAAAGACATCTGCAAAGTAAACTCAGTTTAAAGCTGAGTCACAGTAGATGTTTGCAGGACTCCTTCTCCAGGTAAGAATTAAGGAAAATGTGTTTGTAGAGCTGAATAATTTTATTCTTTTGACCTATGCTCTTTTTTTTTTTTAGAACTACTGAATCTTAGGTGCATTGAATGGGGTGAGTATTTGTGCTTATTTTCAGTTACACTAATTGAGGAGGCTGTCTGTCCTTGCTTTAACCTACTTTCTCTGCTGAAGTCATTTTGCCTCTTAAACCCCATGGAGATTTGAGACACAAAGCCAGTTTATTTCTACAGTGGCCCCTCTTTGTTCAGAAATATTGCCAAAGGCTTATTTGGAAACCTTTTTCATAGGAGATATGAACATTTGTACTTTGCAAAGATTGTAAGGACTCAACTCAAAATAGAAAGTACAGCTAATAACTGTAAGATGAGTTTTCTGCCTCCCTTCAAATTTAACATGTTAGGAGAAATCATTTATATATATATATATATATATATATATATCGGGTATTAAAACATAGCGTGACTCTAGGTATTGATATAATTATTGCTTAATTGCTTGTTAGCTGTTCTACGTGACATTTTCTGATATGGACCTGACCACATATTCTGCAGCAAAATGTTACAGAAGCTACCATTTTTGCATATGCTTTAGTGCCTCATTTTATGCCTGAAAATGTAGAAGTCTTTTCACCATGATAAGAAAGGATGGACCTTCACAACTGCACATTTTGAAAAAAACAAACAGAATCTCAATTTTCTGTTTTTACATATTTGTAAAATAAATAAATAAATAAATAAAGTATGTTCCCATGTGCTGGAATGCCTCCTGCTAACTGGGGAGTAGAACTGACTGAGCTCCGCATGCATCCAGACAGGGGTTTTGTAAGCACTCTGTGGTTGTCTTGTGCTTTTGAAGGAAAGCAGTACCGTTATGTTATGTGATACTCCCCATAGCAAGGATGAAATCTGTCTGTACAAAAGGACCCTGAGAAGGACTCTTGTGAAGCAGTTTTTTGCCAATGTTTAGCTGCAGTTATGGAATCCCCAGAAGTTTCATAAAGTAGATACTTTAGCCAAAGAAGGTCAGCAAAGAAGTATACCTTAGCAGCAGGTGAGCAGCTGAATTTCCTGCCATAAGCAGCTGAGAGAAACTGTGTACAACCACAGTGTAGAGTGAAGGTAACGGGGAGGCAGAAGGGGTTGGGGTTAGAATTTAATCCTGCAGGGGAAAATCAGAAGTGTCTCCCTTGAGTGCTCAGGGATTCTGCCCTTCTGAAGATCCTGCCCATGTCATCATACAGTCTGTATGTATTTAGGCCATACAGCAAATCTATTCTGGTATTCCTATTAAAAAAAAAATAAATCAGTTTGTTATTTGTGAAAGGCCTTCATGAAAACAACAATGCATTCAGATTTGCATTATTCCCTGTTCTGCATATTTGTCCTGGTTCTCATAGATCTTCTAATTTGCAGGCCATAATGAAACTAAATCATCAAATAACAACACAGTATTCTAGATCCTAAAGCAGCTATATCACAGCCCTTTGGAGAAACAGAGCCATATGCCATAGGAAAACCAGTGCCCATTTTTAGCACAAGCAATGCTGAGATACAAATCACATCACACAGAGTCAGAGTTAATTAAGTCAGGCACCTACTGCTTGCCTATAGTTTGCAATAGCTATTAATTTGAAGGTCTGCTGTAGTGCCAAGGAAAGGTAATTAAAAAATGTAACATTTTGTGACATGATGAACATACTTCTAAAGGGGCTTGTTATGATGTCTTCTTTTGGATAACACTGTTCTAAGTAAAAATTTAGACAATATATCATAGTAATTTAAAGGGAAAAAATGTTAACAGATCTTATATCTTTCTTTAGGTAAGGACAAGAGCTCTTGCTATGGAATACGCAGTGTGCAAAAACACTACAACTGCTAAAACTATCAAAGGAGCATCGACATTTTGGCATTTGTTTTCATTATTTTGAACACAATTTTGCCAATTACTGTGAAATTGTTTTTAAATAATATTTTTAAACATGCCAAGTCCACTAAATTTTATTTAAAATCATACTGAGTTACATACATACTGTCACTGCCATTCCAAAGTCATTGTTTTTATTTATTTACGGCAACTCTATTTACTGACCGAAATATCTTCTTTTCTAGATTAAAGTGCTGTCTGTTCATTACATACCACCTAAAGAAGTTTTGATATAGGAAGAAAAAAGACGGTCATCTGGGTGGTATTAAGGAACTGTTGATATGATATGAACTAAGATTAAAAATATTTAAATGAAAATTTGAGAAGAGGATTCAAAGTTTCTGAAAGAATACTCCCTGAAATGTTTTGTGAATCCTTTTGAGAGAGGAGGCTATTTATATTGGGAAAGAGAAAACTACTTTGGAGACTGCCTTTCCAGTACAAACTAATTAACTAGAAATGACCACTAACTCTCACTTTAGATGAAGTTATATATTTGGAAAAGATTTGTCAAAGTGTCCAGGGATTACATTGTCTATATTTCTCAGTTCTGCCCCAGAGACAGCCCGAAGGTTCTGCAAGGATTTGGACCAGCAAGAATCACAAGTCAGGGAAGATGGTTATATTTCTAGATGTGTTGCAAGCTGCTTTACTCTTTTCAATACAATTTTTCTCTCAAAAAACTTTGATTTCAATTAAATTAGTCTTTGGTTAAAGGAGGCAGCTCACAATTCAACCATATTAAATTTATAGGTGATTTTCAATGGTAATGAGATGCCTACTAAATATTTTAATTTAGCGGAAAACTTATAGCACCTATCTGGAAAATGTTCATTAATGTTTTGAAGTGGGCCACATATTCTGATACTAAGAATACCCACAAATGCATTGTCCATAAAGTTGCCACTTTCCAATGAAGTCAGTTCTCGCTATACTTGCTGCCTGACTGTTAAAGCCTTTCTGACTGTCTTCATTCAAGGTCTATGTTTTGCTGCAATGTCTGCTTGTTTGTTGGATTTGGCGGTTTGACTTTGGGTTTTGTTGTTATTTTTTGGTTGGTTTTGTTTCTGTTTTTGCTATCCTCCTTTATTTTGGTCTCCCTTGGATCACTGCCACCCTGAAAACAAATGTTGATTTCACATAGTGAAGAGATGCTCTTTATTATAAATAAAGTCTAAAAAAACATTTGTATCACATTTTGCACAAATCCTAATACTTAGCACTAGTTAGCTTTTACAAAGGAATTAAATATTTTAATACAAAGATGCCTAAGTTTAGAATTTCATTGCTATTTTTCTTTTTACTATAATCTTTTATTATTATTTTTTTTATTAGATAACTGTTCTGCTTATAATAAAGTTCTCTGTGAAATTCTGCAGGGATTCTTCCCAGCATTGTTACTGTGTTTAAACTCAGAAGATAACATATTTTCAAACAACCTTCTAAATTTTTTAATCTCCGTTGAGATGAATTCCCATAGCTGAATAAGCCCCAAGATCCCTGAGCTCCAAGGGGTGCTCAGTATCCTGCCAAGCACTGGATGTTCTGTGATGGCATTAGAACCAAAAGATTTATCAAGACAATGAAGAAATTCGGAAGAATTAATTAATACATGCTTTTAATGTTTCAGGCCCATTAACCATAAGGTAAACTGTATATGGCCAGGTCCTTCCCAGTACATTACGATGACACCATCTGCACTGAAGTATTTATGCTTCAGTCTCACATGAGATTCTTTGCAAGCACTCAGACAGGATCTCTCCCTCTCCATTGCTGAGGGGGTGAAAGATGAATGCAACACCCAAATGCCAATTCAGCAGCTGAGAAACTGTTGTGCTAACTTGTCCTTTAGTTAAAGGCTTGTGTGGCTGCTTCTGCTTCATGAAATAATCAGATAAAGTACAACAGGAAAGCGAAAGAAAGAAGAGGGGATATATATATATATTTTTTTCCTTTTCTTTTAGGTTAACTATTGAGAAAGATAAACTATGGGGAAAAGCTTGAAAAAGCACAGTTGAATGGCCTGTCCACCTAGCCACATTTTTAGAAGCATACAACAATTAACACATTGGTCCTTAACACGGGATAAAATGTAGGTGGAATTTACGATATGAATAGAGGATTTTTGTTTCTGATATCTTTGCAGTCATATTCTATTCAAAGAGTAAAACTTGAGTAGAAGTATATATCAAGAGTTAAGTAGGAGAAGCTTTGGATGCTTATCAAATAATGCAGATGGAGCCCCCCAACCACCACCCAGCCCACCCCACAACATGGTTGCCTGTTCGAGGCAGGCAGGGCAGAAGAAACACGTGCTCCTTACACCCTGCTGCAGTTTCTGGGCACAAAGCCACCACCTGGCACCGCGCATGGTGGCCCCACCGAGGTGCTCTGCTGCCACAGCTCTGGAGAGCTGTAGAGATATATTTTTTTTTCTTACAGGAGATAGAAAAATACTTCATAAAGGTTTAAAAAACATCAGCACAATGGAATAAAAACACAATTGAAAGGGTTTTAGTTGCTAAAAACGGATTTTAGTTGCTAAATAAGCTAAAGCTGCCAAATGATTGCACAGTTGAATTGATGGTAGAGCCTCAACATTTCATGCAGATCTATTCTAGCTTCAGGGGTTGGCTGTAGTGTGCCACCTTGGTTTGATGAACTCCCATCACTGCAGAAAAGCCCCAGTGTTCCTCTGAGGTACGTAGATATGAGGTGAAATAAGGACATGAAAACACCAGGTGACATGGGGCACGGTGAGCTGTGCCTACAGTACTACCTCTGCCTTCAGTCCCCACCACTTAGTAGGAATGACTTTAAAAAACAAGCAAACGGACAAACATTAGCAACACAAATGACCAAAAAAAAAAAAAAAAGGCAAATTTGCATTTCCTGCTTGTTCATTTTCTGAATATGTTTGTGTATATATTAATTTAAGAGTAGGAGGTGCCTGAAGGGATAGGAGTTGTTTACAGTCCCAAAAATCCGTTACAAGACATCATTGTCACAAAATTAAAAGAAAAGAAATCCTAGTGTACAGACTAAGACCCTGCTTTAAACAGGAGCTGGGTACATTTTTTACTACTGTGAGAAACAGCTGAGAGACCGACATTAAAAATAATAGAAAATATGCGTGATGTGTTTTTCACACGGCGGAAAACTGTGTGGAAGTTCTCAGTCTGCTCATCCCTACCCACTGAGCCCCTGGGGATAGCTCTGCTTGATGAGCCTTCAAAACAAGCTGGGAGTCTGCTGGTGCCTTCATGGACAAAATAAAATTTGTGGTGGAGCCTTGTGAATATCACTCATTTGTGGTACTAAAATGAGGTACATTATTCAGTTACTATCATAAATTCCCGAACTTCTAGCACTTATTAAAAAGTAATGGTGACAGGACTTCAGAGCATTAGTTAGATCTCTCTGAAACAGATTTGTATACGTGATGTTAGAGCTTCTTTCTTTCTCTCTCTATCCCACCTGTTGATTCTTAACATCCTGTAGCAGGCATTGCTGCTGCCACAAAGAATAATAACAAAAAGTTGGTAGCAGAAGGTATTGCATGGCCATATCCTGCTCTGCTTGAGAACAAATCCAGGTTTGTTGTCTCAGACCTCCTTGGCTGGCTAGGCCCAGCTAACTTATCTGTCCTTGTACTGAAAGCTCCGAGGATGCGATTTCTTGTGTCACTGAGGTGTGGAGTAACATCCTACAGCTGGTGCACTGTGGCAGCTGCCTGGAATTGCCATCTGAGCCTTGCACAAAATTGTAATTCTACAGCATGCTAAAAGGTCACACTGATTAGCTTTAATGGGAACTACTTGTGTGTAGATTTCTTATTCCAAATAAAGCAGGTAGGGAAACCAGTCTCCAATTCATCATTCAGTGATTAATTAATGAAGCAGTGTTAACTGCAAATGGTGTTTGTACTAAGAATCAGCTACTGGGGTAAGGTACTGGGGCTGCTAAATTTGCTTTTCCAGTAGTATTGGGTCCTTTCAGTGAGCATCTACATGCAAACCTCTATTGTTTGCTTGTAAAAAAAAAAAAAAAAAAAGGAGCTGGTGGAGCTGTGACTGCTCACACTAGGTGAGGAGCCAGTCCAGGGAATGCAGCATGCAGATGATTTTTAACTTGTATTATTTCAAGCACAGTAACAAAAACTGCTAAGGGAAAACAACGTGACTATTTTTCCTGTGGCTTACTAATGGCGTATTCATGCACAACATTAAGCTGCTGAATATGAATGTGTTGAGAACATTATCCTTTCTCCCTTTGTGCAAGTTTCAAAGATATAATTATGTTTGGCTTAATTGCTATTAGTCCCAGTTGAATTGTCACTGGTTTCTGTATTTTCTGCATGTAGAAATCTATATTTTAAATTTGCTTTACCTGAAGGTACAATTTCTCAAGTTAATTTTGTATGAATTGAGTGTTATTTTCTTCTAAGGTCTAAGATATCATTTGGGGCATATACTAAAAAAAAAGAAGCATTCTATGTTGATATACGTAAAGCTAATTGACATGAGTTAATTCAGATAGCAGAAGCAATGTGATCATGTTAGCCAATCTATAGTGCTGTGTTAACCTGATGAAACAAGGTATAACAGAGCAGATTTCCCCTTAGAGTGGCTGTATGCTTTCTGGTACCAGACCTAGTTCATTTAGAATTACCTTTAGCTTGCACATCTGCACTGCACTTGCACTGTGCAGCAGACATGCCCTGAGGTATCTCAGAAATGCATATAAACACATACGGTAAGTCTCCAAAGAGCTCTAGATAAAGCATGCTCATGCAGTTTCTTCCAGTATATGTTTACACAGCAATGTTCACGAGTTTTTCTTGAGTGTTTTGGGTGTTTTTTTGTTTTGTTTTTTAAGGTATATAGTGTCACTAGGTTATCAGTTCTTGTTTGTTTGTTTGTTTGTTTGTTTAAATTGGCAGACTTTCCATAACCATGCTCCATTCCAATTGCAAGGATTGCAATTTGATTTAGATTGAGATAGAGATAAGAGATCCTATCCACCTTGTGCACTTAAGGACTAGCTGCTTGGCTCCAGCAGGGCAATCAGGGTTGCTACAGTTAGGTACATGGCTTCATCGACCACCACCACAGAAAACTGAATGCTTTCCAAGCAATTGAGGAGGCCCACATGCTGAGCAAGAAGCTGTGAAAGACACCAAGCAAGAGGAGGTACCTGAACTCCTACTCCTTTCTAGAAGTCAGAAACCAAGGCCTCGACTCTACCTCAAGCTCTATATATTTGGGATCTTGAGTGTAGGAGCTTTGAAAAAGCTGGTCTGTGGTATTCAACCTGTGTTGCTGTCTGCTCTTTCAAGCCTTAATTGGGGAAGTGCAGGCTTGGGAGATGCATGTCGTTTCACCTTCCTAGAATTGAAACCTACGTCTCCTAAAGCATGTCCCCAAACTGAAAGACGAGACCCTCTATAAAACTGAAGGTGTTCTCCACTCATCCTGATGAAGAATTCAAGGGTGTCACACTACAGAAAAGGGACTGCAAGATGAGAAGGCCAGAAAAGCAATGAGCAGAGGGTGGCTTCGTTCTGTAATCTGATAGTAAGAGCATCAGCATGGGAAAGGAAAAAGGGAAACCTCAATTCATTGCAGCTATTCAGTATTAACCTGTCCTTTCCCTTTCTTGTTCAATGAATTCCACCCTTCTGGCCCCTGCTCTGCTTTCCACATTTAAGCAGAGAAACTGAATAGTATAAATTCATGGGAGGATGTAGTCTCCCTATGTCATTCAGCTGCTTCCAAAACATAAGCTCATTTCTCAGGGGTAATTATTTGTCTCCCAGTGGTTGCACCTCAAAGCAGACTGTTTATTTCCTGATCTTGTCCTCAGACTCCCTCTGACGGGGATGCTCAGGTCTCACTGTTTGCTCTCTCTCAGCACATTCAGAGGGACAGCCTGAGTGATGGCACGTGCCATCAGCCACAGGAAGCCCTTCTTGCGAGATGGTGCTGTCACGTTGATGCCATATGCCTTTTTATTTGATGGCACCTGTTTACACAGTGTGAGTCAGGAAAAAAGATTCCTTTCCCAGCAGAATGGGAAATCACAGAGAGCTCACGGGTACTAGTCCCTGCCAGCAGGTGATGTTGTATTTGCAGTGAGTTCATGGTGTATCTAGTGAAAGTGTTTAACAATTCATATTGTCAGAGTCTGTATAACCACCCAGATAACACTGTGTTCTCACTCTACTGTGTAGGCACCACAGTTGCGAATCAATTTAAAAGCCAAAGAAATCAAATTCTTTGATTAATAGTTAGCTGTAAGCAGAAAAACACACGTACTTTTCCAGTTATTATTTTTAAAATATCTTATCCCTGTGTTTGTTTTTATTAGGGTTTTCTTACTTTATTAATTCTTCTTCTTAGAATTACAAAGTAAATGAGAGAGTTGACTTTTATGACAGTAAGTAAAAGCAGCTATTCCCTCTGCAGTGCAGAATGCTTATACCCGGTATGATGCATAGTTTAAAGATACTGGCCTTTGGGAGAAAAAAATGCAAACAGGTTTGCATTCACTTTGTAAACACTTCATAGAATCACAGAATTGTAGGGGTTGGAAGGGACCTCAAGAGATCATCGGGTCCAAACCCCCTACCAAAGCAGGTTCCCTGGAGCAGGCTGCCCAGGTAGGCATCCAGACGGGCCTTGAATATCTCCAGAAAAGGAGACTCGACAACCTCCCTGGGCAGCCTGTTCCAGTGCTCCATCACCCTCACTGTGAAGAAGTTCTTTCGCATGTTGGTGCGGAACATCCTGTCCTCCATTTTGTGGCCATTGCCCCTTGTCCTGTCCCCACAAACCACTGAAAAGAGGTTGGCCAAATCCCTCTGTCTCCCACACTTAAGGTATTTGTAAACACTGGTAAGATCCCCTCTCAGTCTTCTCTTCTCAAGGCTGAACAGACCCAGGTCTCTCAGCCTTTCCTCACAGGGAAGATGCTCCAGGCCCCGTATCATCTTTGTGGCCCTCCGTTGGACTCTTTCCAGAAGATCCCTGTCTTTTTTGTACCGGGGAGCCCAGAACTGGACACAGTACTCCAGGTGAGGCCTGACCAGGGCAGAGTAGAGGGGGAGGATCACCTCCCTTGACCTGCTGGCCACTGTCCTTTTTATGCACGCCAGGATCCCCTTGGCCTTCTTGGCCACCAGGGCACACTGCTGGCTCATGGCCAACCTGTCATCCACCAGGACCCCCAGGTCCTTCTCCTCAGAGCTCTTCTCCAGCAGGTCATCCCCCAGCCTGTACTGATACATGCAGTTGTTCCTTCCCAGGTGCAGGACTGTACACTTGCTCTTGTTAAACTTCATTTGGTTTCTTCCTGCCCATCTCTCCAGCAGGTCCAGGTCTCGCTGAATGGCAGCACAGCCTTCTGGCTTGTTGGCCACTCCTCCCAGCTTTGTATCATCAGCGTACTTGCTGAGGGTGGTCGCTATTTCCTCATCAAGGTCATCAATGAAAATGTTGAACAAGACCGGACCCAGCACTGACCCCTGGGGGAACACCGCTAGTCACAGCTTTCCAGCCGGACTCTGCGCTGCCGATCACCACCCTCTGAGCTCGGCCAGTCAGCCAGTTCTCAACCCACCTTACTGTCCACTCCTCTATCCCACACTTTCTCAGCTTTGCTAGCAGGATGTCGTGGGAGACAGTATCAAAAGCCTTGCTAAAGTCAAGGTAGATGACATTCACTGCTCTCCCCTCATCTACCCAGCTGGCGATGCCATCATAGAAGGCAACGAGGTTGGTCGAACATGATTTCCCCTTGGTGAATCCATGCTGACTACTCCTCATGACCTTCTTCTCTTCCAATTGCTTGGAGATGGTATCCAGAAAAAGCTGTTCCAACACCTTTCCAGGGACAGAGGTGAGACTGACTGGCCTGTAGTTTCCCGGATCCTCCTTCTTGCCCTTCTTGAAGACCAGAGTGACATTGGCTATCCTCCAGTCTTCAGGCACCTCTCCTGTTCTCCAAGACCTTTCAAAGATGATAGAGAGTGGTTTGGCGATCACCTCTGCCAGCTCCCTCAGTACATATCAATGCATCCCATCGGGGCCCATGGACTTGAGTGCATTAAAGTGTTCAAGTGTTCTTCAAGTGCATTAAAGTGTTCAAGTTCTTCAAGTGTTTGAGAGCAAACACTGTTTAAATTAAAGTGGTTCGAGTTAAAATGCTGTATACATGCTGAGCCATCTCGGGCATGGCCTGATGTTCCCTTTCCCTGACTCTTCTGTGGGTTAGTAGTCTTTGGCAGGACAGACAGCTTACACTTTGGTGGCTAAGTCTTAAACTGCTGCAGTAAATTAACTAGACTTTGACCAGTCTAAGTATTATTTAATGAGCGTCCCCCCACTCACTGTGTCATGATTTTGTGTGTTGAATGCTGAGGTCTTAAGCCTGTAATACCTGTTAAAATGAAAGCAGAATATCAGGTGTTCCACATCATATACTTTACCTGTATGAATCAGATGTCTGATAAGCTCCTCAATGCTGGTCATAAAGTTTCTAAGTCTGGCCCAACAGGTGCCTCACTGGTATAGGTAGATTTTGTGACTGAAATTATACCTGGCAATTCATTATCTGATCAGTTTTCTTTCCTGAGTTACTTCACAATTTTGATAATTAAGAAATGGGAATTATCAGCTCTATGTGTATGACAATATAGCATTTGCTACGGATTCATGTTTTCATCAAAACGTCTTGGAATCTGTCTTTGAAATGAGCCCAGGGCCTAGTCATGAATGCGTCTTTCCTGCTTTCAGCTGTAATTGCATATTATAGCTGTATTAGCAGACAGTTTTAAAATTGGACTTGAATAAGGACTTAGGTAATTTTTGAGGGATGGCTGCTGGTAAAGCAGACTTCTTCTAGCAATACTGTGAGATATGGTACGCCACACTGCTGGTTTCAGATAATTAAGTTGCAGTTAATTACGTCTAAAATTGAAATTCTCATTTCCTTAACGTAATACCTATTTAAAAAGTAGCCTTCATTCCTGCTATTGGCCTTTTACTTGTCTTTTAACTATAGGGTGCAACTACATGAAAGTTGGCATGACTGAAACATTTTCCTATATTTGAATCAAAAGGTACCAGCTTCATATTTTTTAATTGAGCGTGTGTTATGTTTGTATACTGTGTGACCATAAATACCAGGCATGAATGGTTCTTCCAAATTACAGCATTTCAGAACATTTGTTTATGTGATATGTCCTAATATCAGTGGTAATCATCTGACATGACAGAACCTGGTAGTAGAATCAAGCCTTATTTAAAGTGAATCATAATTATGGTCACATTTGCTAGTTATATAACTAAACATATTATTTATTTTTTAGAAAATACGCAAGACAAACGTAAAAAAAACAAAACAAAACAAAACCACATGCAATTAAGCAATAAGGCTCCAGTCAAAGTTGTCATGTGAAGCCCATGCTGTTCACAAATTCGCAACTATTAGGCCCCAGCTCTGCAAACTCACCAGCTCCACACCATACTTCAAGCAGGAGAACACTCCTGTTGGATGCAGAGCATGTTGCAGTCCTGATTTTGCAAAGCAATCCTCAGGGCACAGTGAGGAGGTTGCTTTCATCACTGGGATTTAAAAAGCATTTTGTTTTAGTACAAATAGCTTTGTCTCAAGAGAATTCTCACAAAATAAATACTGTATTTCCATATTAATGAGAACGAATAAAATGTGAAGTGTTAAATATGTAAGCACAATTAATTTTTAATAGTCTTATCCAGTGGTCTGTACGCATGTACTTAAGCAATGACAAATATAACAGAGCATGCACAAATTAAGTATGCTTTGTTATTAAGAGCAACAAATGTCCCCATCTTTTCAGTAACTATCTTTTCTTAATCAATGTCCCGTTCCTGAAAAGCAGATGCCTTGCACCATTCCCACAATAAGACAAGTACTGAATTACACGTGTATACATCAAGTGTTAACAGAAGAATATGGCTGCTGAATAATGAAAGAAGCAAATGAATGTCCTGAAAGGTCATTTAAAAAAAAAAAAAGGAAAAAAAAAAAGGAAAAAAAGAAAAAGTTAGCTATTCCAGCAATCAGATGTAAGCATGATTCCTCGTGAACATGAAAAAATTATGAAATTCCTGAGGGTAAGTTATTTTTAGAAACTAGCAAAAAGATAAAGAGAAGTATGCTTTCCAGAAAAAGTAGGGAGCTTTGAATTTGTTACCTAAACTATAAATATTATGATGTCAAACTTCCAATAACTATCTATTAAAGTGATTTTTTTTTTTTTTTTAATGAAACCTTCATTTCTCTTTAGTACACCATTTTGATTTCAGTGTTTATTTGGTACTTTGGAGCACTTTGAATTAACTGGCTTTCTGCACCATTTCAATAACATTTTCCAAATGTTTCAGGAAATAATGCACCTCTACTTTCTTTCCCCATGCATGCTGTTTACCCATCCTGTCGCTGTCTGGTGCGTAAGACTTTCCAGCATCACGTAACAAAGCGGAAATGAAGCCCTGAGCTGCCCCTGAGTGTCTGGGACAGAACAAGGACTCTGCAGCACAGGGGAGGACACATTCTTAACAACTACCCAGACACAAGAGAGTGAAGCATCCTTTGTCTTGCAGCCTCAACTACAGTGTGTGAACATGGGCACAATTCTAACAGGAGGAAAAGGGGAATGCGAATAAGACGTAGAATGACATGCTTCCCCCAACACATCACAGGGATATTGCATGCAAATATCTGCAGCTCTTGTAGACTGGTCTACAGATATCATGGTCAAATAAATTTCAGATGGAGCAATGCGCTAGCAGACAGTACCATCACTATTCTTGGCTGTAACCATGAGGCCAAAGTACACAAATGATTACCAGAATTACTCTGTTGTTGATATGTTTCTTCATTTTGTTTGAAAGAGGAAATCATGTGCTTTCCCAACACGACTCCCACCTCATTGCCACTGTCTCCACCTTACAAAACACTGCACCCCACCAGGTGTGCACACAGAGGGGCGCACACACCACAACTGGCAGGCTGCAGGTAGGCAGCGCTGCCACAGAGCTCCTGCCCTGCTGGCTCCCGGCATGCTGCTCACTTCCAGATGTCCCTGCAGAAACCATCTGGCTCTGCTGAATTAATGCCTTTCTGACCCTGATTTGCTGTGTCCTCTAAGAGTTTGTTTTCATTATCTCACAAGAGCTGAAAATGAACTGTAAGCATTTTAAGACCTTACATAGCATTTTCCTATTTTTCACCCCTATACCTTTAATTACTTTTTCAGTCCAAACAAACTTGGGCCTATAATGAGCCAGACTCCCCATTAATCAGTGATGCTCTGCTACTTCAAACTTTCAGCAGCCAAAAAACCCCTCTAATGAACAGCACTCAAAAGCACTCAAAATGGTATAACGTATTACGTAGTGCATGTCCTTGACATATTTCAGGTGATGTTTCAGCCGCAGCTCCTATTGAAGTGACAGACATGCATGCTGCAGATACAGGTTTTGTTGAAAGGATGTATGTATCACACTGTCACACATTTTACAGTGATGCTGGAACACTTTGGACCAATTCTCTTCCCCTTAGGGGAAGTGTTTTTTTTTTTTTAATTAAATTTTATTTTATTTATTTATTTTATTTGTACTTCATTTGTTCAGACAGGAACCTTGGAAATTTGTTTGACCCTTGTTCCACAGGCATCAGTATTGGAGCCTATCCTTTTTAATATCTTTATTGATGATTTGGATGAGGGAATTGAGTGAACCCTCAGGAAGTTTGCAGACAATACCAAGTTGGGGGGAAATGTCGATCTGCCAGAGGGTAGGAAGGCCCTGCAAAGGGACCTGGACAGGTTGGATCAATGGGCAGAGGCCAATGGGATGAGGTTCAACATGGCAAAGGGCCGGGTCCTGCACTTTGGCCACAACAACCCCAGAAAATGCTATAGGCTTGGGGCAGAGTGACTGGAAACTGTGCAGAGGAAAAGGATCTGGGGGTGTTGGTTGACGCTCGCCTGAACATGAGCCAGCTGTGTGCCCAGGTGGCCAAGAAGGCCAATGGCATCCTGGCTTGTATCAGGAATAGTGTAGCCACCAGCAGGACCAGGGAGGTGATTGTCCCCTTGTACTCAGCTCTGGTGAGGCCGCACCTCGAGTACTGTTTTCAGCTTTGGGCCCCTGGGTACATGAAGGACATCAAGGCTCTGGAGCGTATCAAGAGAAGGGCTACGAAGCTGGTGAAGGGCCTGGAACACAAGTCCTGTAAGGAGAGGCTGAGGGAAGTGAGGTTGTTTAGTCTGGAGAAGAGGAGGCTCAGGGGAGACCTTATTGCTCTCTACAGCTCCCTGAAAGGAAGGTGTGTGGCGCTGGGGGTCAGTCTCTTCTCACAGATAACTAGCGATAGGACTAGAGGGAATGGCCTTCATTTGCACCAGGGGAGGTTCAGCTTGGTAATTAGGAGACATTTCTTCTCAGAAAGAGCAGTCAGGCATTGGAACAGGTTGCCCAGGGAGGTGGTGGAGTCACACCGTCCCTGGGGTTGTTCAAGGAAAGGTTGGATGTGGTGCCTACACTAAACATGGCTTGGTGGGTGACATTGGTAGTAGGGTGATCATTGGACATGATGATGTTGGAGGTCTTTCCAACCTTAATGATTCTATGACTCTATGTTTTCTTTTTTTTTTTTTTTTTCCTGTGACACATTCACATCAGCATTTCTGAGTCCCAGATGGGCTGATAGGAGCAACAGGCCTACTATGGACAAATGAACTCAGGAAGTGCTGTATCAGTTTACTTCCCATTTTGTTATTGCTTTTTTTTTTTTTTTTTTCCTGCAACAGTCCCTACAACCATTTTTTATTCAAAATAACAGCCTGAACAACAAAAGCACGGACGAAGACGGCGCTAATTCCCTCAGCCACCCTCTGCCCTGCTCGCAGCCAGCCCAGCGGCCCGGCCCTCAAGATGGCGGCCGCGCCACATGCCCACAGAACTACCGTTCCCGTCGCGCAGCGCTGCCCGGAACATGGCGCCGGCTGAGCGGGGCGGTGCCGAGCCCGGCGCCCTCATTGTGCGTCGCGTTCCGGCGGAACTGCCGCGGCGGCGGGTGGTAGGTGCGGGCCGAGGCGCTGCGGGCGGCTTGGAGTTACCGGGGGGGGACCGGGGAGGCCCTGCCCCGCGCACAGCCCCAGGAGCGGGGCAGCCCCCGCCGGGTCTCCCAGCCGCTGGGGTGGGGTGGTCGCGGCCTCCGTGTCAGGCCGCGGGCAGTGGCGCAGCGCCGAGACGGCTCGGGGCCGTGTGGCCGGGCCCGGGCCGGCTGTGGCGGGGCGCTGGCGAAGTCTAGCTGCCGTTGTGTGCCCTGCACGTCCTTGAGCCTGTGCTGTGCAGCCCTAGGAGGGGGTTGGTGTGTACCTGTGGTGGGGCTGTTTGTTTGGGTTTAATATTCGAGCATATGAAAACAACAAATTCAAAACTCAGGTTCCTCTATCTTACACGGTAGAAAAAATGATTGTCTTTTGTGTGTTGTAGATGAAATGTTTTTGATGCACTGATCCACTTTGCTGCGTGTTCAGAACTTCATAAAATAGAAGTCGAGATGAAGAGCCGGGTGACACAAATAAATGTAAGTGCTCTTAGGCCTAAATTATGGGGGTTGGTTATTCTGTTACTGGTGGTTAGAACCCTGCATAGGCCTCCTTGCTCTTACGTTTATCTTGACCTTTCTGACTGATGTGGCTTTTGATAGGGATGCTTGAGGGATAGGTTGATATCTTCTTGTATCTTTCCAGTCATATAGTTATAGTAGTGCGCCCTCATCTTTCAAATAAGCCAGTTAGGCCAGGCATGTTGTTTGGAAATTGACTAGAAAGGAGGCTGCTGGCTGTGGCAGGAAGCCTGGCCAAGAGCTGCGGGTGACTTCAGCAAACATAGCTGGCTTTTGCAAGGAGACATGAGAACTCCCAGTTCCAGCAGCATCCATAGCATTGTTTTACTCCTGTGAACATTCACTTGTCTGTTGTTAGGGCAAAGGCAAATACTGTAGAACTTATGAGAATGGGTAGTCCAAAAAAGACCTGACTCTTCCCATGTGTTAAATATATATTATATACGTTGGTTGTGAAGTTGGGAATGATTTAGTAAGAAAACAAATTATGGTTAGAGAAAAGGAGGAGGTTAACAAAAAATATGTAATAAAGAGGACTCTCAGAAGAGGGAAAAGACACCAAAAAAGTGGTAGAATTCTGTTAATAGTATTGGATATGATTCGACAAATTGTACAGTGATGCATGGAGGAAGAAAGCAGTAAAGGAACAAAGGGAGACTGAAGGTCAGTCTACCCTAGTCTCTAGTCTGAACAACAGATGCCTTGAGAAAGTACTTTCATGGCTGCCCTGCTTCTAAACTCTTCACAAGTGCACTCCCAGTCTCCACATATTTGCAGTTTCCTGAGCCAGGTAGTTTCTTTGGAATCCATGTGATTATTTTTTTTCTGTGTTTAGTTTGAGAGCCATGAACCCATGTCCAAACTTAAAATCTGGGTCATCCTGTAGCAGGGGGTTCTGCTGCTTAAGTAGGCATTATTTAGAACTAGCTCTCCTTGTCATGAGCCTGACTGCTGTAAGCTTTATTCGATGACCTTCGCTTCTTGTAAGAGAGTAGGAGACTAAAGCCATGGTATGCCTTCATGTCAAAATACATATTGATTATATTATATTATAACATCAGGGCTTGAATTTTTTCCTGTTTTCTTTAAAGCACGGTTCCAGTCATGAAAGGAAAGAGGAATACAGTTCACGCCACAGAAGTCTGTCTCCAGAGGACAGGTAGAAATGACTGATTTATATAACCTATTTTTTCATTTATATACCTCCCATAAAGAGAAGTCCAAAAACAAACAAAAAACTGTGCTTTTTATCTTTTTATTTTATTTATTATCTTTTTATTTATTACCATAGCTGAGCAGTGAAAAATAACTGCAGGTTTAATAAAATACTTGCATGCCAAGAAAACAGTAATTAAATAGACTTGTTATTATAACTATTTACTTAAAAGTTCTTTACTCATTTAGTTAAAATCTCAAGGGTCTAAAAAATGGAAATTAGATGCCAGCTTCTTTTTTGGACTCATTGCTGATACTACAACTGTTGCTTTAGAACAAGATTATGAAGGAGGAGATGGAGAAATATCATTTGAAGTGCAGTCTACTGAGGCAGGAGATGAACTACTAGCAATTTACTTTAATTTCATGTTTTAATTGATATAAAACATCTTGTACCAAACAGAATGTCATTTTTAATAGTGTCTTTTCTGTTTCACGCAATGCCAGTAAAAGTAGATGAAATGAACGCATACATCTTAAGAAATACCGTGTGCAGCATTTGTCTTTGGTATTTGATGCTATTACCATTTGGCACGTACTTCTAAGTTGTAGGAGGTGCTTCCTTTTACAGTGCTTCTCTTGATTAAAAAAAAATATAAATATGTGAAACTTATAAAATTATTCACTGGCTGTCAACATGTTATTATAAAGGGAGCATCTTCTATTTGAGTGATGCATGTATTAAGACCCAGAGTGCAGAGGTGGACTTGTTGGCATATATGTAACAGATTGTTTTCGAGTAGATATTAATAGCACAGCCTTTTACTGAGAATTTTGTTTCTTGGGTTGTGAATAGGCATATAGAACGTGACAGGTCTCCATCTCCCAGAAGAAGAAGAAGATACTCTGATGACAGCAGATATGATCAGGAATATTCAAGAAGGGACTACTATGATGACAGAACTTCAGAAGGAAGGTGAATACCAAGCCCTGTTTTTTAATGAGTATGGAGGTACTGATTTTATAGAATAAAAGGTGAAAAATTCTCACAAACCTTTTCATTGCCTTTTATTTTGTCTCCTTAGAAGGACAGAAAGAGGGAGAGACAGACATTATGAGAAGTGGGAGGAAAGAGAATCTGATCGAAGGAAGCAGAGAAGACTCTCTTCCCCTGATCGTAGAAGTCCAGAGAGATCAGCAGTTCAGAGCTCGCTTGCTCATGATGAGACCACTTCAAAGAAGAAGAAAGAAGAAGTGGATCCAATCCTTACTCGCACAGGTGGTGCGTATATTCCACCTGCCAAGCTCAGGATGATGCAAGAACAAATCACTGATAAAAATAGGTGAGTTGATGGTAATGTATTAAGATTCTTTCTAAAAGCAAAATGGTAAAGGATTTTAGGAAATGTTGGTGAAAATGGGATACCTTTTGTGGGCTGTAATGATTCTTTTGAAGGTACAGTTTTCTCAGAAAAACGGATGAGATCTGTCTGCTTGTAGTCTTCGTCCTTCTTGTCTCTTGGGAAAACAGAACGTAACACCAACCAGTCAAACAAGCCAAAAAAAAAAAGCAAACCATAACAAAAAAAAAAAAAACCTCAGATTATGACTATATCCATTTCTGCTGTAAATGGAAAAGTGGGATACAGAGCATAAACAGGGATTTTTTTGTAATACGTTAGAAAACCAAACATACTGTGTTAACACCACATCTGTGGAGAACTACATTTTGGTATATCATGTTGGTTTTGTAGGTTCCTGATAGTTAAATGTTTAACTGTGAACTGTTTTTCACATTTATGCAGTGAATGTTTTCTATGTTATTTAGTGCAGCTTGCCTTCACGCTTTTATATAACACTATACAACAACGCTGCCTCAAACTTACACATTAATTGTTTGTGATACCTTTGTAATAGCTTGGCATATCAGAGGATGAGTTGGGAAGCCTTGAAGAAGTCGATCAATGGTCTTGTCAATAAAGTGAACGTTTCTAATATAGAAAATATCATTCATGAGCTCCTTCAGGAAAATATTGTTCGGGGAAGGTAAGTGATTAAAATATTTTAAAACATCTCTTTTGCTTTTCTGTTAATAGGTATATTGTTCACTTGTGCATCGCTCTATGTGTTTAGTAAATGGATACTAGTCTGATTTTAAAATTCACCTTAGTCTGTATCGTCCAATGTAGAGGAGCTCCCTCCTTGGGAAAAGGGTCTGGGAGTGGGGGAGGTGGAGGAAGTACCGTATGCTTGGAGGAATAAGAGAGTACAACACATGATAGGTTTCCTTTTCATAGTAGTTTTACCTGCTCATTTTTTGTGAATGGTTTGAAACTTACAGGTGTCTGTGTCTATTTACTTCAGTATTCCTAGATTTTTATCTGGAGCTAAATATTGTCTGAAAATACACTTTCTATTACAGCTGTCTGACTAGATTGTTTTCCACCTTTATCTTTGCCATTGTAGCGTGGAGAAAAGATTATTGTGCTCTTTGAGATCAGTACTAAGTCATGGCAACTGTATAAGTAAAAGCGGTCTGAACTAGGCTAGTTTCACTGGCATCCGAGAGCATCTAAGTTTCAAAACAAAATATTCTGTTCCTGTACACCAGTATGAAGTGATTCTTTTCAACTGATGACCTCTGATTTAAGTAGGAATAAGCTGATGCAGTTTGGCTTTAGATCAGTGTAGAGTTTCTTTTGAAAGACACAGTCAGATTTCAATTGACCATAGACAAGACAGTTGTTTTTCAAGTATGTACTTTAAAGATTCGTGTTTGGAGGTTTTTTTTTTCTTGTCTCCCTTTTGTAATGAACTAATGCAACAACATAGAATTTCAATGTACTACAGCACTAGAAAAAGTAAATCTGAGAGGTCTCAGAAGATTCTTTTCAGACTTCTCTATTGATATCTATTTAGGATGATGTAGTAACTTATGAGCCCTCTGCTTCTATTCATTTAGGTTCTAAAAAGATGGTCTTGTTTCAGTTGTGTTCCAAAACATAGTTACAATGTTGAAGAATGCAGGTTCATCTGAGAAAAGCATTGAAAAGTATTACTTTGCCTATTCTGGCTTTACTAAGCATTCAATTTTATTATTCCTAAGTGGATCTTTCAAGGATCTTTTATGAAAATATAATTTTGATTTCCTAGCTAGTTTTGCTTGTTTAGGTTATTCAGTATTTTGGATCATAATTCTTCTTTGTAAATAGTTGCAGAGCAGATGTTTTTTTCTGTCACAAAGAGATTTTTGCTATTTCCACTGAGGGGGCTGGGGAAGAAACAGCACAGTCATACAAATTTAAAAGCTTAAGAAGAGCCTGCAGTGTGGTTAAAAATAGGATAATTGCAGGTTACAAGATAGAGACTTTTTAAGTGCTTATCACTTTAAAAAATAGCTCTAATAGGCATAATATTTGAAAGATACGGTGCTAGTTTAAGAGTTTCTGAGTTCAGTCATGTTTGGGCAACTTGATTTTGGAAAACTCCATTTGTTGCACAATAAACAACTGATAGAAAGATACCAGACTGTTATTTTCAAACTGTTGTAACAATGCAATCCTATTTTATGATACATACTGCATTAAAAACATTAAGTTTAAGATTTTTCTTGTAATAAAACATTTATGTATTTTTACAGGGGGTTGCTGTCTAGATCGATTTTGCAAGCTCAGGGTGCCTCTCCAATTTTTACCCATGTTTATGCAGCTCTTGTGGCAATTATCAATTCCAAGTTTCCAAATATTGGTGAATTGATTCTCAAGAGATTGATACTAAATTTTCGCAAAGGATATCGCAGAAATGATAAGGTATGTAAAATGTCAAGAAGCAGCATGCTGAAACATGTAGTTCTGCTGTGTTGAACTTGTACCGTGTACATTCAAATGATGTACTTGAAAGGAACACAGCTGAGACCTGTGGATTGGGACCCATCATTATATTTGACTTAACATGAGTACATTAAGTATAGTAGTATTAGAGTATCATGAAAGCTTGACAACCTATTCTAAGTTGGAACTGTGGTGTTTTTTTTATTTGAAAGTATGTAGTCCTAATTGTAGAACATACCAAAATAGTTATTTTCATGATTTAATTTGACTGATATGCACAAATCTTTAGTAAGAGTGTCTGAGTTGTAAGTTTTTCTTCTGTATAAGACGCGTTATAATTTCCTGCTTTATTTCTTTTGCAGCAACTCTGTTTAACATCTTCAAAGTTTGTTGCACATCTGATGAATCAGAATGTGGTATGTTACTATTTGATCCATACTTTATGTGGCTATTTTTGTATTTATTTTTCTAGCTTCAAGACTATGGTAGCCCAAGTGAAGATGCTTTCTCTATTCTAAAGGTTACAGTGTTTGCTGTAAGTGCTTAGAACCTTTTTAGAAAAGACGTTCTATCTGGTAATTTGGCTATGAAGTTTTCACTTGCCGTTGTACTTATGCTTCAGAGCTTCCCAAAACTTCATGTATGTGTTTAGGCTAGTATTCCAATAGTTGGCTTTTTATCAAAGGCTGAGTCTGGGGCTCTGTCCCACAGATCTTAAACAGAGTTTTCTCACGACACTGTAATCTCATGCAGACTTAAGCATCTTTGTAGGCAGAATTAGACTCAGTTGCATTTAAATCAAATTTGAATCTATCTGTATGCCACTATCTTCTGTGTTATAAATCCCAGGATTTCTACCCCAGTTAAATGGGATACCCCAGTTTGAAACGTTAGTTTCTTCTTTAATAAAATGATGTATATTCCTAGTGGTTTTCTAAAAGACTGAAAGAAACAATCTCATATATGCCATTTGCTTATATACATGACCCTGGAAGACTGGTTTGATTATAGACACCATTCATTCCAAAACTAGTATTTTACATCCAGGTGGTTTTAGTAATGTGTTATTTTATTTGCTTGTTGGAAATGCGTTCTGTTTTTTCTTAGGGGCAAAATATTTTTCATTGCTTGCTCACCAGAGTGTAGCCACACTTTGGTAGTATAGTCATATTGACTATGAAGATGGTGTATATACAGGTAGTAAAATTGTATTTGAAATGTTGACTACATCTTAATTAGCTTTGTCCTGTGTGTTGCCTTGTGTATGCATGATTAAACAAGAGTCACGTGACATCCTCAAAGGCTAGACTTCTCAGACAAGTAAATCACTCTACTAATAACGGAACATTGTAAATTCATGTTCTTTACTGATATTCTTTTTAAAGGCTCATGAGGTTTTATGTTTGGAAATGCTCACCTTGCTTCTTGAAAGGCCTACTGATGACAGTATTGAAGTAGCAATTGGGTTTCTTAAGGAGAGTGGGCTCAAATTAACCGAAGTTTCTCCTAGAGGTATTAATGGTAAGTATAATTAGCCATAACATTAGGGTTTGTTTTTGTTTGCATTAAAAAGTCCTTTTTCATATTAACGTTTCTGTCTATTTTGAAAGCGATCTTTGACCGTCTTCGACACATCCTGCATGAGTCTAAAATTGACATGCGTGTTCAGTACATGATAGAAGTCATGTTTGCTGTACGGAAAGATGGCTTCAAGGATCATCCAATCATTCCAGAGGGATTAGATCTAGTGGAAGAGGAGGATCAGTTTACTCATATGTTGCCATTAGAGGATGAATACAACCCAGAGGATATTCTTAGTAAGTTAGAAATGAGAAATACTTCTGTGTTTGTATTCTTGGGGAATACAAACTGAAGATTTAATATGCAGTGTTGTTCTTCATTGATGTACTTTAAAGATTCTCTTTTATTTTAAAGATGTTTTCAAGATGGATCCGAACTTTATGGAGAATGAAGAGAAATACAAAATGCTCAAGAAAGGTAGGTGTGTATACACATGCTATATATAACAGATGTATTATGTATTTTACATGTATAATGTGTGCATATTTATGTCCATATATATTTATATATGTTTATATGGCATTTAATTATTCAGCTGTTACCAATTTTATTATTTAACAGCAGGTGGTATTTGTGTCCCGAATAACTGCCTTTTAGTTCATGATACACCTTTCCAGTGTATTCCTGCTATCTTCTTCAGCGTTGTTTCTGCAGCTATGTATCATTCAGTTGTGACATACCTTCTCTGCCTGAGACACTCCTTCACTCTTAGGTGTTGGATCAGGTGTTCTTTGATGAAACTACTGTGATTCTACGTTCCTTTAATCTGGGATACTGTTCTTCCAGAAATTCTTGATGAAGGTGACAGTGAATCTGAACCAGATCAAGAAGCTGGAAGTAGTGAGGAAGAAGAAGAGGAAGATGAAGAGGAGGATGAAGATGGTAAGTGTGTGACTGGAAACTTAGAGACCTATTGTTGTGTTTTTTTTGTAGATGAAACAGGAAACGAGACCTTAACTTCTGTTGCACGCTTTCCAAAATTAAGAATGTTGCAATATTGAGGGAGGTTTTAATCCAAACTTATTCCTAGATCTAAGTATTTAATACTAGCAAGTAGTATTCCATTCCATCCAATATTTCTTCCATTTAAAAGGAAGCATTCAGCATAGACAAAATGAGAGAGATCTTTGCTTGATTGTTCTTGACCTTATCAATTTCATTCAAGAAGATCCTTGCAGACCTAAAATGTTAAAAATAACTTACATGAAAATGCTAACTTAACAACTAACAAAAAAAAAAACACCTTATGGTCATGTCTCATGTTATATCTTATTATCTTGCTTTTGAAATCAGACTGGCTTTTCTTAAAACTGTATTTACATCTTTTGTTTATATCTCAGTTCTGTTCAGCCCCCTTGATCTGCACCAGAAGTACTCTATTCATGTGTTTTCAGATAATGTTGTATATACTACAACATAACTGAAATGTTAGTGCAGAGTCTGTAACTGAAAAGCAAGCAAAGTGCTGTTCTTGCAGAATACCGAGAATGAATTTCCTCACCACTTCAGCAGAGTATTTTACAGCAGAGCAGAACTTCCACGGAACTTCTGGTTGACAGGAGGGGTCAAGGAAGGGAAGAGTATGAGAATTCACAGGATGTTTATGCTATTGCTAAACTTTAAAGACTGAAGGAATAGTGAATGAAGGTGTTTCTGGAATGGTTGTGGTTTGGAATAATAGATTTTTCTGCTCTTGATTCAGGAGAAAATACGACTTTGCAGAATGCATTCTACACATAGTGTAAATAAAAAATTCTCTTGTTAAATACAGGAGGACCTATATAAACCATTGTATAGTTACATTATTCAGAAAATACCTTGTTAATAACGTAAGCAAAGAATGTTAAACCCAGTAGTGCAATTGCTAAATCAGGTTTTAGGATTTCAAAGGAATTAAACTCTTAAAATTGTATCTCTAAATATTTACCTGTTAGTCAATAATCAGACACACTTTTTTTATTTTTCCCCCTGTAAAAGAAAAAAATATATATATATATGTATATATACACACACAAAGTTGCTAGTTAGTCTTAAATATTTGTATAAGAAGTATTGCATAGCATGTTACAGACCTAATAAAAACAGATGTGTTATAAGAGATTACTTACACCTGCCTTGATGTTTTGCTATTTCAAACTGCTTTTCATTCCCAGGCCAGAAAGTTACAGTCCATGACAAAACAGAAATTAACCTGGTCTCCTTCCGTCGTACAATTTATCTTGCTATTCAGTCAAGGTAAATATTATATAATTTATACACGAGTGCGTTTCTTTTGACATGGTTGAAGTTGAATATTCTTTTTTCTTTAAATTATATGCTAAAACAGGATTTAAGTTCAATATAGAGCCTGATCTAATAGTGTAAAGCAGACTATTGTTTGATAAATGGGTAGACGAATTACGAGTTATCATCCTAAGATAAATACATTTTGTTTTAAGTGTTTATGAAATTAGTGCACTGGGACTTTTCTATGAATATTGCTGTAATCAGAATTGTTTGAGTGAACAAAAGTCAGTGGTTTTTAGTGTACTTATATTGCACAGATAAGGAGAAATTTTTTTTTTTGTCTTATTATAGCTTAGACTTTGAAGAATGTGCTCACAAATTGCTGAAGATGGACTTTCCCGAAAGTCAAACTGTAAGCCTTGCTTCTTATTCTTTTTTGTTATTAACATGATTACGAAGTAGTTCTGTGGTAGTATATGGAATCCTTCCTTGTCCTGGGACCTAGTCGCTAAAGAGAGTGGATGAACAGGCAGTCTCCTTACAGTTGCTTCTCATAATGTCTTTAAACCTTGAGAGCAAATAGGCTGATACTTGTTTCTTAAAATGCTTTTTTTACACAGTTTCTACTTTCTGTCAAGCAGTTCAGATGTTTAAGGCCTATTTGAAAATGTCTGTTGGTTGGACTGTTGGAAGAGTTAACCTCTAACAAAAGTGCTGTAGCATGGCAGATATTCTCAGCATTCTGTCCCTGAAAGAGAATGGAGTTGGAGATAATACTTGAAGGCAGCTGTGAACTTTTGTCAGTGGGGCTAGAAATATAGGCTAGTACTAAAAGAATGAATTGTGGTTTTGCTTCCATAGTCTGTCTGAATAATAGTGCGTATTGATTTAAAACAACTTGGGTATGGATGATTTATTGCAGTCTTCTTAGACAGAAATTGTTTGCAGACACTTTTTAAGATCAATTGGTATGTTTTCAAGTAAAGGAAATTGTTCATCAGTTAGTAAATAACTTACATGAAAGCAAATTAAGAATTCAGGTGACTGCTGTGTATTTTCTTACCTGATTCTTTAATTCTGTGCATGGAGTATTTCAAGACTACCTAAATGCAATACTAAGCATGCATAGGATTATGGCTTCCCATGAAGCCATAACCTGAACGATTCTAAGTAGAGGAAAGAAATCCTGATTTGCAGCAAATCAGTTCAGCTACAGAGAGAACAATCTAGAATATACAAACTACATACAATGAAGATATAAATTGAGTAACACTGCTTATTGAGTAATTGCTTAGCAAAATACTTCTCAAATGTTGGTGTTTAAAGTACCACTGCAGTCTATCAACTACCAACTATTCTGTGATCAAGATCTACAAAGTAAATGTATTTAAAAGGAAAACAACAACAAAAACAACAGACAAAAAACCAACACCACAACATAAGTCAGAATCTTAGGTACGTACAACAGACTTTTTTTTTCACCACTTAATTTGGGAAAACTAGGTGTTTTTGAGACTTGACTTAATATTTGCTGCCAGCATACTTGTTTTTAATTTCTGTGAATGCCTTACTTGCTGAAAATAATAATATCCCAAAATGCACAAATGCAATTAAGGTGTTACTTTCCGTGTAGGACTAATATATAGGGTACTAATTTACTGAATGTGAATCTTTTTATATTACATAATTGTATGAAGTGCATTATAAAAATAAAGACAGAAGTTTGAGCTTTGAGAAACTTGGTATTTCCCCTGCTAATCAAAATTTAAAATACAAGAACAACAGAGTACTCCTTGGCACTGCAGTGTACTGCAGCAGACTGATGAGAATGTCAGCAGTTTTTTTTGTTTTTATTTAGTAAGCTGTTTTTCTCTGACTTGAGATGGAGACACTTTTCATTTTTGCTATGAACTGAAATGCTGCTTTTTCAGAAATAAATGATACTGTTAAACAGAAACATCAGTCTTCTATTTCCTGTCTGATTTGCATGCAGTTAATTCTTAGTCTTCGGCTTTATATTCTCCTTCCACAGACTACTCACCTAAACCTCATCTTTTTTTTATGCTCCTTTTTTGGATGCAAAGTTTCTATGCCTCAGTGTCTATTATTCTTTATCTAAAACACCTTTTCTTTCTACAATTTTGTATTGCAAGTTTACAGGCAGTTTTTCTTTTTTTTTGGTCTTTAACAGAGGGTTTTAGGTTTTTTTTGTTGTTGATTTGATGCATTTTGGTATGTTCTGCTCCTCACCATTTAGCAGTAACACTGAAGTATTTAGCACATCAAATATTCAGAATTTTATTTTTTCTTTTTTTATTTGCCTTGTAAGGAAGAAAACACAATGAAACTGATATTCTTTACAGTAAATTTAATTAAAGAGGTTTGCTTTTCTTAAGTGCTAAAGGACCAACTGACACCTGCAGATCAGAAGTTGAAGAGCTTTGTTGTTGTAGTCTCTTCTAGAGCCTGTGACAAGCTGTTCTAAACAAGCGTTTCAGTTACTTCTTAAGCATATGTTTGGTCTTGGCACAGAGTGCTACTTCTGTTCTTAAAAAGTACTGTTATTATCTGTGTTAAAACTGCATTAATGTAATGCATTGCCAAAGAAGAAAATTTAAATAAATTAAAACTAGTAGAGGAATATGATATTACCAGTTTTCTGGCTTCTGAACTACAACGAAAGCAAAAACCAAGCCTGTTTAAAATGTCAGAAATAGGCTTTTCAGTTTGCTTTCCCTTAACAGATTTTTGTTGCCTCTGCTCTTGGAGGAGTATGTTTCAGTTTCTGGTGGTTTTAGTTAAAAGGATTTGAGAATCTTCATGGTAGTACAGATCTAGACAGAAAAAAAGTACTTAACTTAGAGAATCATTCCTTCTTTAGTGTATGAGGAATGCAGATCTCTTTCTGAAAGATCTTACTGCATACAGAATACTTAATTTCGAAAAGGATTTAAGCATTGTTCAAGCTGAGAGTATAAAGTGTTCTTCCCTTGTTGCTCAGCCCACAGGGGCGGGGAAAAAAAAAAAACACCACCTTGTTCTTGCTCTTTAGAAGTTTGGCTGAAATAGGTTTGGCTTTTGTTTGTTCTTTTCATTGGTTGTGATGTGAACTACATTGGTGTACAGCAAAGTTTGGAACTTCACTAAATTAAATTAGCTTCATCTGTAAGAATATCTTATCTTCAATACAGCTATCAAAAATAATGTGTCACAAGATTTTTATTTATTCACTTATTTTTTACTTGAAAGGAGAAAACTTGTTCTAGGCACAGCCTTCTTGAAAGAATTACGCATGCTTTTGACACGTTTCCATTTTTATGGAATGGTGTCACACTTCCTCAAATCAGTCCTACTTTGGGGTGGAAGGGGTTGTGAGTGTCTCTGTTGTGCTATTTCTGCATTTAGTGTTTGAAGATAACAGGAGTACTAATTTTGACTTGACATCCACTGAAAATGTAGTCCAGGAAGCTGGTATGGAGTGGGATGGTCTAATGCTCATAACTGTCTTCTGGTCAAGTAGATGATTTCTTAGATGCATTGGTTTCCTTTCTCACAACAAGGCATTGCAACAGGTAGGTTTGGCAACTGCACCGTGATTACTTCAGACTTGCTACTGTCTGTAAAACACGATCATCCTCAAGTGGTTCTTCTGTCTTTTGTAGGAAGACTTTTTTTTGTGAGCCCTAGATGCTGAATCAATGTAAATTTTCAGAACTTCTGTTTTAAAAATAGTACATACCCAAACAGTAAATGAGATTGAGTTTTATATGTTTAATTGGAGTTCTGTTAATGCATAAGTGCAGTATAACATAGTATTTCCCTGCTTCTTTTGTTGTTAATATCAGTGTTGTTAATAGACTTACACTTCCATACATGAATATACCTAATTGTATGAACCATATACTAACTATATCAGCTTGGACTTGATCATATCATTTAGTTCAGGCTTCTAATGAAATTTAACTAATTCTTTTTAAATACATTGCCTTAAATCTGCAAGTTTCATCAAAATCAAAGCAATCTTATTCTTGAACCACTCATCTAGGCATCTGCCTGGCTCAAGGCATTAGTAGCTCTCTTAGTTTCAAGGTATTGTAGTAGGATGAAGAACAGTAAAACTAAAAAAAAAAAAAAAAAAAGAAAAACTTTAATTACTTTTTATATTAAAAAAAAATCAGAAATGTGAAGGGTAATGTTAGGTTAGTCTGACCATTTTACACTAATTGAAGTTCTTATAAATTGCATAGTATTTTGATCCATTTTTTACATGCATAGGAGCCTGAGAAAACAATAACAGCAAAAAAAAAAAAAAACAGCTTCTAAACATTATAGTTAGAATATAAAATCTTAATAGGCAAGGTCTTGCTCGTTCAGTGGCTTTGTGTGTAGCATACAGTACTGTTGACATCAATATAATCCTTGAAGATAAACTGCAGAATCTGGATCTTGAGTTAAAAATTGGAAAGCCCCTTCTTAGTGGAACCAGTTCACTTTCTTTCGTTCCAGTTAATCATATAAGTTACATATTTAGAAACGAAAACAGTTTCTAAACAGCGTTTAGTAGGTGTGAATGAATTAGACGCTTTGTCTGACCTGGTATTTTTTTATGATCTGAATAGGGGTTACTCTTACTAGGCTTTTGGATCACCCAAAGGAGCTGAGATTTTGAGGGAGAAATTGTCTAGTTATGTAGATGGATTATTGAAAATACCACTTGGAAATAACTAGTAACAGACTTGAGATACTTTTTTTAAACCATACCTGTATGGGATGAAGTCCCAGAAACCCAACTTAAAATTTAAAATATACTTTTTTGGAATACATGCAATCTATTAGAAGATGAGATTATTTTAAGGTCTATAACTCTCAATAAGTTTAATTTTTTCAGCTCTTACTGATCTCTTCAACCAGAAAATAGATTTAAAAAAAATAAATCAAAGACTAATTTTCAACTATCTCTTAATTGTGATTTTTTGGATATAGGCTGTATGCACTTCGTAAATGTGGTAGGTGATACTTCTGATAAAATATTTCCAATAAACAAAGTTCTCTATAATTGCATATCTTTGGCAGTAATAAAAATGCTAATGATGTAAAAATAGCCAGTTTCGTTAAGTACCTGAGAAGCTCATTGCTCTTTGTATGCATAGTAGTGTATGTTGGTGTCTACAAAGTGAGCGTATATAAGACAGAAGGAATTGATATTTTTTTATGTTGCTTATAACAGGCGTTAGCTAGAACTCTGACTAGACATGGATCTTTCAGACATGTATGCATGCATTTAACCTAAGGAGATGGAATTGCTCAGATTTCCTCAGTGGCATCACTTAAAATTAAATTTTGCGTGTGTACCTCTTGCTGTGTGGCTTTAATGTATTTGACCAGAACCTTTCGTGTGTGTTGCAGATTTGTAGCAGGAAACGTATTTAGAGTAACACAAATATACATATATCCTTAAATCTGGTTAGTGATTCATACATAAAATCTTGTGGGTCTAATTTGTTGCAAGGCTTCTGATAACTGTATTCGGCTTTAATCATAGAGTGCCCTAAATATGAAGCAAGCTGAGGTAAAAAATGGTAGATAAAGGGACAATAAAACTTGAGAAAGACTGTCAGCTGACCAAACACAGGACAGACCTGGAGGCCATATAGTAGCTGCCAAAAGCACTGTGTTGTTTGCCAAGAAACCACCTGCTACTGAAACACCTTTCATTGCTTTGCTAGTCTTGCCTCTAAGCAGCTAGTCTTGCCTCTAATTCTGAGAAAGGAAAGAGATGCTGGGGAGAAAGTAAGCATATGTAAGTTACATATACTAAAATATGCAACTGTAGAGAAAGCTTTGAAGGTAGGAAGCAGAAGTCAAATAAACTTCAGCTGAAATTAAAATAGGAAAAGAGAAACAGCATCAGTGAAAGCAGTGCAAGTATGTGTAAAGTGCAAGGCATGAATTTCACATACTTCCAGTTTCACGGTGATGTAAACCAACCTATATCCTTTACTAGGTTTGTTTACAGCGATTCTGTAAGTTCCTTGTGTGATCATAGGCTCTATTTACAGTGAATGTAGCCTTTGTGATACTGGTTGAATGTAGAGTTGGGCAGGTTATTCTTGTTCTGTAAAATGGTAAAACTGAAAACAAGTCTGGTTTTTGTCTTTTCCTGGTTTACACTTTAGTATCTTTAAATTTATTATGATACTTTCCCTGCTAGGTTGCACCAAGGTCCATCCAACCCATAATCCAGTTTGGATAAGAACTAGGAGTTCTTTAGGGAGAACTGAAAGAAATGCCATGTATTTAGAGGGATCTTTCCCCTTATCTTCTGTCTCAGCAGTTTTGGGAAGTGCTATTTTTTTCCATGGTATAATATTGAATTGAAGATATTTACAAAAGATCATTCACTTCATCTGTATGGAACATTAGATATTTTTGAAGTATTTATTTACTTTGTGATTGGATAGCTCTGCTTTCAGAGCTAAGCTTGATAGTCATTTGTTCAGCATTGTATGAAAGTCTTTAAACAGCACAATATCGAAATTAAAACTGAGAAACAAGTTCATTCTATTCTCTAAAGCAAATGATGGGCTAAGATCCACAGACTCTCCTTGCCATAAACATCATCAGAAGTGTTATCATTGGAAGCAAAGAAATGAGTTAACTAACCTTTTAAAGCTATAAATGAAGCTAGAATTGCTATGTGAACTTCTCACATCTCTCAAAAAACAATTAAATCATTTTAAAGTTTATTAATTTTTAATCTGGAAGATGGTAACTCTAGACCTAACCTCGAGTTGTTTTGATAACACTAGCAAGAATATCTGTGGGCAAGTCTATTTTTCATGCATGTGGTTATTCGAGATACCCTCCTAGAAATCATTGTAATATTTAATTAAAATGTTAAAATATTTAATTACTGTAAACCACAGGGGATACCAACGTTGTAATTGCATTTTAAGATGAGGAAGAGAAGTAATTTATTTTTTCAGGTCTTGCTGACTTTATTAGCAATGTCATCAGCACTTTACCCCTGCTTATTGTTTAAAAACTGATTAACTGCAGCATTACTGTAAAACAGGATAATATAAAAAGTTAATATGCATTTTAATATACCAAGCTAACGCAATGCAACAGTGTTGATAGGAATGCCTTTAAACACACTTGCAAGCTTCTATTTGATACATTACTGCCTCAGTATTTAGAAGGGATTATTTCTTGTTAAACATAGTTGGCTTTTTGTTTGTTCTGAGTACAGTGTGTGATGGGCAAAGTGTTTCTTTTCAGCATGTGTGCTTGGAAGAATGGCACAAGTGGGAGAATATCGAGTCTGGTAGATGTTACACTAAACTGCTTTCAGATATAAAGAGAATAAATAACATGATTGAAATTATGATAGCTCAGGCAAAACTTCATTTTATTTTTTCCTCAGTTAAGTAATATTTTTATGGAAGTGTTAGTTGAAAGAAATTTATCTGAACTAATAATGAAAAATAAATGACTGATAGCCTAAAACCTGTTTGGGAATGCCATAAACTAGTTTATAGTATGAAGTAGGTCATATGAGAAAATACTAAAATAAAGTTTTAATGGGGGAGATACTGCAGTCCTGTTTGTGCCATATATTTCATGGCTCTTAATTTATATAAAAAAATGTTTGCTTCAGTTGTCTTAATTACCGTTTCAAATTGTGCCCTGAGCCAGTTCATAGCTGTATCAGAATCTGCTCAGTTCACATAGCCAGGAAAATAAGTTTTCTATTTATGTGTGTGTGTGTGTGTATATATGTGTGTGTGTGTGTGTATATATATATATATATATATATATATATATATAAAAATAAAATCATGTATGTTTATTGCCTAGACCACTGGTTCTCAGCTGGTGAAGTGCTCTGATCCTGGAGGTGACGATCACATTTCCCTCTGGATTTTGATCCAGATTCCCTACTGGTGTTGGTGCACACAAAAGAATATGAGGTGGTAGCTGCCAGGGGGTGCCAAGATAATAATCTTGGGGTGATGATATCGGGTAAAGAGGAGAAATGTGGCCAGGCAACCTTTCTTCCAAAAAGGCAGCCCTTTTTTTGGGGAGAGGAGATTGGGGTCAGAGCTGGTCGTTTTAGATAGTTGGTAACAGTGGAAGGAGAGCATCTTCTGTGGATTGCTGTAATTGATACTTATATCCACGTGCCCTCGGACAGGAGGGAAATGGAAGGTAGACTGTTAGTCTGTTAGATGGAATGTATGTAAAAGCTTTGAGAGGCTAATCTGTCTCTGCTTCCCCTGCTCCTCCCTAGCCATGAATGGGAGATGCTCGTCTAGAGGGTGATTCCAACCAGGAGCCTAAAGCAGTTTCCTTTAGAAGAGCTTCTCTCCATTCCTTCCGTATAAAGGAGGAAGTCTAGGCAAATCAGCCTCACGAGGCTTAAATTTAGGCTTCCTGAATTTCTAATGTACCTGAAATACCCCAAAGCTTATTTAAAAATAAATAAAAATCCAGAATGGTAAAAGCGCTCTTGTTGGATTTAATTTTTTTTTTCATTTGTTTGTCTGTTCCTCCGACCCCTCACAGAATTACAGCTTTTTTCTCATTCTTGCCAGCAGTAGGATTTAAAAACCTGACTTTTGCTTGAACTACCAGATGGTTACTTTGTGATTAAAAAAATATATATGTATGAATAATTATACTGATTACATACAGAAATGTTGTGGTTTAAAATTGAAATAGTTGTTTTAAGATGTGTATAAATGTATATATGCTTAACTCTCCTCCCATTCATGAGCTGCCAGTTCCTACTCATAAAGATGAATGTATACATGCAACTTTCTAGTTTCAAAGCCTAGAGTTCTGAAATTAAGATAACAAACGTACTAACCATACTTAAGTATTATTTTTTCTGGGGTTTCCTGTGATATACTTCAGTATGGATTTTCTTACCTTCATTTTCTATAGATGCAGGGGATTGGTGCTATTTATAAAAAAAAGTTTTTGTGATAACTCCTTTTCCTCACTGTGGTAAAGGCAGTTTGCAAATTAGATTTGACTTTGTTATTGCATTGTACAGTGTGTTAGCTCAAAAATTTAGCTTAAGCAGAAGAGGAAATATGAATGGCAAAAAGTTCACGTTTAGGCCCCCAATAACCTCAGAAACAAGAAATTCAGAAAAGTGCTGATGTTTCCAATGAGTTTTATGTAGATAGTCTTGTTTTAAAGCTGGCATCCATGTATGGATTTCTTCAATATTTTGGTACTTTGTAATGATATTTTTACTGCTACAGTGAATTTATCTAGTGAAAATTTTATTTTAAATCAGAAAGAACTCTGCAATATGATACTTGACTGCTGTGCTCAGCAAAGAACGTATGAGAAGTTCTTTGGGTTACTGGCAGGGGTGAGTTCTAATTTCAGATTTTATACTGTATGCTTTAGTTCTTGTGTCAAACTTAAATTTTAATAGATAAGTAAAACTAAGTCTTTATTCTGAAAATGGTTATGCTAATTGATTGAATTAACATTTTGATTGTAATAAGCATAGTGAATGCAGAATAAGAACTCATTCTCTCCTTAGGTTATTGCTTTTTTGCCTGCCTTTTTTCATTACTGTAGAAAGGTAAATTGTAGGCCAAGGCACGGTACTAAAAGTTCAAGGTACTATGAGTTACTAGAAAAATTCTTTTCATGGTGCTAAAGATTGACTTTGGAGACTCTTCTTTTCCAGAGGCTTCAGGTTGTCTTTAGAGGACAAAACAGTAATTTCAGTCCTGTTTTTTGTTTTTGTTTTTCAGTAAACTGCTAGCTCCTCATTGGCTTTTTTTTTTGTGTGTGTGTAAGTAATTAATAGTTGCAGTTATTTCTTAGTTTAAGCTTTCCCTGTCTTGTATTGACAGAGCTGACTAGTTAAGTTCAAATAGTTGTCCTAAGGGAGCAAGCAGTTATGCTGAAAGGGATTGTTTTTTTCCATTTCTACTTTTTATCCAATATTTCTGCTGACATTCTGTTACGAAGCATTAACCATATGAATCTGCATATTCAAAAGCAGTAGAATATAATTGTCAGTTTCCATCTTCCTTGAAATGTTTATGTCCAAAATGTCTTACCTCTGGCTGTGTTCCCTGCTGCCTCTCTAATTTTGAATACCCATTCAATGATGTCATGAAAAAGTTATATTTGAGGGGTTACATCCAGTGAGAATACTGGATGTATGGAAGTAAAATAAATTGCTGGATAATTTGCTGCAGGTCAAAATCAATTACTACTTCTGCAATGCAGATGAGTTTCTTGCTCTGACAAACTGCCAAAAGCAATAAAATATATCAATTTGAAGGTATTTTCTTCTCCTTTAAGTATTAGTTTAAAGGAAAACCTTGCAGTAAATGTTAGCGCCATTACATTTACATTGCACAGGTAATTTATATGTAGGTTATTTGCATGTTTAATATTTTGTTTAATCTGTTTAAATTGTAAAATACTGTTTCAGCGTTTCTGCATGTTAAAAAAAGAATATATGGAATCCTTTGAAGCTATTTTCAAAGAACAGTATGATACTATTCATCGTTTGGAAACAAACAAGTTGAGGAATGTTGCCAAGATGTTTGCTCATCTACTGTACACTGATTCAATTCCCTGGAGTGTAAGTAGAACAGTCTATTGTCATATCCTTTTTATTTAATTATTAATGCCTAGTATTTTGAAATGGTAGGTAAAACGTCAGTTTTACTATTTTTCTGCACTTTGGAGCTATTGCTATTTTAAATAATATAATTAATTTAAATATATTCTTAGGCATACTGTTGAACAATTGTGTTGATCATCTCTTCTTCCTGACCTATCCCTGTCCCCTGCAGTTCTTAATTAGTTGATTCGTGCTATTATTTTACAGAGCTCAGCTGGAATTGGTTGATTAAAATGTACTTTTTTTTAGCTAATCAGCAGTGTAAATAGTAGAACTGTCTCTTGAAAATAAGTCTAAAAAAATAAAAATTATCCTTATAATTATATAAAGCTTTTCGTTTTAATGTATAATAAATTTTAAAATGCTGCATATTTGTTATTTAAGATTTCTTTTAGAAAGAATAAAGGCAATCTTACATTCTGCTATATAACAATACAGCATTAAAAAAATAATTGCAAGGTAACTTGTCTTTTCATGCACTTTTATTCTTGTTACACAACCTAATCTAATTGTCATTCACAAGTCAGTTGTGAGTTGTCACACACAAGTCAGTTCAAATATTTCATCTGTTTAGAACTGAAGTTTCAAATCTTTAACTTTCCGGAAGTTCACACATCTTGACTTTTTTTCTTTCATGGAATTATCTAAAAATAAATCCTAAAACAGTTACTAGCATAAAAGTGATCAGAAACTTTCTGCAGGTTGTAGAACAGAATTTTCAGGGATGAAAAAGTCTTGACCAAAATTTAGCATTTATATTTGTGAACAAAAATAAATAAATAAAAATCAGACTGTTAGTTATTTCAGGAGGTCAATGGGTTTTAAGAGAAATGAAAGAAAAAACGTGTTTTTTTTTTTCCCTCTGAACATTTTCAGGTCCTTGAATGTATAATACTGAGTGAAGAAACCACCACATCCTCCAGTAGGATTTTTGTCAAAATATTCTTTCAGGAACTTAGTGAATATATGGGACTTCCAAATCTAAATGCAAGATTAAAAGATGAGTAAGTTGAAATCTATTTCAAAACTGCACATTGAATTAATTAATTTGAAAAAGTAAAAATAACTCTATTTTCAAATTCAAACAAGACCATAGTTTTGTAGCTGTAGTATTGAAGAGTAAGTACATGTATAACTTCATTCATTTCAAGAGTCCTGTTAAATTGAGTGCTACCTACCATTGACTTGGGTTCAAGTATGTGCATTTATACATATTGCCAGCTATATGGCAGTGTAATAAAAGTTGCTGTGACTTCTCTTTCTGGCAAAACTTAGAAAAAAGCACCTAATTCTAGTTTTTTGAGGATTAGTTGCTTGTCCTTCAATATGATATAAATAACACATTATTTTAAGTATGTACGTTTTAATACACTGTATTCTGGGAACGCTAATCTTCGTTACTAGAAGAAACCCCAACTTACAGGAAGTACCGCTATGTATTAACAGAATTTAGTAGATGGTTTATACTTAGGGCCCTGTTTGATGGAACTTTGTCATAGGTACCTAGATCTTTGACCTTCTTGGTCATTAAGTAATATCCATTGCTATCACAAGCTAGATTTCAGAGGTCTCTTCAGGGCTTCACAAAATTAGGCTCTTGATGTTGTCAAAACCTGACAGTATTTTTTTATTAGACCAATAGAAGAATTTTGTTAATATATGCCACAGATATAACGGAAGTGCTGAAAAATGCACGAAGAGAAAACTTTTGCCGTGCTATGAAGTTGTGTGCAGTTCCTTTTTCAGTTTATTAATGTCAATGAGAATTAGTGCTAAACTGGCATAGCGCTTGATTTAGATGTTTGTTTTCAACAGAACATTGCAGCCTTTCTTTGAAGGATTACTGCCTCGGGATAACCCAAGAAACACTCGCTTTGCTATCAACTTCTTCACTTCTATTGGCCTCGGAGGACTAACGTGAGGATCGTTTTTCTGTTTCTATTTGATTCTTGATTTCTTTCCCTGTGCCTCCCCCTGAGAAGGGGGAAAAAGTTAATTTTTTTCTTTTGTAAATTAGGGATGAATTAAGAGAACATCTGAAAAATGCACCAAAGATGATAATGACACAAAAACAAGATGTTGAGTCATCAGATTCCTCATCATCTTCAGAAACAGACTCTTCTTCAGATTCTGATTCTGACAGCAGTAGCTCAGAGTCATCCAGCAGCAGTGACTCCTCATCTAGCAGTAGCAACAGTAGCGACTCAGGTATTTAAACACTAACTATTCATTTCCCTTTTATTTGTTGCTATACTTCTATTTACTGCTCTTGCTACATATGCTTGTTTTGATAAACTAGCTATAGAAGGTGTCACTGTATTTTGTTTAAAATGTATGTAGGAATAAAAATGAATATATGTAAAATTTCTTTAATTTATGTGTTTCAAAATACTACCTTTTGCTCATGGAAACTTACTTTAGAAATCAGAAAAACTATGCTCTATTTTTAGACACTTAAGTACTTGAGGAACACTGTGTTATTGAAGACTTTCTTACACAGTTGATACCTGTTACACAGAGCTATCATTTCAGTTCAGTGGAGGAAGGAGGGGTTAGAACTGTTCCCTGTTAATATCTCTGTGGGATGCCTACTGGTGAACTGTGTCCTTCTCTGTAAATATGTGTCTCTTCATGGATCAGACAAGCCATTGCTCAGTTCTAGCAGTGTGTTTAATTTTATTCTCCTTCTTAGTCTCCATTTCCTAATTAGCCTTCCTCAAAAAGAGTTTGTGTGTTGATACAGTGAAGGTTCTAGTCTTGAGAGAAATCTCTAAGGAAGAATCAGCTTTTGCTTACAACTTAGTATTTTATAGTTTTGTGTCATAATCACTATTTAGCATCTTGTATCATCCTGCTCATGTGTAGTGTTCTGTCTGACATGAAGTATCAAAAATGTTGCTTAATCTGCGAAGTACATGCTAGTACGAATTAGTGTGTACAGTCTCTCCTGTGTAGCATGAGCAGGTGATAACACAGCATGACTTTCTATAGTTCAGAAGCTTGGTGATTCAAAGTTAATTTGATTTATTGTGTGCCTCAGAAACAAAAATATAGATTAATAAAATAAAAGCAGTGTGAACTGCTTGTGCTTTGGAAATGCATTTCTTTCCTCTGTTGCAATGTTACTGTACAAAATCTGATTTGGGTGTCATTATGAAGCTATCACATTAATGACAATAAAGCACTAGAGGAGGGCACAGTTAAACAGGGTCAGAGAAGGCGTTAGTTCAGCAAAGAGCCAGATGGTTCCTGCAAAGACAGCTGCAGCTCTGCTGAGCTGCTTGATAGGAACCAGAGAGGTAAGTCCTTAGTGACAAACCAACTGAGTCTGCAGTCTGCTAGTACGAACACTTAATTTTTGTAATCTTAGGACCTTCTCTTTTACTACTTGTCCTTCCTCCATGCAGGAACACACATTCATTAAGACTTTTGATACCTTAGCAGCCTGGTTTCACCTTTTTTCTCGTTCTTGTGTACTTAAATACAGTGGTTGGAACAATAATGTGAGGTAACTGTATTCTGTAATGGTAAGCTTCATTCAGGCTTGCTATAAAGTGAAGGTCCATTACTGGTTATAACTGTGTTTGCAGCTTTTTAAATCTAAAATAACTTGGTAGAGATACAAAGGAATTTTTCATAAGTGTTACACAGTATTTAAGTTTTTCAGCAGTACAGTGTATGAGAAAACAGAAGAACTGCTGACTAGAAATTGAGCATGCAACTAAACTGGAGATTGCTCCTTACTGACACTTAGTGTAGAACTTCACTGGCTGGCTTTCCACTGCTCTGGACAGGCCGTTACAACCAAAACTGGGCTACCAGAGGATGAAATTTGTAGTGAAAGATGCTTATTTGTTTTTACTTATTTTCTGGAGTCTTTTTCTGCATTCTGGTGGACGTAAAATGATAGGAAAAACACTGTTGGAAAAGAAAAACTTTATCTTCCAAAATCTAACTGAAGCGATCCATCTTTGCACATTATCAGAGTGCCAGTAAGCCTTAGTTCAAACAGATTATCCAGCTGCTCTAAAACTCAGATATTTGATGTACTATTAAATCAATTTATGGCTACAGTATTTTCAAAAGGCAATTAGGAACAGTTAAATGATACGATACCGTAGTTCATACAATAAGCCATAGTAATGGTTATTCTCTAAATGGCTGTAACTTTGGTGTTCATTATTTACTTACAAGGCTTGTCACATCTGTTGAGTGAAATCTAGTGGTTCTTTATAAAGAGCAAGCAGGAGGAGTAAAATCTCTTCCACAGAGATAAGCACTACTGTATATTCAGAAATATAGAAGTTAGTTCATAATCTAGGTGGTTTCAGAGGTAATTCTAAAACTCGGCTTTTGAAAAGAAAGTATTAGACAAATATAACTTCTAATTGAAAGCAAATCAAGTATTCTTTGCTAGTTTAAAGCAGTTGCACACTTTGATTTCACTCAAATTGTAACAGATATATATATTTAGGACTATTAAAGTTTTTAGCTAAGCATGTTCTCTTAATGTTTTAAACTTGTTAAGTTTACAATGTGTACAACGTTCTTTATGTAGTTCAACAAATTGCAGTTAATTAAAATACAACTTTATTCACATGATTTGTTATAATTTCAGATGCTCCCAAAGCTAAAAGAAAGAGAACACAAAAGAAAAATAGAGAATCTGATAAAGCTTCCAGGAAAAAACAAGGAAGGAAGAGGAAATCCATTGAGAAGAAAATGGGAAGGAGACAGCATGAGGATAGAAGTGATACTGAGAGCAAGTCAGAAAGAAATCACCGAAATCCAAGAGAAGCACATAGGAGGGATGATGTATCAAAATACTATCACAGAGATGAGTCCAATGGCAGAGACAGTTACCATAGTGGAAAGGATAGGAACCATGAAAGAAGTAAGGATCTAGAAAATAAACACAGTGATTCAAAACTGAAGAAAGCAGAGAGAAGAGCTTCTTTATCTGATGATGAAAGTTATAGACACTGGAGCAAAGATAATGGACATCGGAGTAGAAAAAGAGAAAGATCTAAATCTGTAGAGAGACCCTATAATAATGCAAGTCCAAGAGAGGAAGAACAAGATGACAGATACAGGAATGGTTCAGAGAAACACAGAGAGAAGCACAACCGTTATTCTGACCAGTACAGAGAATCAAGAAAAAATGAGGACAGACGTAGAGAGAATTCCCCACACAGACGAAAATAATACCTAACCAATTTGAAATAAACGTGCATTTGTGGGCTGTTAAAAACTGTATTTTAAGAAGTATGACTGAACTTTCTTAAAAAGAAGACTGTACAAAGTGATAGTTTGCATTTGTAAATTTTATCAGACTTTTTCAAATTTTCCATACTGCTTTTTTATAGCTATTGCATTGAGTCTTTCTGTTAAATTTCTCCTTTGGAAAGATGAAGTTGTTTATTTTGTGAATAAAACAGTTAAGATCTCAGTGAAATGGGTGTTTTTGTCACTTAGTTTCAAGTATTTGGACTTTAACTTTTATAGTATAAAAATACTGGGTTTTAACCTTGGTTAAATAAACACCAGAAATACTGAGGCTAGTGTGATGAACGTAAAAATCTAAGGTTACAATATGAATGTTATATGAGGAGGATTTTTTAAAAAAATTAGAAACATCAGCATGAACACTTCATGCTTTCTAGGGTTATATATTCTTTCATCTTCGTAAACGAGGAAGCAAGTTTGGCCAAAATTTTCATGAAGAACTTCAATTGTTTTTTTTCTTGAAGAGTTAAAAATTGGAAAACCAATATTGTTGTTTTAAATGTCACATTTGAAAGTGTGTCAACTTGTTCGGTGTTACTTTTCACAGTGTTTTTTAATACTGTAACATCCTGAGCTAGTTATACTTGTGATCTTATGGGGGGGGGATTTCAACTATGAATTTGATTTAAAGTTATATAGACTTCAACTCTAGCTCTACAAGGGAAGTGTTTAAGGAAAGTAATTCCCAGTGTATATATTTAAAAAAAAAAAAAAAAAGAAAGAAAAAGGTGTTTCAAATCTTATTTTCACTTTGAACTGTGTGGCTTGAAGTGCAAAATTTTATTGGAAGCAAAGTTTGCCCAAAAAAATCAGTTGCAGCAGTTTATAACAAAATTGTTCTATCTGGAGTCACTTGAAGCAACTAACATTCATTGTTTGAGTAAAGAATCAAAATCATCCAATTAAGACTAAATTTCATCACTAGCTAAGGAAAATTCAGAAAGACTTTTGGATTGAAATAGAAAATAGTGTAGACATGGTTAGTAGGAAAGACAGAAGTGATAGTCGTATATTATACAACTGGTGCCATAAGACGGCATTTTTTCACTCAGCAAAATGAACACAATTGCTGGGTATATGAAAATTTGCACATTTCATGTCTAAATCATTTCATCATCTGTAACATCATAGAAATACATTTGAGCTGTTTAATAACAGAAATCAGAACAATTCCTAAGGAAATAGATTGGTTTGGAGTAAAGCTTGTCACAACATTTTTTCTAAGAAAAATGACACTTTTTATTTTATTCTGTATTTAACAGAATTTATTTCTGCCAGTTTTCATGTAGTAAAACATTTCCAGTCAAAAAGATTAGCATGGAAAATAAATTCATGCTGCGGAGAAAAATCAAAGTTTCCATCATGTTGAATCACATAGCTATAAATGCTTTAGTGGCATCAGAGGTACCTCTTAGTTAAACTGTAGTGTGTTTTTTCGTTATTTTTTTCCTGTTGTGCTTCTCATTTTTAAAATGACTTGTGCATTTTTGTAAATGTGTGCTAATTCCAAGGAAAGTTAACATGAGAGAATGCTTTCTAAAACAATTATGCTGATAATTGTTTCTTTGATAGTTGTCCAGTAATGTTGTTCAAAATTCTGTATTTCATAATGGTTTAATAATTGTAGACTCTTAATTTATCTAGACAAATACTTCCTTTACTATATTATGGGTTTAATAGCATAATCTTTATGAAGCCATAGCTTTTTCAGATACTCTGTACAAGTTACAAAAGCTTGTTAATTACATCTGTAATAAATGGAAATGCATTAAAACAGTAAGTGTGAAAATACAAAACCTCATTTGCTTAAAAATATATATTAATTTTATTTCTGGTATGCTGATCAGGAAATGACAGCTTAAACAACATTTCCATTTTTTTTGTTTCGTATAGCTAATAAAGATACTAGGCTCTCTAAGGGAGAAAAAAGGGACAGAGTGATGATAGGACTTGAGCTGGGGTCTTTGCTGCATACACAATTTATTGTGTTTTTGTTTTAATTCCCAGAAATATTAATAGATATTTAATAGAATGAGCTATTAACAATAGCTGTTGTTTTTACCATTCCTACTATCAGTGGTTTAAAGTTACCTAAAAGCAGTAACACAGCAGTGTTTCCAACACGTGCCTGGTGACAGGTGGGTGCTCAGAAGAATGGCCGTGCTGTGGCAAGGCTGCACGTGTCCCCAGCCCCGCCATGGTCCTGACGCGGGTCAGTATACAGAAGGCATTCCCAGTTAGTAGCGGGCTGCTGCTTCCTGAGCCAGAGGCTCTATGTCCATCTGTGAATAAAACCTCATCCATAAAGTGGCTTAACAATGCTTTTGCAGGGAGGATTCTGCAGCATCCTGTGACAGGACCTCCAGTATTTACCTGTACAGTACAGGTAAAAGTAGGTCTCATTGCTTCCGTCTGATCACTTTTGTTTGGTTCCTTCTGATTTGTTTTGTGAGTAAGTGTGTAATTGTTTCCTGCTTGCCATCTCACTTGTGATTTTGTAGACCTAAAGCTCTTTATTCTCTGCCATTTCTTTTCCAGAAGTTAAAATTAATCTGATTAATCTCTCATGTGGGACTGCTTCATAGGCCTGATCATTCTTCCTGCCTTTTTATTGTTATTATTATTGGTATTATTCTACTACATTCTTTACAAAGGTAAAGAACTCAATATGCTCTATAATATTCAAAATGAGGTGTTCCAGGAAGTGCATAGTGATGTAAGAGTTTTGTTTTTTGGGGGGAAGTTGCCAGTGGGTTTGCTTGTTTTCGGTTTATCCTTTCAACTGTTGCAAAGCTGAATGATCCACAGTGATTCTGGGATTTCTTTCTTTAGTTAACTAGGCCATGCACAGTGATGAAGTGACTCATGCCTCTAGTCTATATTAGAGTTCAACATTGTATTTTCAACAGCAGTTTTGGCCAAAAGACTTCAAGAAGTACAGATTGTGTTGTATTCTTAACTGTTGTGCTCAACTGTTCTATTCCGTGTTACTTAAATGTGGGATTGAATTAGTTTAGCTGTGGCTTTGTGCAGGTGGATCTGGTTATGACTTTGTATAGAGACCTCTGCTATCAGCAGTCACCTAATTCAGGTACATCTGGGCCATGTTCTGATAACTACCTGACTGCCTCACAGGTAAACTGAATGCTGAGCTACTTCAGTCTTAGCGAGCCGCAAGGTTCAGTTGCAAGTGCTCTTCACCCAGAGAAGAGTGAAAATGTTATGCCAGACTGTTTACATAGTCTTGTTACACAAATCAGCAAAATGCATTCTAATAGTATAAGAGCAGTTAGATAAATTTTTGTGACAAAAATATCTACTGCTTATTAAAAATATTTTAGAGGAGTCATTAACATGTCATGGTTTCTAAAGTGGTTTTAGTTGATATTTAAAGCAGTATTGCCATCTTAAATTGTACCTAGTTCATCTCCAAAGTACTGCATGAGAATGTGAACTTGACTACAAAGATGTTTTTCTTTTTGCTTTGCTCCTGTTAACTGAAGTTTGCAAACAGATCACATACATATTGAAAGTTACATTCATTTTTTAAAATTACTCATAATGCTAATTAGATAAAGTGCGTTCTTTTAACCTAAGAGTATGGCGTTTATTTAATTTACTTAAGGCTGCAATAACATAACTTTTCTCAATGTTTTAATGCAAGGAATAGTCTAAAATAGCTTAGCACATATCAACCACCTAATAAATAAGCAAGCTAGGGTGGACTGTTTTTTTTAAGCTCTGGGAGCAATTTAAGAGCCTCCCTATCATTATATTTTTACAGTTTTATGAAAATAAAGACGCTATTTCATCTTCGTTGACTATTCTTAAACTACTTTGAATTATAGTTCAATATTAAGGAAATGTGCCTAACCAGAAGGCTAATTTTCTTGGAGAATTTAAAAAAGCAGGAATCCATTATGTCAACAGAGACAATTGACTCCAGTTACTCTAATAATGTGCAGCGAACAGGGAAGCTTGTCCTTCAATATATTTTCAATTAGAGAAACTAGTATTTCTTTGAAAAACTTTTTATTAGTCAAAATGTTTTTCTAAGGAATGGAGTCAAAATGCAAAACAAGGGACCATTTTAATTAAAACCACATAACACATGCATTACAAAGTTAAAAGTGGCATAAGCAAAATATTGCTTTATACATTGGAAAAACAAGGTCACTTGGAGATGCTTTGCTTTTTATATTTAGTTTTCTGTATTTTCCTCAAGCAAGTCTATAATTTGGCTGTGACTGGAGTTAGAAATTTTCTTTTCTTTTCTACTCCTTATGACTATCATTAAGCATTTTCTTCTAACTTCATTTAACAAAAAAAAAGGGGGGGAGGAGGATGACAAATTAAAACCTTGCACTGTGTTGGCAAACCGGTTTGTTAAACTGTAAACAGACAAGTCCATTAAGAAAAAGAAAAATAACCTGCCATATGTTGACTCTACTTTTAAACTCTATCCTTTGTATGTTCTCTTTTTTCCACTATTTTATAAAATAAAGTGGGGACTGTAACTTTTCCTCAAGAGGAAAATAAGCTGCACCATTTCTATGAAGTAGGGGCTGGAAGGGAAGGCTCCAGTTCCCTAGAGAAGTGGTGGTCAACGGCAGGGTGCTGGTGGCAGAGTGAGGCCTGTGCTGTGCTCACTGGGGTTGCTGCTGCCAAAGGGGAGTGGGCGCAATGCTGATGGGCCTTGGCTTGTTGGTTCTTGGGTGGCCCCAAAGGAACAAGCTGTAAGGTTGTCTTCTGTGTGGTTCTGGGCACCAGAACTGATCTTCCTATGGGGCCTTCTGACAGCAGCACCTCAGAGGTCTGCTAAGAGTCTGTAAGCACACCCGTAACCACCTCAGGTCGGACAGAGGCTATGCTGCCTCATGTTTCAGCTTCTAAAGACAGTCTGCCTTATCTTGGCAGGGATGGATCTGTGTTCAACCCAAGAGAGGTCCTTAGGGAAGTACAATGGCTGGCTGAAAAGGCCTATGGTTGGCCAAGTGGCATGGCTAACTTTTTGTGTGGCATAGAGTGAGATGCACTGTGCCAAGGACATGGACCTGTTAAACCAGTCCAGAGGAGGGCCCCAAGGATGATCAGAGGCCTGGAGCACCCTCTCCTATGAAGGCAGGCTGAAGGAGCTGGGGTTGTCCAGCCTGGAGAACAGAAGGCTCTGTGGGGACCATATTGCGGCCTTCCAGTACCTAAAGGGGGCCTACAGGAAAGCTGGGCAGGGACTCTGACATGGAGTGTAGTGATAGGGCAAGGGGGAATGGCTTTAAACTGAAAGAGGGTGGATTTAGACTAGATAATGGGAAGATATTCTTTACTATGTGGATGGTAAGGCACTAGAACAGGTTGCCCAGAGAAGCTGTGGATGTCCCATTCCTGGAAGTGTTCAAGGCCAGGTTGGACAGGGCTTTGAGCAGTGTGGTCTAGTGGGAGGTGGCCAGGGGAGTTGGAACTTTAAGGTCCCTTCCAACCCAAACCATTCTATGGCTCTATCTGTCCCTCCACCCTGCTCTCCTCTGCTAGCCTGTGTGAATGCATGTCAGCATCGGGGGACTTGGATGGTGGGCAGAAAGTTGCATTAATCTCAGGGAAGAAATAGCCAGTTGAAAGATGTCTAAATATTTTATATCTCATTATGCAGGGGTGCAGGCAGCTTTTGTGGCTCCATGGGAGGAAAGAATACTGAAGTGAGGACTACCTCAAAGGGGACACATACTTTTAATGAATATGCTTCCTTTGTTCAGGTGTTGAGGTTGGGCGTCTGGTCTGCAGACTGCCGCTCTTTGAGGTTCACAGGGCACCTTCTTCTGGTGCTGCACACTCTATTGTGAGTCACCAGAGGTGAAACACAAAAGTGCTTAAGAAAAAATTGGAGCCAAATGACTTACTTGATCAGTAATTGAAATGAGAAACTGAAAAGGTGCATTTGGAAAAGAAAAAAAAAAATGCCCCTTTGCAGCTCTGCTCCTTCCTGTCCTCTCTTCCCCTCACAGGAAAAAAAAAAAAAAAAAACTCATTATAACTCTTTGTAGAGGAAAGGTGGTGCATCAGCCTGTTTTGATCACTGTACCTGTTTGAAACAGCAATTCTTTGAGATGCCATCCAGAAGTGCTTCACAGCCCATCGTTTCCTCCTCTCTTGCTGAGCCTGTTTATATGATTATTGCTATGTGGACAAAGCAGGAGGATCAGTCAGCTGCTATGCCCATTGCAGGGAAGGACCCAGCCGCAGTGTTCCTCTGGCTAAATTCATCCCTGCTTACACCAAGTCAGTTTGTTTCATTTTAGCAAAGTGATTCTTTCCTCTCATTTCATTTTTAGTGCTCTATTTACAGAGAGGCAGACATACTGGAAAAATGTGTTTTAGTTTTTAGTTTTGTACCTATGCATAAATACACACGGGTGCATACCAAGTCTTCTGTTTTCATTCTCTTTTTACATAAGAGCTTAAGATCAGTTGTATGTGTCAATTAAGACAGTTCATTGCAATAAATTTCAGCTATTTATAAAGAGCTTAATCGCCATACTATCTGAATAGATCCCAAATGGTATTTTTCATCTATACTGTGTTAAACAGTGCCAAATATTCATATTTTTAATATTGCAAAGTCCACCTGGGGAAAACAAAGTGCATGTGGTACATTAGCTATGGTTTTGCTGTGGTGTATGATATAGCATAATGCTGCTAAATTGGAAAGTTGTTTATTTTTATGGCACTTAATGACAGACATTTCAACAGGTGGGATTACAGATACCAGCAATGTTAGTGTATGTTTTGGTGTCACATTCTGATGTTATATGTATGTGTGTGTGTGTGTGTGTATATATATATATATATATATATATATATATATGCAATTATACTTTCTTTTCCAGGAGTTATTTAAGTTTAAGCTTAACCAGAACAGCATGCTTGTGAAGACAAGGCTGCTGGGGAGCGGCAGTGGCTGACGGGTGGTGCATCCTGTGGTCTGCATGGCTGGGACCGCAGATGTGGTAAGCAGCACTGCCTGATTTTAGTGCACAGGGCAGAAACCTATGGCTCGAGGTCTGCCTCATTTTGGGCGCATATATAATCAAACACTTTCTTCATTTCACAGTATTT